>NW_008824358.1:20054-40693 GCF_000699105.1 Pygoscelis adeliae | reverse complement strand
TCCCCAGGTAAGCCTCGCCGCGAGGGGAAGCGGGGCACCGCTCCGTACCCCGCACGCTCGCCTGCGAGCTGCGGGGTGGCGGTCAGGGGACGTGACCCGCGGGAAGAAACGCCGGCTTGTGAGCGCCTTTCTCTGCGCTTCCTCGTAGCGGTAACCGCGGGTGGATGCTCGATGTGTTTAGCTCGAAAAAACGTTTGGAAATGAACAGACAAAACTTATTATAGTCTAAAACTTACTAAGTCTTGATTATATTTTATGTTGCTAAACTTATCCTTTAGAACGTTTCCTCTTGCTTTGGATGTTGGCTCTGGAAGAGGTTACATAGCTCAACATTTAACCAAGGTACCGTCTCTTCATGCTTCAAAGTGTTTAAGTATGTATTTATCCCTCCGTTTTCAAATAGGGCTCTATTGTAACTCAAAACAATCCTCTGAATCTTGACGAGGTAACTCCTTTTTTTTTTCCCCTCTCGTATCTGTAGCTACAGTCCAAAGACGTGTGTTGTGCAGGCTGTTACCCTATTGCCACCGAAGACTAGACAGATAGTGGTGCAATGGAAGCTGCCTGTTGCATGATAGCTAACCTTTAGTCTTGAGTAGGGCGATGCATGTTTTTCGATCGACCTTTGTTGGATGCACTTAGTTGTTAAAGAGAGGTATCATTATGGAGACTTCTAAATGGTGAACCGTTTACCCTTCATGAACTGTGCCGTAAGTAAAGGTACTTCATCGGCTGTTAATCCATGGTTTATATCTGACTGAACTTATACCTAAAAATGCAGAATGTGTTTTCTGGTACTACTTTTACCTCAGCTATTCTCCCTGGGAGCAATTACGAAGTATTATGTTGGGGGGGGAAATGCTTCCTTCCAACTTATTAAAAGTATGTGTAAGCGTTCCAAGAAATTACTAACGTCAACTTGTAAAACAACTTAAATATTTGATAGACTCTTTAAATTTTATTTTAGGAAACCATTGAAAAACTTATCCAAGTTGATATTTCAGAGAATGCTTTAGTAAGTAGCTTTCTGAATGCTAATGTGCTTCAATTCCATAATACAGGAAAGCGAAAGTCAGTTTCTGATGTTGTTTTTCTTCTAACCCAACATTAGAAAAATGCTGTAGACTCTGAAATCCCTACGGTCAGTGTTGTAGCTGATGAGGAATTCCTTCCTTTCAAAGAAGATACATTTGATCTTGTTGTTAGCAGCTTGAGGTATGCGTTAATCACTTATTTAATATCTTTAACCAAAAAATAAATTGTAAATAATCTTATTTTCAGAGTAACTTTAAGGAGAAAAAAGATTAATAGTCCATTGAACAGCAATAAGAAATGTACTTGCATAGTTAATATGAGCATACGTTAGGAAAAACTGCTGTCCTGGTGGTTCTTACTGTTTTGTTTGTTTGTTTTTCCTTTGAAACACGTGTAGCTTCTCTCTTTCCTGCATTTTGACAAACTAGTCTCCAGGACCTGCGCGTTCTCAACTTAAAAAACATCTATTTGTACGAACCTTTGTTTTTATTTAGTATCACTTTTAGGCATTTTGGAACTTTTGCAGCTTGAGAAACTAGGTTGTTGCTTCTTTGGCTTCTGAAACATACTTAGATAATGTAACAATTATTTGCATTGCCTAAATTTTATTTAATATGCAATTACAAAATGTACGCTTCTGTTATTTCAGTTTACATTGGGTGAATGACCTTCCTAGAGCTTTTAGAGAGGTAAGAAACTGTTTTTTAATACTAAACATCAACACTTGCCATTACTTGTATTCAGAGCGCTCTATATTTCCAGGTCCTCTTTAAATAAGAGGCACAGAAATAGCTCATGTTGCACACAAGTATTTTTTGCAGTATTTTTGGCAGTTTGAGGAGCATCAGTTCATATTTCTACTCATTTACTGTCTCAAATCAATTTGGAATAAATAACTGTGAAAAACATGTTTATATAATATTTTATAGTCTCAACAGCCGGGGATCATGGTAACTAATGTAAACTGAGGCAATGCTATTGATTTCATTGTGTGTTAGCTCTTACTACTTGTAGTACAAGAGTTTTCTAAATCTAACTTCTCCAGAACTGGCTTATGGAACTTGTATTATTTTTATGTCTCAGCTATTTATTTTGAAATACAACTTTAATAAGATAAAGGCTTTTTAAATGAAGCAAATACTTGTTAGTATTTGGACAGAAAACTGAAACTGTTACTGAAAAAAATCTGATTTTGGATTATTTCAGCTCCTTCCTGCGTGTGAAAACTCATTTCAAATCAGCTAACTTGGGAGCAAGAACAAGGAGTATTTTAACCAGTTTGCTGTTTTTTCATTTATTTCAAATTGGTCAGTCATTACAGTGCTATTCTGTCACCTGTTGTTATGTATAGGAGTACCCTGCTGTTACGGAAATAATAAAAATAGAAATCAGAATGCCTTCAGTACTTAAAAAAAGAAAAAAAAGGCTTGGCAAGAAATATATTATTTTCTGTGGAATTTAAGTGTTCTGTGGAGTGTCAAATATTTTTACCTCCACAGTAAAAATAACTGACACACTATAGTGTCCCGCAAAGGGGAGGGAGCTGGAGTTCTTGGCCAACTCCCATCGTGAATGCTCATTTCCTACTTTGGGATGACTGGCTTTAACTAATGGAAACTGCTTTCAACTGCCTAAATTTCTTACCTGTGAATTAAAGGCTTCTTTATTAGCATCGAGAAGGTAGCTTGATTAAAAACAAGTTTTAAAGATTTTTTTGTTTCAAATCAGTAAGGTAAACTGTTTGAAGCTTTTGCTGTCTTGCTGGCTCTTCTGGATATCTAAACCAGGGATCATTGCCAATTCTTAAGGGAAAAAGAAAGTATGAATTTGTTGGCCGCCTCAGTAGGGAGGGGGCTAGGACTTACTAGACAAGAAAGCAGCTTGTCAACCTTGGCATTTGAATCAGGATACTGCTATTCTGGCTAGTTAAAAATAAGTAGGGGTAGACATAATAAGAATTGCCTTACTCTATTGTGCGTTCAGAAGTACAAAGATCACCACTAGAAACTAAGGCCTCCATTTCTCTTAAATCAAGCTATTAAAAAGTATTTTTGCTGCCCTCATCTGAGAAACTAAAAGTAAGCAGAAGCTACCTTAATCTACCTTATTTTCAGAAGCAAATTAATCGAGGATATTGTTTTAGGAGTATCCCATTGAAAATAGTTTTACCCTATATTTCCACAGTGCATTTTGTGTTTCCTGACTGTAAGTGTAATTTCTGGGGCTTCACTCTTTCTTAAGAACAAATAGTCTCTTTTCAGACAGATTATTTATCTTGCAGCGTTACCAGAAGCTTTGGTGCAGTTTGCCTTGTGGAATACAGTCAATATTAAAAATCTGTTACAGCTACTATAACGATTTTTTTTTTTAAATGAACTTAAAAGCAAAAAAAAGTCCTAAGAACTTCTTAGTTGCATAGGCTTAATAACAAAAAAACATTAATTTTTTTTTTCTGTGTTGTAGATTCACCAAGTCCTTAAGCCAGATGGAGTATTCATTGGTGCAATGTTTGGGGGAGACACTCTGTATGAGCTTCGCTGCTCTTTACAGCTAGCAGAATTGGAGAGGGAAGGGGGATTTTCTCCTCATGTATCACCGTTCACTGCTGTCTCTGATTTGGGACATCTGCTGTCGAGAGCTGGCTTTAACACCCTGACTGTGGTAATTATAAATAAGAGAACAATCAGACAGAACAATCCAGAACATCAGAGCTGCTGGTATATAAAAAATACTATTTATGAATGTATTAGTAATGTACTGCTTCCTTCTGCATGTTGTGCACCTTGCTGAATAAGTTTCTGAAATAGCCTGGACTGCCTCTGTTCTCGGCTTCACTGTGATTAATGAAACCAACTGAAGTGTATCTTTGGCTAGTGGCCCAGTAGAATTTGGATGGCGGTCTTGGAGAAATGTCAGAGAATATTAGGCCTGCTTGAAAAAACTTTAGACACTCTTGCTGTTTCTTCTAAAATCAAGAAGAAAATAATGGCATTTCAATTAAAATCTGGGCTTGCATTTGGGCTGCTAAACAAAACTTTTTAGAAATGTTAGGACAGTAACATTCTTCTGAGAATTAGGCGGTTTGAACAGAAGTGGCAGATGAATAGTCCATTAGCAGCTCTGAAGGCTAGCATAATGCTACTGTTTTAGCTTGATATGCTCTAAAACTAAGCTGCTCAATTCTTTTAGGATACTGATGAAATTCAAGTCAACTACCCAGGGTTGTTTGAGGTTATGGAAGACTTGCAAGGCAAGTATATACTTTATGGAAACATAAATGTTTTCTGTATCAGTGGTGCAGACACAGAAGAGTTTCACTGTGTGTTTCTTAACTCCAAATTATAGAATGGTTTGGCTTGGAAGGGACCTTCAACGGTCATTTAGTCCAACCCCCCTGCCGTGGGCAGGGACATCTCCAACTAGATCAGGTTGCTCAGAGCCCCGTCCAGCCTGACCTTGAATGTTTCCAGGGACGGGGCATCCACCACCTCTCTGGGCAACCTGTGCCAGTGCTTCACCCCCCTCAGCATAAAAAATTTCTTCCTTAACAAAATATAAATAAAGCTTATTCTAACGGTGGAAGCATTACTTTTTTCCTGACCTCTAGTGAGTCAGGAGATTATGCCTGTCAGCAGATTTGTGTTGGGAGGCAGAAGTCAAAGATTTGCTACTTCGTGGTCTGCTATGAATTTTCTGCTTCCCTTGTATTCCCATTCTTTGTGAGCCTGTTCAGTGTAAGCTGCTGAAAAGCCCTGAAAGGGAGACAGAAGCATATAATCTCACATACTGTCTTTTCC
This sequence comes from Pygoscelis adeliae, assembly GCF_000699105.1. NCBI lineage: Eukaryota > Metazoa > Chordata > Aves > Sphenisciformes > Spheniscidae > Pygoscelis > Pygoscelis adeliae. Next base: position 35,861 of record NW_008824358.1, on the reverse strand, counting down.
CATGAGCCTCCCTAATGATCAGGACATTCAGGAAACTGCTTTGGAATGAGAATAAATAGACCCTCCAATTGGAGCCTGCTGAGGAAAGCAAAAAACAATTCAGATGCTTAACAATTGAGTTAGTATTGTGATTGCATTTGTCATGGGTTGTAAAGTAGTCATTGATATGCGGTTAGTTGTTATTTACACAGCAATTCAGGGTGTCTTCTTACTCTGGATCAGCTGCTGTTGTTCAGAGTAATTCTTTAATGAAAATAAAACTTTCATTCTCTGCAGAAACATTCAGATGCAGTAAGTGATTAAAGAGATTAGAATTGTGGTTATTTTATTTCTTATTAAAAAACTCTTGGAATAGTCGTTTTGATGCTTATCTGTTTAAAAAAAACAAAAACCAAACAACCCATGAGTGGTGTGTCTGAATAAACACTTTGTACTTGTGCTTAAAATAAATCATGCTAGAAAACCTAAATGTTTGAAGACTCAGGCTGAAGAAGTAATAATTTGAAATCATTCCTAGCAATACAAACTGTAAATTGCAAAGCATCGGTATTAAAAGGCTTGGATTCTTATAGGTAAGAAACTCACCTAATTATTTGTGGTATGTTGTTCTCTCTTACAGTGAGATTCAGAGGATTCTATACTTACTCTGGTTTAGTAAAAATCTGTCATTAGTGCATGACACTTAACTCATGGCATATGCTATATCTTCTTTTTCTTAAAGCTAAAACATATTTTTAGGTATGGGGGAGAGTAATTGCTCTTGGAATAGAAAACCTCTGCTACACAGGGAGACAATGTTGGCAGCTGCTGCAATATACCAAGGTAAGTATTTGAGAGGTAATGAGTTAATCTGAAATGACTTTAAGAACATGTTTCTATGTCTTTTTCTCTGACCTCTGTGTAAAAAAACCAGAAACATTTTGGAATAGAACAAAATACCATTATCGACCAGATATTTTTAACCTTAATTATAATGACAGGATTTGAACTATGTTGATGCACCAGTATGAGATATTTTTATTGTCCCAAATCTTTCACCAAGAGTCATTATGATGAATATGCCATACTTAGTTCTAATGTTCTCAGCACTAAGTATTTCTCAGAACTGACATTCTGTGTACCTTTTTTCTCTCCTTTCCTGCCCTAACAGAAATGTATGGAAATAGTGATGGCTCAGTACCTGCCACGTTTCAGATCTACTACATGATTGGCTGGAAATTCCATGAATCACAGGTAATGTGAAGCTGAATTATTTTCTTTTTGAAGATACTTTTTAAATTACTGATGCTTTAAAAGCTTTTTACAAAATATTTTAACTTAAAATTAGCCCTATATTTTTTTTTCTTCTTTTTTTTCTTAGGCAAGACCAGCCCAGAGAGGTTCTGCAACAGTTTCATTTGGAGATCTGGCAAAAATAGATGGACTTCTTTCAAGGGGAAAAAAATAGTTCTTCATCAGAAATAATAGTTGTCGTGGAGCTTCTATAAAACTTCTCATTGCAGATAATCTTCATTTGTGCTTATTTTATGACGACATTTTGAAATTATTATAATCTGCACGTAGAAGGGGTTTTTGGGGTTTTTACTGCCTATGCTACAACATCAGCTATGTAAAATGGTGTTCATTTTTTGTTTCTAGAGAAATATTTGAGCGGTATTGTAAGTGAATACATGCTCTCCCAACTTTTGATTAAATTACCATTCTCAAATGTAATGCCTTTTCCAGCATTTCAGTATCACAGAGTGCTCCAGGTATGATTTGCAAGCCTTGAGTGTATATCACGCTGCATTATTTTTTAATTTTTTCCTAAAGGATGGTAGATCATAATAAAGAATAGTACTTGGTGGCAAGTGTATTTATAAGACATCCTATAAGAGAAAATATCAGGAAGTACACAGGTCTAAGTTACTGGGTTTTGTGGGTTGGAAATCATGGGTAAAAAGTTACTGTCGGTTACTGTTTGAAACGTGAATGTTTGACTTGCGTATAAGGAAGTGGTTAAGTAAGTTCTGTATTAGAAAAAATCTCAGGTTACTACCCTTCACCTACAACCCTAAAATTCAATTACTTTTTCTTCTACCCCCTACTCTGGAAATGTTTCTGAACATGAATAGTAGAGCTCAGCCATAAAGAAAGTGGGATGCTTCATTGTAGCTCTAACAGAATGCATGTATCATGATTTGACTTAATTTACTGAAAGGAGTAGCTAGCAGAAGAGTCACCTAGCACTCAGATGGACGTGTACGTTTCAAATTAGTTGATTGGCTTAGAATTGGCATTCTCTGAAGTTGGTACCCTTTTGGAGTTCCATGGCATTTTTTTTTACCCGTTCTTTTATCTCGTAGCATTTGAAAAATTAAAGGTGATACTTTATCTAAGTATTAGTTTAAAATACATTTACACGTTACTTTCTGCTTTTCTACTATCAGAGGCTGAAAAGCATGAAGTATACTTTTTTCTCCTTAGCTGTGACATGGAGCTATGACTTTTCCTGTATATAACTGCATTACCAGAAATTGATACTAGTTACAAATATGGGCCTTTAACCTGAGGTGTTTAGAAAAAATACCTACCCAGGGATTTCACTTGATTGTAGTACTGATAGAGAACGGTAGAAACGAAAAGCATGAAGAATATATAATCGGGTATACAGTTTTATCATTGTATCTGGGTGTTGTATCAATACTGGTGAAATGAAAGCTTCTCTAGGCTTGTTTTAAGAAGATTATCCAGCAGGTGGAGTTTGGCAGAATGGTGTGGCACAGACCGAATAGGCACGGTAGAAGCCTTCATATTCTGTCAAGGATTATTGAATTCTGATTCAAAGACTAATACAGATACTAGAGTTACCTCCTACTGCTTAACCAATGTTCGGTTTTCAAAATAACAGAAATGCTGTTTAAAAAGAAACTATTCATGCAGTATTCAGCTGGCTAGATAAATTTAACAGCCTAATTTGGGGGTTTATTTTACCTACCAGGCTTTGACTTTGAATAAGAAATGGGCAGAGAAAAGGTACAACACATCACGATAAGGAGGGTAGGGATATTCTGCCCTGCTTTTGCTTACAAGCCTAATCCATAATCATTCAAGGGGAATGAGTTCATCTTTCATTTTCCTTGGAAAAGAACAGTAACCCTCCTGGAAAAGGGGGAGAGGCTCTAAGTGGTCTGATAACCATTATAGCCCTTTATCTTAAGACTAAATCGAAAAAGAGCTTGTTTCTCTGAAAGCCTCAGAAAGTTTTTTTTTTTTTATAGTACATCAGTGGACTTAATACAAGATATTGCATCTCTCTACAGATCTTCTCTGGCTTAAATAAAATTCACTTATTTCAAGGGGAAACTCTCCAGTTTCCCAGAGGTAGGTTTCTATGAAGTTATGTGTCAAATGACTAACTTTATGTATTTTTGCTTTAGTAGGTTAATTTCTAGTCACTTGAGCTGGTGGTTGTGACTCAGATGTGTTAAGGGAGTGAGGAGGTGGAATGTGCTGGGTAAATGTTAATTGGAGAAGTGCTTGTTTGCAGCACTCGGCTAAGTTACAGAGAAAGGGAAGGGTTTCCAGTTCTTTGATTCCATATTCCACGGATGGACTATGTAAACAGTAAAGTAGGTAAGAATGTGGTTTGGTAATGGGGTAGTGTACCTTCTGAACAGGGAGAAATACAAGAGTAGTTTTTTTCCTAGCACTTGGGAAAAAAAAAAAGTTTAGATATTCTGTTAACTTGGAAAAGGGGTGCAGAGTAATAGAAGTGAGGACCAATAAATACGGCATTGGAGCGGTGTCGGAATTAAGGGGCATGCAACTGACAGGTAAGGTGTTCATTTCTCTGGCTGACTACATTTGAATAACTGCCTTTTATGTGTGTGTTTAACTGCAATATTTTTTTTTCCCCTGTAGTGTTTCTTCTTGGAATTCTAGGTTGCTCTGGTTTCCACTAGTTACTTTCTTTGTATGGCACTTAAATGAATAGCTTTGAAAACAGTTAATTTACTATGAACAGATGTTTTTGTCACGTAAGGCTCTGTTATATTTTCATTCTCTTTTTCAGATTTAAGTCTTTATGGCTTTCTAAAATTGTAATGAAGAAGAATGTGGTTGCCAGTTGCTAGTCTAGAAGTTATTTTAAACTCTGAGTGCGTGTTAAAAATCAGCTTTTGCAGAGTAAGTAACTTGTAAAAAGTAGTTGCTAAGGTGACATAATGTCTCCTGTAAGCTTAGTTAGTTTTAAAAATCTTTGTGCATAATACAGAATGTTTTTCTCCTGATTACAGAAGAATGGAAGGAAGAGTTCTGGGAGATAATTATTTTGACTAATCAAAAGTTAGGAGCCCATAAATAAAAAAAAGTTTAGAAGCAGCACGTTTACACTTCGTGAACATTAGTATTTTTGAGCCTCAAAAAGGTTCTGAGGGTCTGAGCCACAGATCAATGAGCGTGCTTGTTCAGTGTCTTTCACTACAAGATCTGTCAATGTATAGTTTTATGCAAGTCTACTTAGGATATAGGGATGATAATGAGGCCCTACACTTCGTAACCCAAGCATTAGATTTTGCAGAGCCTATGCTTTTAAAGATTCTGAGAATTTGTGAATTTAAAACATTGGAAAGGATTACCCCTAACTTATAAAAATGTCATCAGCAGAAGTACAGAAGTGAACCACACAAAATTAAATTTAACTGTAGCTTTTTAGACTGCTTAAAAAAGACATAAATATGAATGACACTTTTAAAGTGTTTTCTAGAAGTGAGCTAAAACTAAACTTTGTAAATTGTGGGGGGAGAAACACACTAATCTTTCATATGGTGTTTAGTTGGAATTTCCTGATGCAAAGATCTGATCTAGTGGCTTAAATTCATTAGAGCATCTTGTTCAAGAAGCCACATTAAGAAAGCTAGCATATATGTTAAACCTTTTAAATTTTCATTTGTCTAACCCAAGAACTTAATATCCACTTTTCAATGATGTGATCTATTTTGGTCCAGGTTTTGGAGCCATTATTTTGGGGTAGTACAGTTATTGTAGTAGTTTGATTGGAATCAGTCTGAGTGCTGAAGCAAATGTGACCTGTACAGCTAGTTGGTTGATTTCCTGAATATCTTGGGTGCCCTCAGGTGATGGAAAAGGAAAAAGAAAAACCTGAGACAGTTAAGTTTTAGCTGAAGTCTGTGTATCAGTGTGAAGTAGAAAACACTGGAGAGAGTGCGTGTGCTTGTTGTAGGGGAAAACAACTCGTGGCTTAAATCAGGTTAGAACTGAAGTGGTTTGTTGATTTATTAATAGTTTGTAATTAACTGTTAGTCCGTGAACTATACATGCAGGATTAATAGCAGCAATATAACAGATAAATGACTGTACTAGACCCTTACAAAACCTTAGTAAACACCTTCAGATACCTAAACACTCTTCTACAGCAATCCCCCCCAAGTTTGCAGTTATATGCTCACCTCTATCCCTGTAACAGAAGGTTTGGGTTATAAGAGCCCACCCTTCTAGGAGTACATTACCCTATTTACATCCATCCTCTTTGGAGGTGTGGATGCTGTAGCTGCATGCTTACCGGTGCTGTTCCCTATGCTCCACTAATCCACCCACCTGTTGGGATAGCACCCCATGAGGTGATGTGCAGACACCCCAGGAGCGGTCAGTGCTTGTTGCACCTGGTACCGTCAGCCCACTGGCAGGCATGCAGGCTACTCCTGGCTGCTGGGGAGGGTGCTCCCTCAGGCCTCAGCAGGGCTTGAGATGCCAGGAGGGCATCTTCTCAGTGTCGGACCAGGTTTTGACTGCTTCTCTCTTCTCACTGTTAGAAATGTTAGTGCTTTTTATACTTGATTTTAAGCTGACTCTTTGCCCACCCAAGGTCTCTTGGTAACTGCCTGGTTACTGTTTAATGTGGCTGATGGTTGTCTTCGTTTTCAGCCTTACCAGATTTTGAGCACACACTCTCAGTTTTGGATATTCTGTTCACGCGTATTGCACTTGTATTTCTGTCTTAGCGGCTGATGTTGTCCAGGCTTTTTTGCCAAGAGAAGGCCATGTGGATTTCCCCCACGATCTGGAGCTGTTTCTTGGGGTACAAGGTACATTCATAAAGTAAGAGACAAAGTCCTTCTCAGAAAAAATGTTTCTGTTTGGAACCTTGTACAAGTGCAACTTGAAGTTGGGATGTGCATGTTGTGTGTGACTTCTGGTCATTGCCCTATTTTAATCATAGAATCATTAAGGTTGTAAAAGACCTCTAAGATCGAGTCCAACTGTCGACCCAACACCACCATGCCCACTAAACCATGTCCCTAAGCGCCTCATCTACACGTCTTTTAAATACCTCCAGGGTTGGGGACTCAACCACTTCCCTGGGCAGCCTGTTCCAATGTTTAACCACTCTTTCAGTAAAGACATTTTTACTCATGTCCAATCTAAACCTCCCCTGGCGCACCTTGAGGCCATTTCCTCTCGTCCTATCACTTGTTACTTGGGAGAAGAGACCAACTCCCACCTCGCTACAGCCTCCTTTCAGGTAGTTGTAGAGAGCGATGAGGTCTCCCCTCAGCCTCCTTTTCTCCAGGCTAAACAACCCCAGCTCCCTCAGCCGCTCCTCATAAGACTTGTTCTCCAGACCCCTCACCAGCCTCGTTGCCCTTCTCTGGACACGCCCTAACACCTCAATGCCCTTCTTGTAGTGAGGGGCCCAAGGTAATATTGCACCCAGAGTTTGTGTCAGTACACTAAGAAAACAGAATAAAACTACCCTTGTGCATAAATGTATTTACCATGAAAAATTCCATAGTTCTGATCAAATATAATTTCTGGTTTCATAGATGACAAAACTACAGGGACAGAAATGTGTTGGATACGTTTCTGCTGTATATAATACCACCTTTTTAGCCAAATGAACAACCTAAAAAAAGTGACTATTTTACTTAATACATGCATTCATTTAAATGGCTTGAAGCTCTAGTCTTAAACTTTTTACTTCTAAGGTGAAGTACCCTAATATTAAGAAATTACTTATTCTGTGGAAATACTATCAAAAATGAACAATTTACTAAGAGAATCTAATGGGTAACAGGTCTAATAAGTAGTTACTTCAAATTTTTGTTGACACTGGAATTGCTGTACCCTTTCTCCCTGAACTGAGCCACTGATGGATGTATGTAATGCCCCTTTTTAAGCTCCTTCATCATCTTATCTCTACAATGTATATACTGCTTTAACATCTAGGTGGCAGGAGCGTCCATTCTTACCAAAAGCTACTTAGGGGATGTTTTTAAGTCTCCCACTTCTTTTCTAGTATGTATTCTATTTTTCTTTTTGTGAAGATCTATTAGCTTATTCAAGTTCTAGAATTATTCACTGCTTTAATTTGATGCAGAACTTACTGACATTTGATACAGCACTTCTGATGTTATTTCCTAATATCAGAGCTGCTTTCACTTTTGTAATTAAAAATGTAATTCCCATAAAGTACCACTTCAGATTTGATGTTTCTATTCCTGTCGTGGTTTAACCTCAGCCAGCAACTGAGCACCACACAGCCGCTGGCTCACTCTCCCCCTACCCAGTGGGATGGGGGAGAGAATCGGGGGGGGGGAGTAAAACCTGTCGGTTGAGATAAAAGTGAGAAAACTCATGGGTTGAGATAAAAACAGTTTAATAATTGAAATAAAATAGCAGCAATAATAATAAAAGAATACAGAAAGCAAGTGATGCGCAATGCAATTACGCACCACCCACTGACCGATGCCCAGCCAGTCCCTGAGCAGTGGTCACCGCCCCCTGGCCAACTCCCCCCAGTTTATATACTGGGCATGATGTTGTATGGTATGGAATATCCCTTTGGCCAGTTTGGGTCAGCTGTCCTGGCTGTGCCCCCTCCCAGCTTCTTCCTGGCAGGGTGTGAGGAGCTGGAAAGTCCTTGGCTAGTGTAAGCAGTACTTAACACACTGATGTTTTAGTTGTTGCTATCAACTTTATTCTGGTACTAAATCCAAAACACAGCACTATACCAGCTGCTAGGAAGAAAATTACCTCTACCCCAGCCGAAACCAGGACAATTCCCAGTCAGTCTCTTTCCTGACTCAACAGCAGAATGCCCAATCTTACAGGAGTAATATTGCTGCTCTGAGACAATGGCTGTAGCAAGACTTAGTTGGTAAACTAATGCTGAGCTTCATAGGTAGCCGGGTTCAAAATATAGACCAAAGCCATAGCTTAGTATCCATGTAACATGCATTAGCATAGCATCCCATCCATGCCTGATTTTTTGCCTGTAAATTTCTTTAGTTACATGTAGTTATTTCTGGAATTCCAGAAAATAGCAGACATGTAGCTACCTCCAAGAGGTTTTGTTAGTCACATCTCAAACAAAGTGTTCCTTAGATTATTTTGCCTACAGGAGTCACCTTAGAAAGCATTCTCAGGAGGTGGTGTGGTGCTGTCACAGCACTGTTCAGTCAACAGACGTAGAGCACTTGTTTGATGCATGGATGACTGATCTTCGATTACCACCTTTCACAAAACAAACTAAAACATCTGTTGTTTTATTTATATGTGAGCTTTCCAAATAGTAGCTTACAGTTTTGGGTTTTGGTTTTTTTTGTTTTGTTTTTTGTTCCTTCCTGGCTCAGTGAATCTTTATTGTATGGAAAGTGGAACTTTGAACACTGAATGGATTGGGTGATTGCACCTATATTCAGGACATTTTACAGCATGGTGGCTGGTACTTTTTGGTAGCTGGGAGTTAATTATCCCTTATTCAGAAGATAGAATTTAATTTATAGCTTCTGTAACTCTGTGGTTAGCCATCTCAAAGATACGGAATTAAAAGATAATAGTATGATTATTTATTGGCCTCTGAGATATGTTTGGAGTAGACTTAGTTGTTCCACTTTGGGAAAGGATTCGGGTTTATGAACCTAAAGGCTTCATAAGTGCAGGGAAGTGTTTCCCTGCAGCTCCCTGCAGAGAGTTAGTGTATCTTCACAAATATAAAATTACTCTGTCTCTGCACTCCTTGCTGGTATTTTCTACTGGACAGCTTGGCTTTGTTATACTAGCTTTCCTAGATCTCTGAACAGTCACTAGAGACTGTGCATAATTTTAGAAATCTTGAGCGTGGAAGTCAGAGTCCCTTAGCTGTAAAAGGATCTAAGAGTTAGATGTTACAGCATTGAGGTTTGCAGCATACAAATGCTTCTGCACACCTACCTTTTCAGGTTCTGCTTTTGAGTATTGCTGAATAACTCCATTTAACTGTACTGTAAATATTATTTGTTTTCTAGCAGTTAACCATCTTGAAAACAAATCAACATGACTTAGTAAGTATAACACTTGAGATGAATTTACAAATGAATCTTGGCATAAGACAAATGTATTTTAACACTGCAGTTTGTATGCCTGCTTCCCTGCATATTTATTTTCAACCTCCAGTTGATTAGCTGCTTTGTCTTGTGTACAGAAATGGCCTGTTTAATGCAGTGGGAAGTCGAGTAGAAGCCAGCGTTTGTTAATGGATGCTTATAACAGGCACAGTCAGACATTTTAGATTATTCTAACTAAGCAGTAATTCTAATTTATTTCTAAAGATAGGAGTATAACAACCTAATTACCTAGTTTCCTCACAGACTGTAATGAGTACAGTTAGCATAAAATTGGTCTATAAATTTAATGGGCAATTTCTTCTTGTGTGGACATTGCAAACGCTGGCAAAAATGTGGCAAGCCATGTTAGAGTCTATAATAGTAAGTTGCTCCCATTGGATGCTTCCCTGACAAAATGCATTACTGCAAAATATCGATCAAATCTCTTCAGTACAAGGAGTTTTTAAAGTATTGGTGGCTCAAACAGGGACAGCAGTAGAGTTTAAAGTTCCTTCAAGAAAAAAAACTTCTTTTTTTGTCTGGGTTAGCAGTAGGGTTTTTCCCCTTTTTAGCATGGTGTTATGACTGCATATTCAAACTTGTAATGTATGTCAGGATGTGGGTAGTATCAGGCCAGTTCTGTGCGTGCAGCGTCGTAAGAATAGTTGGATCAGTTCTAAATGGAGAATATACACATAGATGATAAAGATAAAATAATACATGTTAATACTCTACTGAAAGGGGAAGGGGGTGCTGGAGTCCCACATCTGACACAACGATTTTCAAACCACGATTCAGCCAGCTGCTGCTGCACACAGCGGTTGCGCAGTTCGTTGGATGTAACCAGGTGTGGGGCACTTCAGAATTTCTAGCTGATAGGATCCACAGGACATTTTTCCCTCCCTTCTAGAGCTGACTTGTTTATGATGGGAAATTATCTTTGTGACCATATTTTCGTACAGTACAGTAAAGAAAACTGAGTAAGACCTAGCTAAGTTACAGTGACCTGCCGAGACTGAAGTGGTGAAAATTACAGGCCGTGAAAACACATACTTAGTAAAACGTGAAGTTTCTTCTACTTTGCCTGTTCCCTAGAGAGTGAATAAACAAACAAAAAAACCCCAAGGCATGAAGAGTAGAACCAAGTTTTTCAAAGTATGTTTTCATGATGGTCTTTTCATTTCACCTCTCCTATGCGAGCAGGCATTACTGGAAAGAGGGGTGAATGTAAGAGACTTTGCCCTATCACAGACTTCTCGATCGTGAAAATGCTTTAATTACTTCAACAGTGCATCTATTTTAAAAGTACTTTTATTACATCATTTTGTTAAGTACAATGAATAAAATTATAACTGTGACTGTGAAACTAGCAGCAAGTTGTTTCTTGTGCATTAGAACACCGACTTGCCTAGGGATTTATGCCCTACCACACTTTTTCCTACCTGATAGTTTTGTACTTGCCTGCCTTCCTCTTTTCCCTTAATAATGCTAAGTGAGCAAATGGAACAGTGTGGCTGGTCCTGGGCTGCTTTTGTGAACTGGTGGGCCACTATGTGTGCTCTGTGGCTAGCAGCCTGCCAAACAAAACAGGCAGTGTGTTCAATTTACTTGTTTGTAGGTCCATTAAAAGACGTATCTCTACATTTCTAGGATTTAACTCAGGGCCATGTAAATTATTTTATTAAAATGTGCTTTGCTTACATTATATAAAGAAATATGATCTTTCAGTTTCCTGAGTATGTAATGTTGGAAGTTCATATTGATCTTGGATTAACAATTGCGTTCCAGGTTAGACCCAAATAATTTTAATCCTGAGGGACTTCTAACTTTAGTTTATTCAAGAAATAGTATTTAAAAGATGGTATTAAAATAATTGGGGGGGGTTGTGTTTTTTTGTTTTGGTTTTTTTTTTTAGTTCTTGAACTCACTGTGAACCCCTTAGCAAGAGGAGAAAAGCATGGAGCAGTCCATCGCTGGCCTCCATCAAACTGAGCTGTACTCTTCTAAAATAGAAATTCTTATGCAGGAAAAGTGTACTCAGGACTTTTGTTCAGAGAGGGTCACTGAAAGGTAGGTCAAAGTTTTAAATAAATCTCTTTAGAGAGTGTATTCTTACCTTATCCAGTAAATCAGCACATCTCTCCTCACTGGTAGCTAAAGAGTAATGATCTTAATAAGTGGAAATTAAAATATGTATTCCTCCTGTAAAATGCTTTGGGGCTGACAAAATAGAAGTAGGTGTAAGCACCAGCAAAGCCCTGTTTCCCAAGAAGTTTCAGATACAAAAAACGGACACATGCGTAAGTTTGGAAGCTGGCTGCAAGGCCAGGTAAGTAGAGCAACATTATTGTTTGTAAGAATATTTGTGTTGCAGTCCAATACTTGATCTTTCTCTTCTGCGATTTTTTTTTTTTAGCACAGGTTTTCACCCTGTATTGGAAGTAGAACACTTGTGCTCTGTGATGAATGTAAATATCTGTTGAAATATATGTCATAGGTCTGTGCTGTGTCAGTACCGTCTTCCACTTGCCTTCTTTTACGTAACAGAGAAATTACAACTAAAAGGGGGAAAAAGTTACTAAATCTCATACACAGCTTTAACTTCTAAGTGAAAATGAGAATGTGATATTAAGGAGATACTGCGTGGGAAGGACGCTTCAGTATTGCAATGATGGGAACAGTAAAATAATCTATGTTCATATAACTTTCTTAGGTCAGAGGGTTTCTGTAGAGTCATTCTCACAGGTTTTGGGTTGCATATGAGTTACAACTCAAGCTTTGTGACGTAAACCCCAGCACACTGCTGTACATGTATGCAGTCCTCTTTGTGCAACAGTCGGCGTTCAGAGTAGGGACCTACAGTGACCCCCATCAGCCACCTGTTGAAAGTCCTACATAAATCTGATCTTAGCGTTTTCCTAGTAATCATATTTTCATCAGTGTTCTTATGGAAAAGACTTTCTGAGCATACTTCACTTAAACGGAAAAAAAAAATAATTTAAACTCCAATGCAGTGCCATTAACTGACAATATTTTTACTAAATGGTACACCTGAGAAGAAAATAATTTAACAGTAATGAGAACATTAAAATCAGTATTCTGTGGGCCACATACGGTTTGTATTTTAGTAAAACATGCATCTTTCATTTTTTAGAATGTATTTTGCAGAAATATAGAACACGATTACTCTTTTTTTAGTGTCTATATTTGCAGTTATTGTCACTTGTGTTAAATTGTTATGCAGCTTGTCCAGCTCTGTGGAATACAGCTAACTCTATGTTGCTGACTATTTATATTTAACTTTTTTCTCAAAAGGCAAAAAGGCATAATTATTTATAAAACAAAGTGTGAAAATCCCTGTTTTGGTAAATTTTACTCAACAGTGCAGTATAAATTGACCACAGGAGAATGAAGTTTGTGATGGAAGAGAAATGTAACTTGAAAATGTACAGCTGTAGCAGATGAACATGTGTGATAACCATGAAGACTTGCCGCTTTTACCAAGAGCTAGAATAGCAAAGTCAAGAGAAGGAAACTAAGGAAAGAAAGATGGCTCACAACTTGTATATTGAAGTTCTCATTCCAAACTAATGACAAAGACTTAAAGGTATTACCAACTCAAGATTAAAACAAGTAAAAAATCGTATTTTTCTTTAACCTTATTTAATAATTTAGATTTCCATATGTATTTTTCCATTTCACCTTTTCATGCCCTGCCTTCCCCTTTATAGACTGTAGGCAACTCTCTGCTAGTTTTTCTTTTTCAAGCTGTGTTGCTTAGAGGTACTCAATCATAAATCACAATGGTGTGTTTCTTTCCATTTACTAAATGAAAGAGTGCACATCATTTCTGGATTGAATGATAAGTTTGGTTGCCACAAATGCTTTGGTTTAAGACTTTGACGTTCATTCCCTCTCCATAGGCATTTCTGTCAGGAAAACTCAATCATTTGAGCACTCATGGAAAGTAAATGCAAGAAGTGCCCCAGCATGACTAAAGCAAATTCACTGAAAAATATAAGTCCATAAATGTTTTTCAGTAATTTCTGCAACAGCCAGAACTAACAACAAACCAGAAATTCCCTAACTGGTAACACAACTGTGATCTCTGGTGGGTTTTTTTTTAATTCAAAAATGAATGGATAATGACAAGAAAAAAGGTAAAAACTGAAGATGTGTGGCTACAGAACTGGAATGTGATTAGACATGGAAATAAGCCTTGTAGCTAGCTTGAGCTCAGGTTTTTTTTATTAATTCTGCAGAAATTAGTTGCACAGCTGCATGTAAAATCTGACAGTAGGTCACACAGGTGTGGCTGGAGCAGGTCTGGAACTTTGACCTCCAGATTACAGGAGTTATCGCAATCTGTGTTTTCCTTTGCTGAATGAATTTGTTACTGTTCTTTAAAGTTGGTAATTATTACCATATGCTACTCTGAAAGGGAATAAAGGGTATAGCTACAAACAGCAGAGGTGGCATTTATGGCCAGTATACAAATCATGTCATTGTTCTAAGCCGTCCTAGATAGTTACAGGGCTGGAAGTTCCACTTCAAGGCAGCAGGCTCCTGATGAGTGCGCCTCTGCGAAGGAAGAGGAGCAGCCACAAAGAACTGAACAGTGAATCTTACTCGTAGTTTCTTTTTGCGCCTTGTTGCTCAGGCCCTCGAGTGCAAAGCTTGCGAAGTGGCCGGAAAGTTTCTGCTGTCTTCCCCTCCCCCCTGCCCAAACGGAATGAAAGTAGCTGTCCAGAGCAGTGTATTTGTTATAGTTGTGTATTCAGTTTGAAAGTAGAGCGACTTCCGAGGGCAAAGCCTTTATTTTGGGACATGGCTCAAGAGAGCATTTTTGCTTCCTCCTCTTGCTACTTGTTATTTACCAAAATATAAAAAGTATTATTAAACTAGTAACGTTTGCAGCTATGCCAGGGAAACTGTATTGCTTTCATGGGGTTGCGCATGTGTAACTACTTAAAACTTGGGGGGAAAAACTGAAAGTGGATGGAATCCCACTCCATTTATCATAGGTACATTAGCTCCACAAGGCTAACCGGAGTAAGGAGTCAGAAAATTCCCTTTCATCACTGATTGGTAGGTAGAGCCAGAATACTATAAATGTATCCAGAGCACAACTCTGAATTCAAATTTCCTGGGTTTACAGTTCTGTTTTAAAGTGACTTCTCTGCCCTTGCAAATAGGTCTTGGAAGTGGACTAATGTAAAAGTTTGAGGGGACAGATGGTTGAGACGCGCTAAAGATATGTCCGTTTTCCCCATGTTCCCCAGAGGAAGGCAACTATGCTAGATTTTACTTAGTTGATGGTACAGGGTTTACTCTGAAACCATCCAATTCCCTTTTGGCTCAATTTATTTAATAGTGACTCTACAGTGATTACCTCATTACTTAGGAAAATGGTAAGTGAGAATTGTCAAAGGGAGAGGATAGTCCATGGAGTATCAGAGAACCAAAGAGCCAAAAGAATTTGATACAACTGACTTTCCTTATGACATGTATTTCAGTGTGTACCTGTCTGTTGTAGCCGCTTCATCCTCCCTTTTTTTGTTTTCCCTCGTATGGGAGATTGTGCCTCGCCAAGCCTCTTAAATCGTAGTAATAAATCAGCTGTAAAAATTCAAATTATCAATTACTGCTTGTTTCCTTGTTATTTTTATATATGTACAGCTTCACCATGGTCCCATGTTACTCATGGAAGGACCTAAACCACGTTCATTGATACATACCAAAGTGAACGTGGACTGAGTGCTGCTGTGATTAGCTGTAATATAATCTGTTCTGCAAATGTAGGAGTGATAATTGCTGATTTCAAATTTAGAAAAAAAAAGTTTTTAACTATTTTTTCTGCAGAATTTATCAAAGTTTTCTTCTTTTTATCTGGTGTTAAAATGAAGGTACATGAAGAATTACACTTTTATGAAGAGTCCTATGATTTATAATCAATAGGAGAGAAAGAAGAAGAAAGAAAAAATTCTTAATGTAAAATCTGTAGAGGTTATTCCAAACAGAAGAACAGTATTGGATAAAGGTGTCAAAGTACTGACAGAGAACACTATGAAAAGGACTCAGAAGCAGGACATTTGAAGTGGAGAACTCAGACGGCACCATAGGCTAAACTAAAGCCCAAGATGGCAGTTTTAGGTAAGAGTTGGAGAGTTCTGAAGCTGAAAAAATGAAAAGCCTGAATGTGATGTGAAAGATAAAGGAATGGCAGAACCAGGTGCCAAGGGCGGGGGGTGGTTAGCAGCCATATTCCCACTAAACCAAAGAACGCAGGGTGACAAGCAGGAAAAGGGGTAATGTCAAAAGTATCTACTATGGTTTCAGGATCAGAGAGAGAGGAAAACAGATTTAGAGAACAATGTGAAAGGAAAGCAGATAGGGTTTAGTGAAGCTGTAGCTAAAGGAGAAATAGGTTTGAGTGTTCTGA
>NW_008824358.1:0-20009 GCF_000699105.1 Pygoscelis adeliae | reverse complement strand
CGAACTTGAGACTTCTTTTTTGTTAGTTAGCTGGAGGTGACAAGGCACACCTTCGATTCTACTGCTAAAAATGGGAGCTTGGAGTACAGCCAGCAGAGATTTAGATCACTCAAAGGCAAAAATGACTTTTGGAAATACTGAGAATAGGTGATGTCATTTAGGTGAAAGAGACAAAGTGCACCAAAAAAGCTCCCCTTAAGGCTGCAGGAAAAAGGATATTTGTCTTTTATCAGCTTATTCAATGAGATTAAGTTGGAGGAGGAGTAGTTACTACTTCTCCTTTCTTTTTTGACATTATATAGATTGATAGATGCATCAAAAAGATTAAAAAAAAATTATGAAGAAAAGATTTGGACTTTGTCAACATCTTCCTGGTTGCTTGGGTAAGTGAAATGTCAGCGAAGGAAAGGGAAAAGTATGCTGTAGAATCAAAAGGTTTAGAACTAGTGGAGGAACAGGAATTACTTCACTGTACAAAACGCTGAAAAAGTTTTGGAGAGAGGTTCACTGGAACAGGTTCGTAGTGAAGATGAGAAGCTGAAAATGAGAGAAGAGTCAGTGTGGAGAGTGGTGTAGGCTGACTCTACTGTATGTGAAATTGAGGGTAAGCTCATTATTTCTCGGCACTGTGAACAAGGTTGAGTTTTAATGCCCAAGAGGTGAGGGGAAAATAAATTTCCTCTCCCAGAGAGGATGAAAAGTGACTCCTGTGGCTGCTTCTGCCTGCCTGAGAGAGAGTACATCTGCAGCCATCATAGACAAGAAGTCAGATGCAGTGCCATGGGAACTGCTGTGAGACCTAGCAAGTCTTTTTCTTCTTGCCTTCTTATGTTATGCTTTTTCCATCCCCTTGGTCTGAAAGGTTATCTTCTTTTCTCCCCCTGCCCCCCATTAATTGCTTGCTTTGCTAATAAGTGAATAAAAAGAGGAAAGATGTCATAGAAATTGTTAGACAAAGGTGAGAACACACACAGCGATGAAATCTCTTGAGAAGCCATCAACAGCAAAATTGACTGTTTTTAATGGGCAGATGAGAAGGCGTGTTTCTGTTTTCAGAGTAAATATTGTACTACCTAGAAGGAAAAGTTAAGTCCAGCAGTAGGAGTTATTATTACGGAATGATTTAAGGATACAGGTGAGGAAGTACTTGGGGATATCTGTTTGCTTCATGTTGGCAGCTTCACACGATACAGTTCATTAGTTTTCAAAGGCTCCAGTGGAGTCCTGTTTGCTTGAAAGTATCCCGGAGTTTTTCATGTTGATTGGTAAAGCTTTTTGTGCCTAGGGTCTTGACTACTTCGGGGGCTTGCTATCCGTCTTCGTGGCATCATTCATAATAGCAAAGAAGCCTGAATGACTTCAGTAAAGGACCCAAAAAACATTTCATCCTGATCTGAGAGCTCAAATGCCAGAGAACCTACTACAGACCTTACTTGCAATGGTTAATTATTTTCACTTTTTAAAAAGGTGAGCCTTACCTTCAGCCTTAAATCTTGAGCTTCCAGCTGTTGACTTGATTATGCATTGCTATGTTAGACTGTAGCCCTTCAGAGTCAAAACTTATCCAAGAGTGGACGGTGATCAAATTATATTTTAACACACTTGGATGAAGAATCAAGTAAATGTTTTTAGAACTGCTTATTCTTGAAATAGTATTTAATTGAACTAAGTACTGTATATTTAACAAGGAACATCTTTTTACCCGTTTCCCTCAATTTTTATGCTTAATTTCCCTCAATTTTTTGAGGGAACAAGATGACTTTTTTTTCTGGAAGACATTTGTTTAGCTAAAGACAACTTTTTTTTTTTACAGCGTTACTGATTGTAGGTGTACAGACTGTACATGGTAGATAATTTTTGATGCAAAGAATATTCATGTACAATGATTATGTAAATGAGTAGTATGGTTGTACAACCTGAGGATGTGAAAACCTACTATCTGTCCATCATTTTTAATACGCTTAAGGCTTTATAGTACATCTTATTTTGTGAACTGATGCAAGAATAAATCCTTTGATGATAGAATAACTGCAGTTCACAGTACCAAACCAAATGTGGATAGATTTCACCAATTTGGGAAAGAAAGTACGCAGCCCAGAAGTTCTTAGAGCAGCTTCCCAGTTCAAAAGCACTTTGGTAAAGCTGGACAGAAAACTAGCAGTAGAACTAAGTGAGATTTTACACTTCTGCAGCACATCTGAGCAATCAGCCAGACCTTAGTGTTTTAATACGCATAATCTATTCTGTGGCTTAATGAGATCTTGAGCTATTGGCTCTGAAAATTGTTAGTAGCCTGGTGAATAGCCCTTCAGACTTCAGGCATACAATGAGAATTTGCTTCCTCTTTCAATTCTTCAACTTCTTGGATAGAATTTATTATTTCCCTAAATATAAGCAGCTGCCAAAATTCATTTTATATTATAGTACCCCTTTCTGCTATATTTAACTCTGTCTCATTAAGTGGATTGCATGGTTTCCTCTCGTAATTAAGTGCGGATCAAATGTTATATTGCAATATTATACTAAAAACATAAGAAATGACACCTTTTCAGCTGCGACTCTGAACTTCTTAAAGACAGAAGCGCTACTCTGACGCTGATGTTTTTTTCCAGAAACATCTGGTCAATATAAAAAGTATATCTTCTCCTTACAGACGTGATAAAGTCAGAAATACCACAGATGAAATGTGCTCTGTTCTTCCCCACTTGAATTCTATGTAAAGAGAATTCTTTCTTTGCCTATTTTATCCTTTCAGTCTCTGGGTAATAATGACTTCTTTCAAAGATTTCTGTTGGATATGGGTTATCTGGACACCAGCAAACTTAAATATTAGTAGAGCTCAGGGAACAGAGGAAAAAATATAAATCTAGTAGGGGCTTATGTATTAATTCGGTAAGTATCTGTTTTATTTGATAAAAAAAATAACATTTCTGCTTCCACTAGCAACTTAGGGACAAATCGATCTATGAGCATGACTTATAAAAATTCTCTTGCATGTTGTAAAATTTGATCAAGACAAGCATTGTGGACCCAAACCTTTCTTCATATGAACTTGGAGAGTCCCCAGTCTAAATTCAACCCATTTAACATCAATCACATAACTAAGGCTCTTCAGTTACGACTCTCTATATAACTAGGAGAGGGATTCTAGAGATTTGATCCCCACCTAAGACTTGCATCACCCTTGAAAGCCCCTCTCTCCCTTTATTGACCATGAGGCAGTGCAAGGCAGCCACGCTCCTGATCTAGGTGCCCCTGTTAATGCCTGAAGTTGGGGGATATAACTTGTCTCCACTGAGCTCAATGTAACCAAAATGCTCAGTGTAACCTGGTCCTGCATCTTTGGAGTTCCATAGGCAAATATGCAGCATTTCTCTGAGTTTGGTTCAGGTATGATTTAAATATAAACTAAGTGTATGTTATGAGTTATCTCAATCTGTATCCTAGAGAGATTTCTTTGGATAATACTGTCACTCATTCTAATTTATCTGGTTTCAAACCGAGTCACTAATTACATGGTTTGTAAGAGCTAAATTCTGTTTTCCAGCTCTTAGGGTAAGTAGAGGTGAGCAGAAGGCTAGTTTACTACTGCACGTATAAGAAAACAATTCCCATTTTGCATATGTGCTGGCCCTGTTCTGCTCAACTCTGCCCTTTACTCTTTTGTACCTTTTTCCATCCTACATGGTGTTGATGTAGTGGCAATGAGCCCATTCTGTCACCAGTGCTTGAGTCAAGCTACAGCATTTTCTCAAAAAGAACGAAGAGCAGGCATCATACTAATTTTATTTACCTGCATTAGACCTGGCCATTATGAAGTCCTTAATTATGGCAATTGATCACATTAGCCATGCCTTTTCCCAAATGCCGTATCATCAGCATGCCTTATTTTGGCTGTCTTTGTGAAACAGTAGAAAGCTTTCTTTAAAATAAAACGGTCTTCCCACCCACCCCCAAAAGCTGAAACAAGCTTGATATATTGTACATTTTCGCTTTTTTTTATATGGATTGAAAAGTATTAAAATGCACAAAAATGGGTTTCCCTGATTACAGACAATTAGTCTGTAATTTCATGCAAAAAGTGATTATTGCACATGCAGTCCCACTCAACAGAGATTCATGAAGACAACATAGCCATAGTTTAGTGTGGGAGGTGGAAAGTGGCTGAATTTGGGGTCATATGAGAACAGTTACATATTTCAGCTGAAAAGACTTCTCTCTGAAGAACAAGGTCAGGTTAACTCTGCTAGAACCATACAAATCAGCAATCTGAAATGCTTGTTGCAGTGAATTGGTATATGTGGAAGATGCATTACTTTTTGTGAAAACATGCATTAGTGTTCATAAGTATTACCACTTAAAATACATTCCCTGCTCTGCCCAGCTGATGATAGTATCTCCAAAAGTGCTCAGCAAAGTATAAAATGTGATCAATATATATTTATGTGTGTATGATTTATATTTATGCCTTCCTGAGAGGGCAAGCCTTAGGCATGAGAAAGTACTTGCTGCTTTGTTATTTTGCAAAGCCTTGAGGACTATGCTGACCTAGTAAGTCAGAAGTTGTTCCATTTTCTCTTCTGACAGTAGGAATAGAAAGAACAGAGACTCACTTTCTGATTTAATTGCTTTTCCTACAGCACTGAAATGAGAAGGACCTTTCTCCTAGTTTCGTTCTGCCTGGCAGCCTCAGTCCCCCTTTAGTTGGAGACCTAGAATCTACTTGGATTCCAGATTTGCAGGTGGTTCTCTTTTTGTCATATTTCTAGGTTTTACAACTATTGCAGTATTAGCAATTCTTAGGATCTAGATCGGAGTCTCATTATTCTGGGCACAGTGAAAACGAGTACAAGAACTGGCTTCCACCCCAAGAAGTCTTAAAATGCAATCTGCTCTTCTGTGAGCTTTTCAGTTCTGTAGGCTGTGTCTGTGTTAGCAAATAGTGTGGCGCAGTGTATGTGGATCTGCAGAAACAAACGGGCGGCGTTGCAGGCTCAGTGTACTCACTGTATGTGTTTTGAGGGGGGGGGGCTACATCTGGCTAGTTAAGGTCTTATTCTGTGAATTAAATGCCCGTTAATTGTTTGAAGTGCACTTCCAATTTAGTTTCATCTGAAACTAGTCTAGTTAGTGCACACCAAAAATGGTCTACAGCGTGAACCAAAGCAGGTAAGTGGGGACAATCAGGAGGTTTACTTTGAAAGTGCATTCTTGAGCAAAATTAGCACACCCATGGCTTTTTGTGTAAAACATGCTGTTGTAGTAGTGCAAACACATTATCTGTGTCCAAGAAGTTCGTATCCTGAGTGCCTAATGAATCCATGTATCTGAATGGAATCCAGTTGAAACCAGTGGCTTAATCCCTTCCAATGAATCCTTCGTTTCTATTATTTCCTGTGCCCAAAACACAGGCCCTAACGACTTACAAAATAACACTTAAAGGTTCTTTGTGTACGACAGTGACTATTTTGAGCAAAACTCAGGAAACGCTGCTGGAGCAGAGGGCTGAAACACACCCACATAAACACCCAAACCAGTGTTTCCTTTCGTACTGCTCCCTTTTTGCCCCACACCCCCGAACAATTTTAACAAAATATTTGAGATTGTCCCCCGAACCCTCTGTTACCCGACACATAGCTTAGTGGTTAAAGGCTCAACTTTTTTAACTTTTATCTTTGAAAAGATGTTCAATCTTTTTAACCTAACAGCAGTTAATAAACTGTAAGACCTAAAGTTGAGATGAAATAGCAGTATATAGTAAAACAAAGATATCAAAACAGCCAGCTTACGTTCAACATAATGAAACTGTGCATAAACTTGTTAGGTAACTAGAATAAACATGCACAAGAAAGTATTTCTAATGCTCTTTGTTTCTCCTTTTAGTGATTATTGGACGGTTCAGAAAAACAAGAACAGTATCTTTGTGTAAGATCACTTCTTACTAATGGCAAAATTCCTGAACAAGTCAGCACAGAGTGGGTTGTTTTTGGGGAATGGAGGAAGATAACGTAGATAGGTTTCTTTGTTAAGAAGTAATGCCTTGGCTCTACTATTATTGTTGTAGTATGATTCAGGATAACTGGCCTGCCTCCTGGTCCTACGTACCCAAGTATGTTGGTGAAATGTGAAAAGCTACCAAAAAGCCTCTAACAAATCATCATACTGATTGTTTTGCTAATGGCGTAACAGGAGCTGGATCTAAGAATGAGAAAAGCAGACAGAGCCTCCACTGTTTTGCCCTCTGTGAGGCAAAAGGTAAGAATTAAAAGTTGGAAAAAGAGTCAGCGCCAGGGCTTACACTGGAAACTATCAATAGTTTACCCTTCATGTGGCTGCAGATACAAGGCCAACAAGAATTGAGAAATAATGATCGTATTTATCAAAATGTAGGGTGTTTCTGCGAGCTCCGTATTTACTGTTGCTACGCTAATGGAACTATTTCAAGACTGGTGGTTTGCAAAATAAGATACTTTAATTTTACTATCACTCATGTAAACTTTACGTTCTACTGATGATGCATTAAGGATAAAATTATCTTCTGCAAAACCAGAATAATATAAGAAAACTCAAATTGATTATATTAACTTCAAATGGTAAAATATGGCTTCAGCCATTACAAATACAATTTCTTAAAAAGTTCTCTATACTTTAGAAACAAAGTTAAAAGTAAAAATATATGACTTAGGGTACAACATGGCTGCATTTTTTTCAAGTACAGTATAATCTTGTGAATTAGGGAAACTTCTACTTAACACTTCAACATCAGGGTCAACATTGCTCTTATCTCTACCCACCTGCCACTTGCAGAATGGATCTCATCACCAGTTCCCACAAGAAGCTTAGTCAGCTCTGTTAAATAAATTGCAATAGTATGGTTTTAAATTGTATGATAAAACTTAACACCTACTCTTGCAGTTAATGTAGGGTACAGTCATTTGTAAAGAAAAAAAGTATTTGGGGAACTTGTAACTCAAATGGCTGAGCAGATTTTGCTTATAACATCAGTGAAGCAGTACAGGTCTCATGAGCTGTGGCTCTGCTGGCTGAGCTTGATTTCTATGAAATCTTAAACGTAGTTCTCTCATGCTTTGCAAGACTTAATAGGGTATAAATATAATCAAATGTGAAGCCATTAAAGCTGCAAAGTTCTACAGTCAGATTCATTTCTTGGCTTAAAGCACTAGTGCACAGCCGAAATTTGAGATGCAAGTCTACGGTGGCACAAAATGCATCAAACTATATCTGGTGGAAACTCTGCAAATTTTTTTCTTAGAATATGTCAGCTACTCAAACCACAAACATTTTTCAGGAAGAAGTATACCCGTTTGATTTAGTAAAGATTTCATAGGCACGCTTTGGAAATTCTAATGAAGAATGGGAAAAGAGTTAATTAGCTGGTGGTGAAAGCCAAGATCCCCCTCTGTGTAAGTCATCTTTTTCATTAAAAAAAAAAACAACAAAACAAACAAAACAATACCTCAAAACCTCAAGTTTTGGACTGAGTCTAGAATAAAAATTTTTTTGATATCTCAAAAACATTGGCATTATTTCCAGTGCAGGCTACTGAGAACTGGACATAGTCCAGTAAACTGGTGGCAGTGGCCCAGAAATGGGACGTAATCACATAACTATAAAGGCTGGGAACCCAGAAATCGAGCCTGTAATGGAAACTGATATGGAATCTGGGGTATGTAATTTTTGCTCTGTATTCCAAGTTTTTCGGTAGCTACCATCTAGAATTAAAAACATTAATGATGATTATGAGATTAGAAGGATAAAAACCTACAGCAGCTCCTGCAGATATTATAGCAAAGCTCCTTCCATGTACCCAAGGAAATTGTACTGTACCATGTGTAAAATATTCTCGGAGAGAAATTATTTTTTTAATTTTTATTTAATTGATTTTCATTTTAGGTATATCATGTATTTTTTGTAAGGAAGAAACAGTTCTTCAGAGCCTTCTAAATGGATGAAGGGGAAAGATGAGTGCATAACTGACGTACCATTTGCAGCCCACCATCCTGCACAAGAGGGAAGGTTCAGAGGGAAAAAAAAAAAAAAAACGAAACACCTGTACAGTTTAAAAGAAGGTGCTGGGATGTTAAATAGGGAAGAAACACAACTTCTCTTCCACAGCTTGAACTCTGAAATGTTAGTTAAGTATAAAGGAAAAACACACTGAAGCACTTGCGAGACTTTTGACCAAGGCAGTGGAAGCTCCATAGTTAAGAGTGACAATATCTAAATATGACTGCAACGTGGCACGCTGTTTCTTGCAAAGCTGTAACAAACTGCTACCTTAACAATCCTTTATTGTACAATTGCAGTTTAAATTGTTACCCAGTACCGAACTCCTTGTTGGTCATGGCATTTTGTTTCTTTTTAATCTTGTCTACTGTAAAACTACAGGAAATGCCGTAAAGGAATTACAGGAAAAGAAACGTATTTTTCAGGTTCTCTGCGGGAGACTGGAGCGGGCTGCCAGGCAGAAGTTTCAAAAGAAGCCTTGCTGTGTGAGATGCTATGGGAGCGTGGAGCAGCTGAGGAACAGAGAATTACCATTATACAAACCTTCTAGTTCCTGGCTGAGCAAGACAGATTTCTTGTAGAAACTGAAGTTACAAGCTAATGCAAATCCCTAATACGTGTGACAAAGAAGTGTCACAGCGAAGTGGGAAAAGGCACCCAGTGTTGGAGCTCTGGCAGGATGAACCCAAGAGGAGCAGCTGCCCTAGGTGTCTGTTTGTGGGGTGCATCAAATGAAATGTATGTGAGTGAGATTGTTTTACTGGCAAAAAAACTGGCACACAGAAAGTGGAATGAGCAGGTCTGACTTGTAGGGACAAAGGAAAGAGGCATATGGTGCTGGGCCAACAGGTGCTGCCTCTTCTCTCCACCTGATGCCATCTAAGGCAGTTTGCATCAACTCCTGTGCAGTGGGATGCGGTCACGGGGTAGGTACCAAACTGCCAGGTATGGTATTCCACTCCTTTGAAATGCAAACTTCACAGGGAAGAGCAAACAGGGATCCTGCCAGGGTACTCGGTGGATTCAGTTCAGCCTCGAATACTTGTTTCTTCCATCTTAAGAAGGAAGAAAAAAAGGCAAAATGGGTGGAGAGAGCGCCCTCGCTTTGGAAAATAAATTCTTGCTCAATCCAGGAGTGGGCAAAGTTGATACAAATCTTGGTTTGATTAGCATGTATATGAGTCATTTACAGTCATTTATCTGCTTTTTCCCTAGTGCTTTTGTCCTAAACCTGTTATTTTGCTCTGCAAAAGTGAGGCAGTGTTCAGCTGCTTTTCTGTTATCCGGAGGGAAGAGTTCTGCAGGTGCTGAATTGCACTCGGAACAGTGGAGAACGATCACCATGATTTACAAGGAGGCTTCAGGTCAATACCCTGCTGAGGAAGAGAAAGAACAGGTTCCGATCAGAGAAAGATAACTGCTTCTGCCTGAAAGTTAAACAGGTGCCCTTGAGGGGAGACCACACAAGGATCACAGGTTCAATCAGCTCCAGAGATGTGGTAATCACTAGATGGGTCATTTACCTAAGTAGTCTAGAGGTAGCAATAACTATTCATTACTGCAGAGCTATAAAAATGACGATTCTCTTTCTTCCTTCTTTTCATGGGCTTCCTTCCCTTCCCTGAGCTTATAGAGAGCGAAACAGGAAAGCCATTATATTAAATAGCTCTTAAATAAGGTGGAACAATGAGCTTGGTTATAAGTAGTGTTTATAAATGGTACTGAAGAAGAAGAAAAATTCACAGAGGACAGTCTACAGCTATTAACACAAATGATTTCCACTCACGGGTTTGGAATGTTCTTAGTCCAAATTAACCTAACTTCCTACGTTTGAGTGAGTAATGTCACAAGAGATTGATAGTCTTTCCTTTTGAGCACAGGAGTAAAAGAAGAAGAAAGATGGGCATTCAAATTGGTGTCATCCGATGAAGGGTAGACTCATGCGAAAGAAACCTGCAAGTTCAAACTGCATGAAGACACAACCTGGCACAACGGTCAAAACTAGGTATTCAAAGCTGCATGGTTAAAGAGGATAGGTTAAAGAGGCCAGACAGTTGATACTTATTAAAGAGAGAGCTG
Organism: Pygoscelis adeliae; assembly: GCF_000699105.1. NCBI lineage: Eukaryota > Metazoa > Chordata > Aves > Sphenisciformes > Spheniscidae > Pygoscelis > Pygoscelis adeliae. The sequence continues at coordinate 9,902 of NW_008824358.1, read as the reverse complement.
TTCCTGTGTTGATAAGACTAATCTGTTTGCTTAGACCTTCAGCTGGGATGCAGAAGACTTGTATTCAGTTCCAGGTTTTATAAAGACAGCCCATGCTCCCTGGACAGTTAGTTATTTGACCTCTTCTGTGGTTCCTATATGAGAAATTGGTGTAATAGTTCTTTTGCTCATGGTCACGTGCTGGTAACCAACAGAAAAGATCACTGCTGAGGTGCTCTAACTCCATGCTTCATCCACTAAAAGATAGTTCAGAGAAACAAGAATGGATGTTTTCTTTCTGTAAGCTTTGCTTCTGAACTATGTTCCCACTGGAAGCCGTTAATCAAAACATAGTTTGATGCATGGTTATTTGCTTGATCTAATGTTTACTGAAGTCAGCAGAAATCTTTCACTGGATGTTTAATGTCTTCCCTGCCCCCCCATCTTGCTGTGATGCTTTATGGTCAGTGGACCAGCTGAGGAAAAATGCTCGAGAGTAAAAGCCCTTGGGATAAGTATGAGGCAACAAGGATCCAGGAAAAATAATCTGAAGGGTTACATATTTCGTAGTTTAAAAGTAATCGTAACCCTACGGTTAAGAGACAGTGTTAGTGTAAGTACTGTTGCAGCCATGATGGTTCAAAGGTATAAGGGAAATAAGATTCATTTAACTTATGTTCTAAATCAACTTTAAATGCATTTATTCTTACTTCTATTACACTTATCCCCATAGTCTGAACTGCAGAATAGAGTGCCCAAGAAGCTGAACACTGACCCAATAAACCTGTATTTCATCAGGTAAAGCAATTGAATTTTGAAGAAAGTGCCATTGTTTGAACTTCTGGAATTCTTTGCTTGAGAGACAACCTTCGTTAGATAACACTGTCTTGAATTTGCCTTATTTTCTCATAAAGGCTGATAATAACCTAGAATACAGTCTGCAGGTAAGGAACAGAAGCAGGAGCAGCACACGGTACAAGAAAGGGTTGTGTCCAGCTGCAGCCCACCCGGCTCCGCTCCAGCAGAAGTAATGGTTGTCTCAGCAGCTTGCTCGTTGAGGAGAGCTCAAGGCCATAGCCTCTAAGTGGTGAGATTCCCGCTCTGGGGACACCGCACAGACTTAATGTGCAAGGGTGTGGGCAACGCTGAGGGAAGCCAAAGAGGTAGTTCCTGAAATTGCAGGATTTTGTTTTGATGGGAATGAGGAAGATTTCAGGTTTTGCCTCTCCTGGAAAAAATTAAATTTTAGTGTAGTCTCCTTTCTCTCCCACTCCTGTGATTCACATATCCTGACTTGCTTTATTATAAATAAGAGCTACGTGATAAACTTCTCTAGTCATTTTAGTGTGTTTAGTTCTCTTCACATCAAGTGCTTATTTAGTAAACACATGGAACACCGTTTGTAATTACTGGGACAAATTCACTATGTCCACAGAGTGTTTTAAGGGGATTTATTATAATCTACTTGTTTTGTCTTTCTGCTAATAGTTTCCGCAGTGATTTTGATGCCTCTAAGACTGATTAACTGATCAACCTGGATTGAAAAGTAGGATTTAGCTCTAAAAAAAAAATAATTCCTAAAAGGTCTTGAAATTCTACAGCTACGGGATTTTTATGAATGAAATAGGGAGCAGCATACAAGAGGTCTTCAGGTAAGACACTTTCCATAGTATGTGTAGTAAGTGAAAATGTGTCTTAAAAATTCTGCCCTGGCTTGATATTTATTCTGCTACCCATTATGCATTGTCTTTAGGACTATATTTTCTATACCGTATAATTGCACCGTGATAAATGGTTCAACAAAATTAAGATAATGAAAAATGGGAATAAGATTATGTACTTTTGCTATGACTTGTCTGGTTTGTACAGATAAGGGAGTATATGAAATATAATGTTATCAGTTTAATCTATGTTACTTTGGACATTACCACACTTATAGTTCATTAACAGTAACGTTTTTGCTGTGTAGGTTTTATACCAGTTAAGTTGCTTAGCAACCTTAACTCCAAGATAATGATGTCTTGCTGCCTGCGATTAAATAATGTTTTTTCCTATATTCTGTTTATGATATATCTAGCTTACTTACTTTCTTGTTTGCAAACTCTGTTTCTCATTTTTCATTCCAAATATAGCAAGGTATGTATACATTCCTTGAATAATTTTATATTTAAAATTCACCACATAGTCACCTGCTCAAGTGAATGCAAATAGCACAATAGTATTATGAAAACAAACCACACTGTACAGTAATGCAAAGAACGTAAAACGGAGAAGCAGCCTATAGAACTACTACTGATACTGCCAAATAAATCCTTAAAACCTTTTCAGCAGAAGCACATTGCTAATAACTGTGGATAATGCTCTAGTTCTATGATTTAATTCTCCTCTTAAATAAATAAATAGAAAGATATGGGACTTGCCCATATGCAATGCTATACTTTGGAACTGGTCCAAAAAAGTGAAATGCTATACTTTAAGTGGTAGCAAATGTCTCCTTATACTGCTAGTAGATGGATCAATTAGTTTAATAGTGTCTACGGAAGTCTGTCGGACCTCAACGCTAACGGTATTTCAAGCTAATATCTGAAGAATGGCACACACTGAAATGGATATTGGGTGACATTATCTATTTAATATACTTCAAATGATTCTTTTAATTCCTGCAGAGCTTATCACCATGGTTACCGTGACAGAAATTAAACAGGAAAATTTTTAAATTAATCCATCTTGAATAAGATTCCAATGCGATCTAGAGTCTCATTTAAGCATTGGGAGCCACACTGAAGAGTGACAGCTCTTCAGCTAATAGTACAGCCCACGCCTGCTGGAAGGAGGAGTTCTGTCCCTGGATTTGGTGTCTCTATCGTAAATTATTTTCCAGATTGCACCATGTAGGAAGTGGTGGTTTTGGAATGGAGGCCTAGTTAGGAGCTACTGATGTAAACGGTCTGCTTCCAATAGACTGGAACTAAATCGATAATACTTCATGGTGTAGAGATTTGTAAGTGAAGTACTAATATTGGTATGGATGCAATATAAATGGAAATACGTGTATGTGACAGCACCAGAAGTTACAGCAAAGTAAGCGTTACAAGATTGGGACTTGTATTGAACTCTCAGGACACGGCTCACAGGACACTGTACCCAGTAGTAATATTGAGGAATATGCTGTTTAAAACCAAACGAGAAAGCTTGCACTCTTACGAGCACAGCACAGATGCTTCCTCAGTGCAAGACCCTCCATCCAAAACCCAGGAGGATGGCAACAACTTGCAGCATATCACATATACCAATCCTTTCCTCTTTCCCCCAACAGGAAAACATACATTTCAAACAAAAATAAAAAAAAAAAAGGAAAAACAGACAATGCATAGCAAGCTTAGCTATGTCTTATGGAGCTACTGGAATCAAAAGCAAAGCACCAGCTGCAAAAATGGGTAAATGGCTCATCTTTGTGCTTCAGTATTACTTTAATTCTAAATTCAACTGTCTTCATCCAAGAGATGTGAGCAACTCCTGTAGTATGGCATTGACCTACCATTTTGAAGTGCTTCTAATATATCAAATTGCTTACAGTTCCTAACTGTTTATTTTTATTTCAACAGTTATCATTACTTAGAAATATAGAAATTCTGATCTAACCGAGCATTTGGGGTAGGTTTTCAGTTACTGAACTTGACTGACTTTCACTGCCACGTTGGGTACGTGAGGATGTTACAGAAAGCAGGAGGGGGAGGTATCTGTAATGTGCAATTATGTTAACGTCTATAGTGAACTTACTGTTACAGTAGTTTCTTTAGACTGATGATGTAAAATCTCAGCATTTGTGCAGTGATTTCCTGCTGGATCAGTCTGGTATTTCTTGAATATTTTTGTAAAGAATACTTTAAAAACCAGATTTGTTACCTCGGTAGGATTTGGAAGTTGTCCTGTGTAGAATATAGTCCCTCTGCATGAAGCATTTATTTCAAATGTCTACCTTCCAGATGTATAACAAATCTGAGACTGTGTTTGGTGCTTAGTTTGAACTGGAAACCCTGTCTGCTCGTCCTGTTGTTGCCATAGTTGCCATGGGATCTGAAGCAAATTAAAAAAAGTATCCTTCACAAGGAAATTCATGCAACCAAAAAGCAAAACCTTGATAAGAGCAATACCAAGGCATGTAACAGGAATATAGTACTGTCAGTCAAAATATCCTCTTGAGTGACAGGGAATTCTGCTAAGTTTAGTTCACATTTACTTTACCCTGTATCTTACACCAAATAAGCACGGTTACAGAAGTAAATCTTTGGCAGCTGGCGATCCCCCTTTACTTGAAATCAGGCATCAATTAAAACACTTTTGCTTATGCTGGACTAAATATTAGTCTGTACAAAACAGTACAGTGAGAAACATCCAGGAAGCTATTAACAGACTTACAAGGTTGAGGATCTCATCCACTGATAATTATGAATTAAATTAATAGAATCTGGAGCTCCTGATTTCTTTTCATCATGAGATCCCCAATGGGTTGTTCACAGCGGTAATGTTGGCTGGCTCTGGAGTTGAAGGTACACTAAATTATAGCGACTCGTAATGGGACGTGAATCTTGTATGAATCATCAGAAAACAGCAACTGGGAATAACGCAGTATCTTTAAGGGAATCCCTATAACCCATGTAGTTAGTGCATATGTAGTCACGAAGGAGTTTTTCTCAGCCCAGAATTCTTCCAAATGACATCTGGTATGTAAGAAACTTCACCAAATCAGAAAGGCTGCATTGTGATAAGTTAAAATATTTTCTATTTTTTAATTATAGCTAATGTTTTTCCACTGGAAAACATTTCCCATGGGAAAACATTTCGACCTTGGTAGCATTTAAAGACAAACCTATAACTTCAACAGCTAAATATTGTTTTCAGTGGTAGCGTAGAACATCTGAAATAAAATAGTCAAAACAACTCTCACATTATACACTCACTCAAAATTCAGGTTTAAAACCTTCATGGGGAATCATATTTAATATTTAGTTAAACACTGCCAGTTATCTTTGGAACCACAGAATAAAACAGAACTCTAGTACTTGTCACAAAAAGTGACATGGAACAGCCTATTCCAATATGAATGAAGCTCTGAACATAAGTAATCCTTTTAAAGAACAAAAAGGAAGTACATTAAAGGTTCAGTGGCTCTCATTAAAATTAGTTATTCCCAACAGTGATCAGGAAATGTGATCCTCTTAAAACAACCTCAGAGAGGATACTGTCATTTTGATAATTACACGTGACCCCAATTTGTGCTAAGAGATATGTAAAAGTAAACTACATCTTACTGCTATTCAAATATTTATAAGCTTTCCAGCTGAGTAGTGCTAATTAAAGCTTTATGCACTGAAAAAGAAAATTTAAAACGGTACTTTTAGCTAGGCTTTTATAAAATCCCTTTTTTTCACCAAGATGTCAAACAGCAGCACAGCTGCAGTGGCATTATGTGCAGAAGGCCATCATCACTGAAGAGTAAATCAGGAGCCGCTATTGCCACTGCATTCAAATTTCCCACGACTTGTTTTGTTGGCATTGGTAGAGTCTAATTCAGAATTGTGGGGTTCGCATTTAATTACTTAATTTGGATGTTTCCCAAGGCCTTTAAGAGTAGTTACAGAGAGCGTAGAGCACTGGTCTGAACACCAATAGCCGTTATTCCACTGTCTGCGAGCTAACTACAGTACTTTTTTTTGGCAAAAGGGATCTTTCAAGTTCTGTTTCTTTTCCCACACTCTCAGAGCAGTAGTTTCAAATAAGTGTGACTCTTACTTGGTAACATTAATATTAACATCAGGTTAGGGTTAATAACATTAAAGGAATAAAAAAGATGAGCTGGAAGCTAACTTTTAGAGACAAAATGTCTAGTTCAGGCTTACATAAAGCCTCTGGTGAGAGAGAGGGCTCCTAAAGCCCTTTGCATTTATTAAAGCCAGAGTTGGATTTACGCTGAAAGCTGCAGAAACCTAAAGGAAGCCATCAGAAGAAGGGCCAGAGAAATCCTGTCAGGTTACCGATAACGCGGATCAGTTCCTTCACCCAGATTGTGACTCTTGTGCCCCACTTGTGCCCGTGCAAGGGGAGGATGGCACAGGGTAAGAACAAGGGACCGAGGTAGAGATGATTCTTTCTTTTGGCACCAACGCTTTTGGTAATACCAGCACTGCCAACTTAAACTTTATGTGGAACTATAAGGTCGTTGTCTTCGGTGTAAAAGAAATTCTGCTTGAGGATTAAGCAGAAGAGAAAAAACTGTTTTCCCCCATTCTGTCACCAGTAATTCCTCTGGCTGGAAACGTATTGTTCTGAAGCTTGATTTCTGGGTAGAAAGTATGTGGTTTTGGAGGCCTTGTTTCTACCAGGCCCACAGAGTTTTCCTTTGAGGAGAAAGAAGAGGGACAGGGTACGTACACGTGTGTGCCTGTGCGTCTGTGTGTGTGCTACACAACTGCTTTGCACCTTGGTAGTCGGTTGGGCTGTTCTGGGGGATAAATGGGGAAGTACTTACTTAAAAAGGAAGAATACATGCCCTGAAACTGGTGGTTTCAAATGTTTGTCACTAGCTAAAATAAAATTGCTCAGTGTTGTCATTACTTGATAAAGGTGACATAAGGCAACAGTACTGCAAAAGTTTGAGTGGAGGAGTATTCCTCCTCTTTTAGGGTGCTACAGCCACGAGTGCTCTCTCTGTAGAGCGTGCTGTGCATCAGACAGCAGCTTTTTATAGGAAGGTGCCTTAGGTACTAAAATCTTTCAATGCACGTGTCTTTTATTCTTATTGAGCATGCTGGATGCTTATTTTTTTGTGATAAAGATGAGTGAGGGTATACCACCACAAGTTATTTCTTGAATTGCTTAGTAGGTGTTCGTGCTGTGAATGCCTGCTGGAGAAGTACAAATTGCTGCCTTATGAGGAACACACTTCCTCCTCAATCTACCTTCCCTCATCTTCAAGTTCTAAATGGGATTTTCAGCTATTCTTGTGTGTGTTTTTAAGGATTAAAAGTTAACATCATCTTGCATGTTTCTTCCTGTGTTTTTGTTATGCTAAAACCTACAGTTACTTTAAGGAGATGCTTGTATCAAAGATTAGTACTTATAAAATCTATTAAAGCTAAATGTAGTATTTTATTCAGTTATTGCTGTGTTTGTTTTTAGCTAAGCTGCATTCTAATTCAATGTGACTGGTTTTTAAAAGCTTTATTTCAATACATAACATCTTTGATATATATAATATCTTATTTTTATAGAGCTATTTAACTTGTAATAGCAAAGCATTGATGTGATACAAATTAATAGCATTAATATAACTGCATAAAGTAACATTATCTTACTGCAATAATATTGTAAAATGATACATCTTATTATCACATTTACTGCGCGGTTTATACTATGTTTGACATTTGACAATGGTCATACAGTTCAGACCACAGATCCTGTGGTCCCAGATCACTGTCCAGTGTTCACCAGATCATGTATACTCGAGGAGAGCAGTGAGTGCTGTCACCTCTTGGTTTCTCTTGTTTTTCCCCCCCCCCCCCCCCCTTCTTTTTCATCTTCCCCTCCACCTTTTCTGTTTCTGGTTTTCTGTAATTACTGTTTCTTCCTGCATTGTTTAGGGAGGACACTTCAGCCTTGGGAGCAGACTTCTGCTTGTCCTTAAGAAGAGACTCAAAGGAAAAGTGGCCAAATGAGAATGTTTCTGAAAGGTTAAAAACAGGGTGAGTACCTAGGATACTTTCTAGCTTCCATCTACTGAGTAGCTCAGAGACTTCTTGACCTAAATATAGTGCCTGAGTATTTAATAACCCTCAGTGGTTTTATTTTCTATGCAGTTGTCCAGTCTCCCCTAGTGGTCCTGTGAGCTTTTGGCACTCACCATACCTTTTGGCAAGTAGTTCCTTAAATCCACTCTCTACTACACGAAGAAAACTCATTTGTTTCCAGTGTAGCTCCTCATAGCTTAATTTGATCCCCCACAGTTTTTGTTTTGGGAGAGGCAATGAATGCTTGGTCCCTATTCAACCTCTGTATACCACTCATGATTTTGTAGATCTTTGTCATACCCCTTTTTAGACATCGCTTTTTCAGACTAGAGAAAAATATCTATTTGACAAGTTGGTTTTTTTAAAAAAAAAAGCTTATTAAAAAGTTTTTAAGACTTTCAGAAAACACTACTGCTTATGAAAGACGCCCTCCATTCTGTAGAATGATGGGCAGTATTCTGCTTTGCTCTGTGATTAACAGATGGTTGAGCTATCTGCTTTTGTGTTTGGTATGCCTTTATCATCACTAGCAGGGGACTGTCCCTTTACTTTCATGGTAGTAATCCTTACCATAATGAGGTTTGCTGCGCTCTGCCAGGCTGTTCTGCAGGCAAACAGAACCACGCAAATAAATTACAGCACCAATAATAGGTAAGAGACATTTTCTCCTTTCCTATCTAATATCTTACTGAAACAGCTTTAGTAATAAATAGTTAACAGAAACAGACTTTTCAATGTATTTAAAAGGACTGTCAGTCACAATAGAAGTAATATTCTATCTGCTATCTGTAGTTATCATTCAGAAAATGACATATCCGTTGAATCTTCTGGTAGACACAAAATAAGAGTGTTTGTCCAACTTGGAAAGAATCTGCCATCTCAGCACATGACAGTAAAGGAGAGACAAGCAAACAGACAACATCAACTTGAACGAATCAGAATTGCACTGGCAATGCACTACTTGGAAAAGTAGTTAATTTAAATAAGAGATGATTATTCTTTTTGGGTACTTTAGTATAGATTAGATTACATTAAGGAAAAAATACTGTGATTCTGGCTTTTCTCTTCTGTAACAGAGGCAATTGGCTTTCTTTGCTTAATTTTATCATAGAATCACAGAATGGATGAGGTTGGGTGGGACCTGTGGAGATCACCTAGTCCAATGCCCCTGCTCAGGCACGGTCACCCAGAGCAGGCTGCCCAGGACCCCGTTCCATCAGGTTTTGAATATCTCCAAGGATGGAGCCTCCGCAACCTCTCTGGGCAATTTGTTCTAGTGTTCAAACACCTTCACATAAATAAGCATTTTCTTACATTTAGCCAGAGTTTCCTACATTTTAATATGCCTCTTGTCCTGTCTAGATACCACTGAGAAGATTGTGGCAGTTTTCTCAACTGAAGGTCAGTTGTAATGGGAAGGACTGAAGTGAAGAAGGCATTGAGTACTTTGGTCTTTCCTGTGTCCTTGATCATCAGGTCCCCGTCCCGTTCAGCAGCAGGCCCACATTTCCCCTAGACTTCTTGTCGCTGATGATCTACTTGCAGAAGCCCATCTTTTTGCACTTCACATCCTTCAACAGATTCAACTCCAGATGGGCCTCAGTTTAAATGTAACAGATGATTTTAGATAGATTTAGCTAATTCCAAAGCCTCTTGCAAATTAGTCTGGCTCTAGCAGGGATTTCAAAAATGAGTTTTACAGATGCTACTTGTTACTTGAAGAACCAGGAGTTTAAGAAAAGTAAAATTGCAATTCCCAAACCAACGCAATTGTTGCTTTGGACTTCAGTTTCCTGAAATGTAGGAAATCTTATTTTCAAATTAATTGTTGCCAGCAAAGCAAACCAAACTCTCCTGGAGCTGGTATAGCTGACGAAGCACTTAGAAATGGAATGACCCATATGAAAACGGAAGTAACTTGTTACATTGGCCAAACTGTCCGCCTCTGGTTTTTGTCCTTCTCTGTAATTTGCCCTTAAAAGAATGCATAATACTTCCTGAGGAGACAAAATGTCATTGTTGCTCAACCTAGCTGGAGCTTCTGTGAAACAGGTAGCTTATTAGAATTAGCTTGTAATTAATAAAAACTTTGCTAACTATAAATATTTAACTGATTTCTGAGTAGGCAGTAAAAAA
>NW_008824357.1:2293029-2295041 GCF_000699105.1 Pygoscelis adeliae | reverse complement strand
AACCTCTTCCCATCGCCCCCGTCCGCTCACCTGAGCCACCTGGGGAGATGCCCGGGGCAAGGACAGGAGCAGGAGCGACTCGGGCAGATGGTAAGGACGGGGATGTGTGTCCCCACTGTGGGGTGGGCATCTGGGCAGCCCCCTCCCCTGCTGCCCTGCACTGCCTGTGCCTTCTGGAGCACTAAACACTCACCTGGGCCAGACCTTAAGACACGGGGCCCTTCCCTACTGGGTGCTCTGGCCACGTGGTGATTTTTTTTGGGGGGGGATATTTGTGGTCAGAGAGGATCTCTCTGGTTTCTGTGAGTCTCGGGGCAGCCAGCTCTGTGCTCCCACACCGCGTGCGTGGGGACCGCTGTCGGGTGAGTCTGCTCAGAGCGAGCCCCAGCGCCCTCGGCGCGGTTCTCTGCCTCCAGCCCCTTCTGTGACGCTGGGGAGATGCTACAGCAGTGTTCGGCTGCCCCGTGGCTTCTACCACCTCTGCCTGGGCTGGCTGGACGCCTTCCCCCCACCCGGCCCCCTCGCCAGCGGTACCCCAGCTGCATCCTGGTGGCTGACCCTGAGGAGGATGCTGAGGCTGCTCCGGATGATGCCAATTCTGCTTTCAGGGCCAAGGTGAGGAGGGAGGGAGGTCTGCTCTCGGCACAGGGGCCTGTGGCTCTCTCGCCCAGGCGATGGCCCTGGTGCCCCCGGGTCACCTGGAGCAAGGGAAGGCTCCCGAGCACCCGACAAAGCAAATTGAGGTGTGGATCCAGGCGTGTGCTGGACTTGGCAGTCCCAGTGAGGGTTAATTCACCCAGTTTTGGGGGAAAGCCCTTAGGTTGGGTGGTATGCTGTCATCTGCATTTACTGCTGGACTGGTTGTGGGATGGCGTCTGCAAAACCTGGTCATGTCCTCCGGGGGTCTTGTCCCCAAGGGGAACAGGGGCTTTGGGGAGGAAGGGGGACAGTCAGGATGCTGTGATGCAGCCAGGCTCACCGCCTGTCTCTGCCTAGTCCCTGCCGGGGAAGAAAGAGGACAAAGCTCTGCTCGTCAGTCCCCATCCCGGGATGGCCGGGATCATCCCGATGCTGAGCCGACGGTCCCGGTGTGCACGGCCATCCACATGGCACAGGCTGGGCTGGACCTGAGCGGCTGCACGAAGTGATGAGGGCCACCGGCTCAGGCATCCCTGAGTGGCGGCGTCCCTTCCCTCTGCTTTTTGGAGGTCTGAGTGCTGATGTACGTCACTCGGTAGTGTTTCAGGAATCAAGGCTGAGAGCACACCACATTGTAGAGTTAATTTTCCCTTTCTGCAAGCTCTCCCTATTAACGCTGGGATCTCGTGGGTGGTGCGAGAAACCGGTAATTATCCACTTTTACTATGTAAGATGGAGTCGTCCTCCCCAGCCCGGTGCGAGCGACCCTGCCGGTGTGCAGACCCAGCCCTGGCAAAGGGCTGCTTGTTCATGAGCATGCTTCCAGAGTAGAGCAGAGGAAACCGGTAATTATCCACTTTTACTATGTAAGATGGAGTCGTCCTCCCCAGCCCGGTGCGAGCGACCCTGCCGGTGTGCAGACCCAGCCCTGGCAAAGGGCTGCTTGTTCATGAGCAGGTTTCCAGAGTAGAGCAGAGTTTGCACCGCTGGGAACGCTCGGATTAAGTTTCCATTGGGCGAAATACCTCTCTTTGAGTGCAGGGACGGCAGGAGGAGCTGACGGCACAGAGCAGGAGCGGGGCTTTGCTGAGCAGCTCTGGGAGCGCAGGGCGTAAGGATGAGTGGCTGCGCTGGATGGAGGAGAGGCAGGTTGCTGGGCATTAGGTGGCAGGGGAGGGCTGGCAGCCCTGCACGGGGTGACACAGCGATGCAGACGAAGCCGCAAGGTGGATTTAGGAGAGCCCAGGTGGGGTTTAATCCAGCTGCAGCAGGCAGCGAGGAGCACGGCACCTCCGGGCCATGGAGCCGCCGGCCAAGAGGCAGCACGTGGCCCCTGCCCCCCCAGGGCACCGCAGAACCCCCCCGGGGGGCTG
>NW_008824357.1:2285344-2287511 GCF_000699105.1 Pygoscelis adeliae | reverse complement strand
GGATGCCCCCCAGACCGACGGGCGTCGACAGCCCCAGCAGCGGGGGACTCCGCCGCGCCGCAGGCAGCTCGCCCTGCGGTCGCCGTTGCGGTACCTGCTGCCGGCAGACCCGCGCCTGCCTGCAGCTCAGTACTTTTCCAGCTATGGATACCATATGCTCCGTCCCCATCCCACCAAATCCCATCTCCAACTCGCCTTTGAGACCAAGCCAACGTCCCCGAGTCCACCTGTCTTGAACTAATTCTGTTTTGGGACACCGTGTTCTCCTGATTTTCTATAGATCGCGTTTGCAGTGCCACAGCCGGGCAGCAGCAGTTTGTGTTTATGTCAGCCCTACACAAAACAAAAGCCCGGGGTCGCTGCCAGGGCTGGACTGCAGCAGCTGACCCCAGCGCTGCCCCACAGACAGTCCTGCCTTGCAAGCCTCCTCTTTTTCCCTGTTTCATTAAAACCCAGAGGAGTATCATGTTTTCTAGCTGGAAAATGAAGTGCAAGGAGGGGAAGGAAGCGTTGCTCCCGCCCCCCCCCCAGCCACAGAGCTCAAACTCTCCCCCTTTCATCTTCGTGTGGCCACTTCAAAGTCTCCAGCCAGGGAAATATTTGCCTCCGTTGGCTTGGCCCCGGGCACGTGGGTGGACAGAAGTATTTGGTGTTGAATGTTACAGCCCCTGCGAGCTCAGGGCATGTCATGCCGTCAGGAGACACCCGGCACCGGGGCCCGCAGCCAAGCTGTGCCATGGGAACCCAGCCGCCCGGCGAGAAGGTCTTGGAGGGTCTTGTTGGGTCAAAGCCATAAAGCTGCTGCTCCGGAGCTGGTTTGAAGCAGGGTCCTTCCCTTTGCCATGGCACGGCTTGTTCCCAGCAGGGCAGCCGGTCCGTTCCCAGCTCATCGTCATGCTAGCCGGTGCCGCTTGTCACACGCTTGTCTCACTTGAACCCCCCCGCTTTCTCCAGGGCCAAAAAAAAGGGAAAATTACATGCTCTTGCACCCGGGGCCACCTTCGAATGGTGGGTTTGACTCGGGAACAAGCAACCCCAGAGTCACGGTCCCCAGCACGGTGCCAGCCGCTGGCTGCCTGCGGCCAAGGGCAGAGCCGACCTCAGCCTCCCCGTCCCCGTCTGCCCCTTTCCTTGAGGGATGCGCGCTCAAGCCCCATCAGCCAACCATCGCTCCTAGAGGTACCCGCAGAAGAGGCTGAAAATAGAAATTCCACTGGGTAACACAAAACCCCCGAGATGCTAAACAAGCTCAATGAGGCATGGAGGGAGAGATAACCCGGGAAGCGGCAGCAGGATGAATGGGGCTGGCCGGGGGCGGCAGCACAGCCCGTCACTCTTCACATACCTCCCATCGCCGGCTCACACCCGGGATGTTGGGATGGGGATGGGGATGCTCCCGGCATCACCGCAGCAGCCCCCCGGCTGCCCTCCCCTGCCCAGGTCCCTGCAGGTGAGCAGCCGCTGCAGTGAGTCAGGGCTCCCGGGTGCTATTCCTGGCTCGCCACTGACTCATTAAGTTACCTTGGGCAAGTCACTTCCCTTTTCTTTTTTATTTCAGCCACCTGCGATGGGGGAAATGCTGCAGAGCCCCCGGGCAAGAGCTCCTGAACTGGGGGGGGGACACGGCCCGAGCCCAGCCTCGGCACAAACGAGTCATTAGGGGAGCGTCGAGCTCTCCTCCCGGCAGCGGAGATGCCGTCGTGCCGGTGCATCCCTCCCCGGGGGTGGAAGGATGCAGCCAGCGCTGGGGAAGAGGGATGCAGCTCCCATCTAGGTCGGCGGGGAGGGCGGGATGTGACATGCTTTAGCATCCATCTGGGACCAGCTTTAGTCTAGCCTACGGGAGATGCATCAGCTTTGTTATGACGCTGCCTCTTCGGTATTAAAAACGAGATTTCGCTTGCCTTTCCTAACAGAAATCCTCACCTGAAGAGAGGCAGGGCAGACAGCCAAGAAACAGAATAGAGGATTCCCAAGGAAGAAGAGGGTACGAAAGGAGAGTCTTGCAAACAGCCCCGGCAACAGCACCCTGCCGCTCCCTGCTTGCATCTCCCCGCGCCCCCGGCCCATTGCTCCCCCCGTGCTGCCGCCCGCTCGGCCCGAGCTCCCGACGAGCCGAGGCAGGAGCCAGCTGGCAACCGGGAGCCCGCATGAGCGGAGCGAGGGA
>NW_008824357.1:2275598-2284952 GCF_000699105.1 Pygoscelis adeliae | reverse complement strand
GCACGTGCTCTTTGCACCTCCTTGCAGCCACCCCACCGCACCTGTGTCACTGCAGCAGCTCCTTTCCAAAAAATACCGTAGGAAAACGCCCACACAAGAAGCAGCACGTGGTTTCGCCCACCTCCTGGCGCTGGACCACCCCGTGATCCAGGGCACGACGTACGCCCGGGATGCCAGAAGTTCAAAGCTAGATTAGATCCCAATAATGTTCCTCTCCAGCCTTAAAAAAGAGCGAGAGGAGAAGGAAGATGGAGGAGGAGCGGCAGCAAGTCACAGAAGGAAGCTGGCGGAGGGAAATTAAAGCAGGCTGTGGTTTATTTAGGCCACCCCTTCCTGCAAATCCTTGGTGTGGAGATTACACAGCAGCCTCCTCTATCTCTGCCAGCACACACCGGTTCTGGCTACCAAGAGCCAGAAGAGAGCCTTAAGATGAGCCCTGAGCATCTCATAACCTCAAACAAGATCCAACCCTGAGCTCAGAACCACAAACGCGAAGAGACGACGTACCCCGACTATGAATAAAGCCATCAAATGCCAGCGGCTAGTGTATAACCAGGGCTTGAACTGCATTACGCAGGCAATCTCGTGGGACAGGACATCATAAATGTACCAGGAGTGTCCCTGCTACGAGGCAGATCCACATAAAACAGCGAAAACTCACCTCCAGCTGTCCCTTCTACCCGACAGCCAGCACCGCATCACCGCAGGTACCGGCAGATGCCAGCCTCCTCTTCTGCCAGGACAAGGTCCAACGGTTACCTGCCCAGTGTCCCATCTGTCCCACCACTGCTCCCCGTCCCCTCTCACTGCTTGGTAATTAAATTGCTGGAGGTAACAGCATTTGGGCAGAGATTTGCTGCGTGTTACCTGTGTGTAACGCTCAGCTCGAGCAGGTGCCTTGCCCTAAGAGCAATTCACACCCAGGTGGGACCCCAGATGCTCTGCGGTGAGGATGCCCACCAAAGGGACACCTGGCAGTGCCTGGCAGACAGGGGACAGCATCTCACCTGCGCCCGGACCAGCGACTCAAAGCTGGGTTTGAAGTAATCGATGCGGCTGCTATAAAACTTGGGCATTTCCTCCAGGAGCTGCTTGTTTTTGGCTTCAAAGTCCTCCTTCACCGGCCTCAGCTCTTCACGGGCCTGGGAAAGGAGAGAGGATGGGGAGTCAGAAAATGCCCTTCCCTTGGGCAGACCTGCACAGAGGCCACCCCAGGCCAGCAGACTGCTCTGATTTGACCCGAGGACAACCAGCGACCAGCTAACGGAGCCTGGTGGGACCCAAGTGACCAGCTAACGGAGCCTGGTGGGACCCAAGTGACCAGCTAACGGAGCCTGGTGGGACCCAAGTGACCAGCTAACGGAGCCTGGTGGGACCCAAGTGACCAGCTAACGGAGCCTGGTGGGACCCAAGTGACCAGCTAACGGAGCCTGGTGGGACCCAAGTGACCAGCTAACGGAGCCTGGTGGGACCCAAGTGACCAGCTAACGGAGCCTGGTGGGACCCAAGTGACCAGCTAACGGAGCCTGGTGGGACCCAAGTGACCAGCTAACGGAGCCTGGTGGGACCCAAGTGACCAGCTAACGGAGCCTGGTGGGACCCAAGTGACCAGCTAACGGAGCCTGGTGGGACCCAAGCTCTGACCCTGGAAAGCCATGGAACACCTAGAGAGGCTGCTGCAGAGATCACCAGCCAGCCAGTCTTCTCCCCTTCAGAAGAACGGGGACAAAATCCAGACCCAAAGCTCAGCCAGGCTGGAGAACATCCCCGGCCACGTCTGTGTCCCCACACCCTGCAATTCCCAAGAGCATCGCCAGAGGATCCTGCCCCCACCGCCATTTTCGCCCGTGACCTTCAGCTCAGCGCATCCAACTGGCTTCTTTAAACAGAAGCGTGGGGAGAAAGGGAAATGTCTCTGAGATGGTGTGGAAAAGGGCAGGAGGGGGTGGGCTGTGAAATATTAGACCGGTTCAAGTCTGCCACTTAATCCCGGTGCCATTCCGACGGGAGGGGGATGCAGTAGAAAGCCGGCGAGCCGAGCCCAGCCGCGGCGCCGGTCCCGCTCCCTGGGACAGCATGCCGGAGGGATGGCACGAACAAAGCCTTAAATCATATCAGGCTTAAGCAGGGCTGAGAGGCAAACGAGCAAATTCATCGTCTGCCACGAAACAAGAAGCATTTAAACTCCCGGGGTGGAGTTCACGTGGGGCAGAAGACTTTGAGCAAACAGCTCGGAAGGGAAGATGCAAATTTGCAGCTCAATAAAAATACCTGGATGAGATTATGCTCTTCCCCACCAAATCTGTGGACCTCTCGGATGCCCCAGGCTCAGGATTGCTTAAGGCTCCTGCAGGCGTTTAAGCTCACGCAGTGGTTAGTTAAGATCTCTTGCGGGGGGGAATTAGATCACACAGAAGTTCATTAAGGGAAAAAAATTAAGTAACTAAAACCTGCCTAATCACCAGGACAAAAGCATTCACATTTTTCCAGCCACAGCTTTAGTCACCGAGGCTAAGCGAAGTAAGCTGCTTACTATTAAATCGGAGTTCTCTTTTGTTAAGGCTGATAGGGCTATTCTTTAACACAAAACTTAATTTTTGTGGGGAAAGTCATCAGAAAATACATGTTCTTTGGCGCCAAGAAAGTCAACTGTTCCTTCGAGGATCAAGCAACGTTCTGCAGGAGTGACAGATTTGGGGAGAAATGCTGGTGAATATTCAATTTAAAAAAAAAAAATCATGATTTTGCTAAAATTTGGGAGAGAGAAAGGAATCTGGCAAAGCTTCCTGTTAACCAATTACTGCAATTTTCCAAGACGAATTTTTGTAACAGGTGGCAAACATAAAGCCTCAAAACGCTCTGATCTTCCCCTTTTCACATCCAGCTGCTGGCTCAGGCGCGGAGGTCAGGAGAACCCCCCCCCCGCGCGTCGACTTCTGCGCTGGCTGCTCCTCCGAGCATCCCCAGCTCCTGCGGCTTTTATTCCATCTTATTTTGGAAAAACTGGCTCTGCCCCTTTGCTGAGCGCTGTAAATTCGCATTTTTCTTACCAAGCGCCCTACGTGGCGATTTCACATCGATAAAAGGCATCCTTCCAAAACGTTGTATTTCACGGGGGCTCGGCATGGGTGTCAAACGCCAAGAGAAAAGCTCTTCCCAGCTCTTCCCAAGCCCCTGGGACACAACCCTGGGGCTTTCCCACCGACCCTGCTTGGGATTTGGGTCCGTGAGCACCTCGGTACCTGGTGCAGCTTGGCGAGGACGGGGCCGGTCCTCTCCTTCTCCTCGTATTTCTCCACCTTGGACTGCAGGCGCTTGTAGTCCTGCAGCGTTTGCTCCCGTCTCTTCACTGCCATGTTCAGGCTGGGGAACACGCTGCTGGACCACCTGGTGAAAGGGCGGGAGGGGCTTTTGGGTGGGATATCTTGGTCGGATGCAGCATCCAAGGTCATCTCCCAGCCAAAAGCCCTCAAATAGTTCAGGATTCGGACCAAAAATACCCAGGGGTTTAAACAAAGCCCGTTCCAAACACAGAAGCCTTCACTGCAATCTTCCAGGAGAGTGGAAGAAAGGATTAAGTTACAAATAAAGATTTGCAAAGCCTTGCCAGGGTACGGTGTTTGAGAGGAGAGCTAGAAGCACATGCTTGGGTTTTTTTGTGAAGGTCAATTCATGTGTCGAAGGGTGTGTTTTTAAATAATAATAATAAAAATCGAGCCAATTTTGCAAAGCCTGGTAAAAGTACTTTGAAGGTCCCAACCTGCTTCTGACTTCTCCTGCCAGCCCTTATGCTTTTACCATTAGTTCTTTATTTTTAACAGTTTTCCCCCTCTCTTCCAGCTGCTGTATTTGAGAACATGGAGAGCTGCCTTATCTGGGATGGGGGACGGAAGCTGCTGCAGAAAACAAAGCTGTTAACTCCACCGAGCAAACCAAAATGGAGAAATAAACAACTTTTCCCCCGTATATAGTTAGCTAATGTGGTATTTCCCCAATACCGTGTTTGGAAAGGGAACGAGCAGGGAGAGGAGCTGGATCAAAAGTCCAGGAAAAATAAATATGAAGTGTAAAATAAATATTAACTGCAGCAACTTTTGCTTTTTTGGGCAATTTCTGGGGTTGCAAACCCCAGCCTGCCGTACAGCAAGGCTTGCCAGCTGAAGAGAGGTCTGTACCCCACACAGAAGGATTAACAGCAGCCAACAATTAGCCAGGCTACAGGAAGAATCATATTATTAAAATGTGTTACAAATTGAGGAAACATGAACATCTGACGGCGAAGACAAGACAGAATATTTCTGAACGCGACAGAAGAGGGAAAGCCAGAAACTGGAGCATTGCTCTTGTCTCCCAAATTTCAGTAAATCAAATTATACCGGTGGGAACTGCGCTGGTGCTGGGCTACAGGTTCGTATGAAACGGGTCACACTACCTCCGGATGTATTAATTTAATCTCCGCAAATTATAGGGTCATTCTGGGGGGCCAAGGCCAGGAACCGGTCGCGAAAAATGTGTCTAAACAGCCTGGTGATGATTTTCACTTCTGAGAGGCAAGCAAACAGCTTCCTGATCCCTTTAAATTGAAAAAAAACCCCAAACCCAACCTATAACCCAGGCTGGGGGGCACATTAGCAAAAAGAAAAACACAAATCTCACTTTACAACTGTAATTTGCTTTAGATATAATCAGATGAATGGCTAATACAGAGGCATTCGGGTTCAAACGAAACCACGGGCGTTCGCAGCCCTGCACAGCCACTCCATCCCCTATTAAAATCTCATTTTCCGCCGCCGTGCTCGCCCCGGAGGGTGCTAATGTGCCTTGCTGGCGGCTGCAGAGGCAAAGCTTTTGTCCCTGAGCCTTACCAGTTTGCAAAGGGCAAATGCCAGAAGCGAGGGGGAAGGGGAAACATTTGTGTTCAAGCATTTGTGTTCAAGCGTCCCCCACTGAGATGGTGAACCAGGGATGTCTTCTTGCAGTCCTGCTGGCCCGAGGATAACCAGGGCCGGTCCGTGCACGGCCAGCAAGGCTCTCGTGTGCTCAGCCGCTGACATTCTCCTTCTGACCGAGACTATCGCGAGAGACTATTGCAGCTGGGGCCGCGGCGCGAGGAGCAACCTGCAAAAGTCATCAGGGAGCTCGCCCAGCGTCACCCTGCCGCCCAGCTGCCCGCGCACGGATCAGATGCTGCTGCCCTGACATTGCTTTTTATGGTCACCGTCGCACACGGCTCCCCATTATATTTAAATGCCGCAGCAGCTTTACGGGTCCCGGCTGCGCCAGGCTCCAAGCATGGACTCACCATCTCCTGGGCCATGGGCCGCTGCTCTACATACCTCCTCCCTCTACATAAGGTCCAAAAATATGCCGTGAGAGGGCTAGGGAAATCGGGATGGGCAGTCAGGACTGCACGGAGGAAGGGAAGGGGTACCCAGGTTGAGAGGTCTGCTCGGTATGAAAGCACAGACGTTCTTTGCCGACGGCACACAATGTCAGCAGCTTGCGGTTGCAGCTTCTGCAGAAATTTCTCCCAATTATTAACGAGCTGGCAATGGAAAGGAAGGATCCCGTCAGGCCAGCGGCTCTCGGCTTTATTCTTGTGTTATATCCCTGATGGGGCGGGTTTGGCAACAGGGCACACAACCTCTTACCTCTCTGCATTGCACCCAAAAGCAGGGCAGGAGCAGGTTGCGGCTCACTAACGCCTGGGGGGGGGAGCGGAGCTGCTCCTCCGCAACGAGCTGCTCCTCCACGACGTACCTCTGGGACGGGCAAATGCTGGAGGAGACAGCGAGGGGCTGGGAAATCCTCCCTCCCCTGCTCTGCAGGGAGGCTGTGCACCGAGCGCTGAGCCGTGGTTGTTCCCTCCGGCGCTGCCAAGCCACCAGTGTGGCCTGGATGCGGCCGCCACTGCCCGCGCACCCATCAACTCTTGGAAAACGCTCATCAAGAAGATGCCTCAAAAACGCTAAGCCTTGTGTCGGTACCCAACACTAGCTTTTAAATGGCATTTTTCTGACGGCCCCGCTTTTGAGCCCTTTCTCTCGCGCACTCTCCCATGCTCGGCACCTCCACGGTGCTCATACATTAAAAGAGCCACGAGACACCAGAGAATTAGCATGCAGCCATTTACATCTTACAAACTCGCTACCGCAGGGGAAGAGCAAACCCTTTAGCTCCGAAACACAGCAAGTGAGAATGCAGAAGACGATTAGCAACACAGTTTCCATTTACTTTGAAGTTAAATCTGGTTTTAAAAAGGAAGAAGGCTTGATTTCTATTTTTTTTCCCCCCTTTTTGTTCCTAGTATCAACTCAGTGCGATTTTGCAGCCCATAATGGAAGGACACTGTACTCCGGCAGCGCTTTAAAAAAGCCAGCTACAGCGCTGGATCTGAAGAGGCTGTTACTGTGTAGGCACAGCAACTACTGTCTCACAAGGACTTTTAATGCATAGATTATACGCTGCATTTCGGGGGGGGACCCCCACCCCCCCACCCTGCCATTAACACAAGGCACCATGTCAGCTCCCCGGATCCGCAGCCGTGCCGGGCACGGCTCCGGGTGCCCCAGGCTCCAGCCTGGGCGCTGGAAACATCAGCCTTAAGTGATGGATTGCTGAGGGATGTGCGCGGGGGGCTCGAACCACCCCCCGCGATGCTCGAGGGGTTTTAAGGGCTGCGAGCAGCACGACTGAAACCCGCTTGAGTTTCTCCTGAGCAGCCGCAGCCGAGCAGCGAAGCGGCGTGGGGATTTCTAAGTCGCTTGCAAACCCCCCCGTGGCAGCTGAGGTTGTCTCGGTGCGGTGGTCCCTCACCACCGGCACCAGCAGGAAGGAACGGGCCAGCCGCGGCTCCTCCAGACACCGCCAGCATGCCAACCGAGCTCTCCCCGTGCCGACTGAGCTCTCCCCGTGCCAACCGAGCTCTCCCCGTGAGTCACCTGGTTTAATTTTCACGCAGGATTAGCTCAGCTCAAGCAGGGAAGGATGCTCCTTCCTTGGACTGATCTGGATTGAGGCGAAGCTGCCTCCGGCTCCTGAAGGAATTACTCCGTACGAATTCCCTATTAACCCAGCAGCTCTGAAATTCCCCTGGAGTTCAGAGAGAAGTGGGTTTCTTGCCCACATTGAAGTCCTGCCCAGATTTTTCTCCCCGTGTGTACAGAAATACAATCTCAAGCCAAGCGCCAGGGGTGGTAAACACCCGTGAAGGGTGATAGGGAGATACGGGCTCCGCCACTGCCAAGTTATTCTGACGGCTTAATAAATTGCTGCATTTCACATGTCACCCCAGTGTCTTCGCAAATATCTCATGCATGTTATTTACAAATGCTCCTCGTGGAAAGCCTGGCAGAAACGCCGTCTACAAACCCTCCAAAAGCTCCTGCCATCCACAAACACATCCCTCAGTCTCCCAAGCCCTGCGAGAACAACCCCGTGAGGATCTCAAATCTTTTCCAAAGCCTTCAGCTAAGCATCGCAAACCCTCCCGGCAGCGGTGGTGCCAGCAGACAAGGGACGAGGACCGTCATTAGTGCCATGGGTGGTGAGCAACACCCAAACAGTATCATCCAGGCTGGAAATGAGGTCTGAACAACTAAACCCAGAATTTTAGCGTTTTAGCAGGACCGGGGAAGCCTCACAAGCAAACCCTGGTCATTTCACCCATCCATTCCCCCCCGCACGCGGAGCAAGGGCAACGATTCCGCCTGCTGCAAAGTGCCCCGAGAAGCACAGATGAAAAGCCCTGTAGTAGATGTGGGTATTTATCGATAAGCCCAGCACCATCCTCCTCCGTACGCTCCACCCAGACCCTGCTCTTGCAGGGGACGAGAGGGTCTGACAGCCGTAACCACTCACAGATCCCCAGGACCGCCCTCTGATACTCGATACTTTCTTCTTTAATACAAAGCAAAGCAAATTGAAGCTGACTTAAAGAAAATTTGGTGGGTACGGTGCTAAAAGCACAGAGCAGAAGTGAAGGTAAAACAGCAGCACAGGGCATTAGAGCCCCCGCCACGAAAGCAGCTTGCAGAATAAGCCGCCGTTGTTCCCTGTCACTTTTTAGGCAAGGCTGCTGAGAGGGGATTACAGTACAGGCGGCTTAAGAGGAGCAGGTGAGGGGAGATACGCAGGGATAACTGAAAGAAAATACAAATTACTGTCTCCCCACTGCTGCGGGGGGAGAGGGGGAACGTACCAGTGAACTCCTCTTAGGATGACAGTTTAGCCCTGGAAAAAAAAATATGAATCACCCGATTCTCTGAATTATAAATCATGTTGCCACCTCGTCTCCACGCCAGCCTCCCTTTAGCTTCCCATAATTAAAGGACGGGGCTGGAGAGACACTGCCACGGAAGATAAAAGCGCCACCAGGATTCCCGTCGCTGCCGGATTCGTTCGTTAGTCAGCCCAGCTGACAAGTCTGGGGCTTGAAAATTGAAAACTTCTCTGCCTCTCTGGCGGGAGGCTGCCGGCCAGCCCAGCGAGCGGCTCTTTGCGGGGATGCTCGAGGAGCGGGACCATCCCATCACCTCCCTGCCCGCAGCGAGGTCCCCGTCTTCTCCTCTCCCTCTCCATCCCCGCTGCCTGCCCCAATGCATCCCCGATGCTCGCCCTGCGGCTTCCTCCAGCCCCCATTTTTAGTGCCAGCAACGCGAAAGAGGTGCTAGGGCTTTGACACAGGGAAAAATAACGGTAAAAGCTTTACTCCTCCCCATTTGCGAGTGTCTCAAGCGCTCTCGTTGGCCGCCCCGTGAGCTGGACTAGGCTGGCACGCACGTGCGCTCTTCCCTATGGCATTATTTAGGGACAAAGCCTTGGATACCGAAAGCAAAAGGAAGTGGACAGGATCTACGGCTGGCACCGGACAGGGGAAAAAGGAATAACAGAGCTGGGGAGCATGAGATGCAAAAGAAAGTGACGGCGGATGAGATGAGGAGGAAGTTTGGAGAGGCGCAAGGATGGCTCAGCGCAAGGCTGAAGCATCTGGGCTATGTTCGGGGATGCCTGCCATTCCTCAGCCCGTGCCCACACGTCCGCCGTGGGCCCGTCCACCCACCAGGAAAGGGGAAATTAACACCAGCCCTTCCGACTAGAGCGAAAAGGAACAGAAATGAAGACGACGGTACAAAAAAGCAGGGAGCTGGGGATTAGGCTGAGAGCCCCGCGCGGCGGGAGGGGGCCAGGCAGCCATGTGGCTAGCTTTGCGCACGAAATCCTCATTAGGGGCTCGTTAAGGACATGAAAGCGGCTTTTCCTGCTTCCGGTCCCCGGCACCCCTGGGGCCGCTCGCGGCCGGTTATCTGCTTCGGCTGGCGGGGGGGGACAGCAGCTCGCGGGTTCACGGGGACG
>NW_008824357.1:2251196-2275554 GCF_000699105.1 Pygoscelis adeliae | reverse complement strand
CCCCACCCCCCCCCCCCCCCCCCGCTCCGTGGGTGCCAAGGATCGGTTGCTATCGCTGGCAGGTATTTGCTGACATACAGCTCTAATTGAATTTATACATCAACCTGCTGCGAAGGGCTCCCGGATTGCACCTCTGGGACCTCCCGCCGCGCTGACACCCAGCCCCGGCTGATGGCACCCAGGCGGCAGCACCCTTTGCGATAACCCCTGCCAAAGCCTCTCCCGGTCCTGCAGCAGCCCCTCGGCTTCGGCTGCAGGAGCAGGACCATGCTCCGAGCCAAGGGGACGGTACCGTGCCAGGGCGACCACGACATCCCGATGCTCAGGGAGGTTCAGACAGCTCGAGTTTGTTAACTCGAGACCCTGCGGCAACGAAAATCGGCTCCAAACGTGAAAGGCATTAAAGCCTGTGAATCTCCAAACCACCTGGCTTATTTAAGCTGCTTCCTTCCTTAAATACTGACACACAACACGTAATACTAAGATGACAGTACGCAGTCTATCACCAGTCCCCGATCCAGCCGATACACCTCACTCCTCACCCAAGCCGGAGTGAAGAACTGGAAGAGTGAAGTAAAAAGCAGCTGTTTTTCTCCCCCCTTGCCCCAGATCCGCTGACCTGGTGTGAATTTACGCAGGCATCTCCCAAAGAGGAGAGCAGATCCCTCCCGACCTTTCCCAGCCACCCCAGCTCCTTGCCCAACCCACAGGCTGAAGTATGCAATATTCTCATTAGAGCTTTGCTCCTTCCCTGCAATTAAATGAGTGATTCCCAGCCAAGGGCTTCTTGGGGCTCAAAAACCAAAACTCTGAATAACCCTACGTCCCCAGAAGCAGAAGGGTTTAAACAATACGAGCTTCCACCCCCCTCTAAATCTAGTACCGCTTTCTTTTACATGGTTTAACAAATTCTCCAATATTTGTCTGAAACCTACTATCCCTGGACAACTGAATGGAGATTTTACCACACATGTGCCTCTGATTACAATATATTACCACTAATGATAATTGCCTGGATTATACTTATCTGTTTCTTTGGCTAATAAACTATAGAAGACCACCAGTGAAGATGTAATAAAGTGCAGCTGTTGTAGCAAAAGCCTTTTTCTAGGTCAAAGCGAGTTTGGGAGAGGCTGGGGAGGACTGTCTCCGCGAGGGGAAGCAATACCTAACTGGAAATAAGAAGAGCTCCTCAAGGCAGCTTTCATTAATCTGAAACTTTTATCCTAGAAACGTTGCTGGGGTTTATCTGCCAGCAGGACAAGGGGAGGTGCAAGCTCTGCATTTCTCTCCTGCATCTCATTAGCCTCAAAATGGACCCTTGGGCTCCTTAGAAATGTTCCTGGCTGCACGACTCGGCCATGCACGTACCTACGCTCGCGGAGAGTCAGAAAGAGGGAAGGAAAGGAACATTTTTTGCTCGGCGTGGAGATGCAGCCTCTCCAAGCGTGAAACATAAGCTGTTTAAGAGCACGCAGCAACTGATTGCAGGTGCCAAAGGGCAGGAAGGGAAAAAATACCATATTCAAGTCCAGTGGAAATTTAGGAAGTTCGAGGGAATTGCCAAGACGGGAAAGCAGCCGGGACGCTGAAGTAAACATCCTTACATGCAACTAAGGACTGGACTGATAGCAGGCGAGTCGAGCATTGCACCTTGTGAGACGCGGTCACAGGCACCGCGCTGGTGCCAAGGAGGAACAAACCAGCTGCCCCCATGTCCTGCAAAACTCCACTGTTTCCCCAATATTTCCTTACGGCAGGAATAATACAACGTGATCTTGCACAGCAGCCTCAAACCCAAAGCAAGAGGAAAGGGTTTTTTTCCCCTTTTGTACCGTCTGTGCTACGGCAGCATCTAGACCAGCAGCCAAACACTGCACAAACGCAGAATAAGAAGTCGGGGATGTGGAAATGGCTTTATTGTCTTTGATTAGCGGCCCCATACCCTGCCCAGGGTTTAAAATACAAGGCAAGGTTTGCAGGGAAAGGTATTATCTTTCATTTCATCAACTAACACAAGTTAGGGAAAAAAAAAAACCCATGAAGATTTCAGAGACCCAAGCCCTTCTTCCAATTTTAACAGAATGCTGGAAGAAAAAGTTAATGTATCTTTCATGAGGACAATCTAGATAATAAGCAACACAATTCCACAGCACAAGCCTAGGATTTTTTTTCTTTCTTTCTTTCTTTTTTTTTCTAAATAATCAAGAATTTCTGGTCGTGGATAGACGACCAAGGTAAAACTTGAGTCACCAAACATCCCCCGGATAGAAACACACTGTAACCTCATGCGCTAAGTGGTGTATGAGATTTTACTTTCAGATTTGGGCAGAAACAACAACTTAAAAAGAAAAAAACCCACCCTGTGTCAAACCTAAACTAAAATTGTTATTCAGCAATTTGCAACACTTACTGTCATATTAAAGTCATTTTATTTTATTTTCTCTCGCTTGCTCTGTTCTTGTAACAAAATAGCAAATCTCAGGATTTCAGAAGACATTTGGTATAGCAACTGAAGCACTCCTTAAATGTTTAGGGGGTACAGCCTGTGACACTGGTAAGGGCCGCTAATGCCAGGGGAAATTGTGCAGAGGGGAATTGCACCAGCTGAGAGCCAGGTGACGGAATTGCCGCGGTGCCGGGGCACGACTGAGCACTGACGCACCGCACGGCACCGGTTAGCAAGGAACGGGGGAGAATACGGACGCCTGCTACCAGAACAATACTGTTGTCCCGGTTTCGGCTGGGATGGAGTTAATTTTCTTCCTGTCACGACAACTGTCAACAGCTCCGGCTCTTGCTCTCTGATAAGGGTTTATTTCCAAACCGTGCAATCTGCGGACGGGCACGGTTTGGAGCGAGGTCCGACTCCGGCACACTCCCTGCCACCTCTCCTCCCGGTGACAGGGTGGCTCCCGGCGTGACTCCGCAGCGGGCTCCCCTCCACGTGCACCCCACCCTGGCCCTTCAGACCACGCGCGGTCTGAAGCTTTTCCCGCAGAGGCTTGCAAGACTCTCTCCAGGGTCTGAGACATCCCGTCCTGGATCAGTGACCGGCCTGGGACGGGGGATGCCGGGGTTTTTCTGTCCGTACTTCCCACCTGCTCGCTGTCTAGCTACGGCTCTGTCACGTCTCTTTCTTTCCTGCATGGATATATTCTTTATAAACATGAAAGAACTTTCACTAAAAGCAAGCTTCTGCTTTTTTATTTAGAAAACTTCCAAAGGAAAGCAACTTTTGTTCAAAGACCTACATACTCACCACCCTGGGCTGGACGGCACTGTCCACGCCTGCTGCCCGCAGGGGGGCTCCCCAGATGATTTTTCTCATTTGGATGGAGCAAAGTGTTGGTAGTAACCAACATATAAAGGGAGAGAAGCTGGATGCCTTAATGCGTTCAGTATTACTCATCTAAACAGAAATAATCTGTTTAGATTAATAATCTGATATAAATATATAATCAGAAACAATCTGTTCAAAGAACAGATAAAGACATCTGGCAGGCTAAGAGACAAGAGGTCTTTACCCTTGCCACAGAGTAAGAGTACGGACTCAGCTAAACCATTCCCCCTCTCCATGCGCCAGCTGTAAAGCGAGAGGGATGCCATTTTGTCACAGGGATGTGAACTATTACCTCTTTAGGAAGGGCCGATTTCTAACCCGACAACATCTCTTTTGATGATACACATCCCTGAAGTACACGGTTATGACAAACACTCGATATGGCTCATAAGACAACGTTGGTACTTACTTTTTCAAAGGCTCTATGACTGTCTTTTGGATCTGATTCACCTGTTGAAAGCAAAAGGGATGATTATACGTCAGGCTTGTTGAAAAAGCCTGTTTGCACAGCGATACACGTTTGCACAGTGCCTGCCATTGGATGATGTGGGCTTCTGAGCACAACCACAAAGCCCTTTAACCAAAAAACAGCAAACTTCTCCCATGTGCTGAGCATGAGCTGCAATCCCCAGCACAACCAGAGTCAGAAGGGTAAGATTATAAACTCATGTGGGAAGCATCTTGGAGACGATGACAAAAAGGGAAGGAGGAGATACCAACAGCACCTCAGCACACCCCGGTCTCCCCTTCTCCAGCCAAACCCATATTCACCTTCTCCTGGTTGAAAGAGTCCATCCTCTTCATCGCCGTGTCGAAGGCCGTGACCATCTCCAGAAAGCTGGGCTCCTGTTCGCACAGGGGGTTAGACAGCAGGTCTGAAGAGATTTTGACAGCCGACTTGGACATGGCTGTGGGCAACAGGAGCATGCAAGCAAAGGAAAGCAGAGAGGGTCACGTCTCAGCGGCTGCCTGGCGGGACAGCCGCACAACCCCTCATTGCCAGGGCTGGCTCCTGCATCTGCAAAGGCTGACCGTGGGCAAAACCCAGGGACTCCTGCCACCGAGGAGGGCTTAGCACCACTCTCCAGGAAGATATTCGACATTGGTGGAGAGAATAGAAAGGAAGAGCCACCAATTCATTCACGTGAACACCCAGAGAACTGTTTTTATAAAGTCTGAACCACTCCTATGTACGGCTTGTGATGTTGCCAGAAATAATACCAGACTCACAAAAGCACTGTTCTCTTAAAAAAATGTAGATGGGTTTTTTAATATGTCTTTTCTCGACAGACTATTAAGTGTCACTCTCAGTCTCACTACAGCTCTTCCACAATGAGAAAAAATCACAGTCCATTAAGTCTTTCAAATGGCTTTACAAAAATATATATTTGAAGTGGATTTAGTGCTGGTGGAAAAGGACCAGACTGACAGGACTGGAAGACGAGGTTTCTCTTTTACTCTCAAAATAGGCACTACACAAGCAGCAGAGACACAAGCTGGCTAAGCACTTTCCCTCAATGAGCCTAAATTTTCTGCCTGTGGAGACCAACCCCAACCAACAAGCCAGGGGAAAATGCAAAGGCTGAAGTCTCTTCAGACACTGAGACTGTCACCGAGAAATAAAGAAACACCAGGTCACACACTGATGGGCTTCAGTTCCTGCCTCGCCAAGCACTTCTGCTTGTTTTCCATCAGACACATCTCTCTTCCTATCCATAGACTTGGTCTTCAAAGGGAAAATCAAATCCCTATGACAGGACCACTATAAAAAAGCAAGAAAATAGCTAAGGTACAGAATGGAAAAAAAAAAAAGAATAAAAAGGCAAGCATCAATATAAATGGGAATAAAGAAGAAAAAAAAAAGTCACGGGTACTAAAAAAAAATGTTCTTTTTCGTCAGCACTGTTGCTGGAAGTTATTCCAGTTTCAGAAGGCCAGATGCTTGAGCCATGCTACAGATGAGCTTTGGAAAGACCCCTACTGTACTCACTCAGATATTAAAAGTTAAAGTCATCTGAATAATGGGGCTTAAGATCATAAATCAAGGGGTTAAACATTCTGATTTAAAGGTTACACACAATTATACAGAGAGCTCAGAAGCTAAATAGCTGGGAAGCTCAATGCAGAACGAGACGCTAACTACAGAATAACAAAGCTACCGTATCCGTCTATTATCCAAACATTAAGGGTTTAGGCATTTAAACCTTTAAACAGATGGGATATAATCCATATGTGTGACCACATCTGAGGAAGGATTTGTGCCAAAACGGGACGGAGTTAAGAATGGCAGAACTCCTTCAGCTGGAAGAAAAATTAGTTTCCCTTCATAAGGAAAGGATTGAAAGCGTACTGTAGCGAGGAGAGCTGCGGCGAGCAGCAGGGTCACGCCGGGAGGCCAGAAACCGGGGCTTTTCAGGCACGTTCAGTGAGACTTTGGGCCAGACACTCCCCCTGCGTCACTGACCTCACCTGTGCAGCTCTGAAAAAGCAGCCGTGGTGGGCTCTGCGGTTCCCAAGGCAGCTTTGCAGACCCTGGCACACGCTGCGTCCCCAGTGGTGTGCAGAGGGCCGGGACCCCGGGAGGGCATCCCCTGGTCCCACCTCCACGTGCCCAGTGGTGAGCCCCGTCTTGAAACTCAAGAGGCACATCACTGACGTGGGAGAGGGAGAGGGAGAGGGAGAGGAGGATCACCTGCTCCTTGGGGTGGGCTTCAGGAGGGTCTGTACTGCACTTTGCTCATAAAGCATGTGGGACACGACTCCAATTAAAGGAGGTGACTTTAAAGAGTCACTGCTTGTTTGCATCACGATAAGAGTAGTGGAGAACAGCCAGGCACGCTCCAGAGAGCAAAACTGAGCCACGGTGATCCAGTGGGTCACCTGCATCTCATTTCAAAAGGAGACCTTTTGCCTCCAATTAAAGAACATCCTCCTGCTCCTCAAGATCGTATTTTGTCTGGAAAGAGGGTGGGGAAGGGGGTTAGTGATCTTTAGCCACAGTAGAGAGAGTGCTGCCAATAACCTGTACCCCGTTCCCAGCCACGCAGCTGCAGCTGGCAGGGCAGCGGCCGAGCCTCGCAGGGCCATTTTCATGCAGACGGAGGAATCGGTCTCGTTCTGAGCCGAGTCTTTCTTGGCAGAAGGTGGAGACTCGAGCCACGAGGTCCAGTTTGCTAGGGAGTGTTTGCAGGCAGTGAATAATCAAACCCCTCGGCACAGAGGTACAGTGGAAGAAAGAAGACACTCAAGAGGACACAACAACGCTGATACACTGCCATCCTCGTCGGATATGGGGGCTGGACGTTGGCTGAGCAAGCACAGCTATCTCCTCTCGGGAATGGGCACTGCCAGGTGAGGAAAGCAGTCCTCAGCACTTGATCAGATCTACCTCCTTTTCCTTCACCCATCCCTCAGCAGACCGCATTCAAAATCTTCCCTTACACTCATGATTTCATGCCTTTAAATGAGAAATCAGATCTTACTGGATCTGGCCAAGGCTCATTTGTGACTCTGCCATGTAGCAGAACGGAAAAAGAAAGTCCTCCCACAGCTCCTCTGGGACTTGAAATGCTCCATATAAACAACGCCCACTGCAAGGGAGGGGAGGGGAATCCTTAACAAGGAAAAACTTACCAAGGATCCCTGACAATGACCAAAGTCCCCAGAAAGGGCAGTTTTCACCCTGGAAAGGAGTCCTGGCAGCGCCGGTTACTGGTGCCTTTCCCACTGCTCTCCCTGTGCGAGCACACACATGTGCCAGCACGGTGCTGGGAAGGGTGGGAGGGCGCGGGCAAGAGCTGGGATCCGTGTTTATGTCTGGCAATATCCGAGCATGCACACAGACATACACACAGGTGAGAGCCTGTATCATGGGAAGCCCCAAATTTGCCAGCCCTCCCGCTGGCAAAGCGCCCGGTGGGGCTCCTTCCCACTCCTCTGCCCCTCTGTGAACCGAACTCCCACGAGATGAGTGTTGGACCGGTCCAGCCCACACCTGTTTGCGCTGGTGCATCTGCCTTGGCTCCGGAGCTGTGGGGGCCCAGTACAAATAGGGACTACTCCAAACCACATGCTGAGAAAAACCATCTGTGTTTAAAACAGCTCCGTGCTGCATGTTTCTGCAGGCTGCCCTGCTCGGTTCAGTAACCGGCATCCACCGAATCCACTTCTCCCAGCTCCCCTCCGCCAGATCGCTCCATCTTCTCTCCCCCATGTTCGTTTAAAGCCTGCGCCACGTGGTGCGGTCACACCGGTTTCCCACTAGAGAAGCTATGAATGGAGCGGGCAGGGGCTGCCGTGCCTTGGGACGGGACACCTGAAGGGCAGATGTCACCCCGCGCAGGCAGCAGCAGGCAGCTGCGGCGGTACACGCGGAGATGACTTGTTTATTGCTTCCTACATCGCCCACTGCCACGAGGTCAAGCCAAAGCAAGCAGCCACCAAGAGAACGAGCAGGGTTATTCCTGAATGGGAGCTGCTAGGTCAGCAGTTCACACGTGAGACACGTATAGCGATGCCTACGTGGTGCTCTGCAGACCCCTCAAAGCCTCATCCCACCTTCCTTTGGCTTCAGATAGCATAAGATGCCCTCGACTGAAGTAGGTGACTATGCATTGCTCGACCCAATAGGCTCAGCTGGAGGTTGCTCCTGCCCTTCTAACATGGGAACTGGAATAATTACTCCCCTTTTTTGGGTGCAGAAACTGAGGCAAAGAAAAGAAAGTGACTTGTCCAAGGCCACACAGCAAGCTGCAGCTCAGGAGATAGGGACTAAGCCCATAACATACTTTCTGTTCCCTTGGTTTGAGATACTGCTCGGCAGCCCTCATGCAGATGGCCTTGTAACTAAGCAAACTGAGTGGGACTGAGATCTAGATTTGTTTTCCAGACTTGTCACAGATTACTCATGTGATCTTGAGAAAGTCACTTCATCTCTTTGTGGCCAAGTTCACAGTCTATGTATCCTACAGTCACATACCCAAGTCTGCATCTGTGCTTTTCTTCATATCCTTCTGAAGTTTTTTGGTCTGATCTTCCAATCTGAAAGATGGGAGAACAAGGCAAAGTCTGAATCTTGGAAAGAAACAAACCGAAGTGTATCATACGTGCAACAAATCATTTACGGGCTGAATATGCTGGCTTCTGTTGTGAGTTAAAAATATCTAGGCAAGGCTCTATGAAGTTCAGTACTGCTCAACCTTTTCTGGTTGTTTTCAGATGGTTTTCAACCTTTTCAAGTTGGTGATCTCTTATTCAAAGTCACATATTTTCTTAAGTCCTCACACTTACCACAAATGGTAAAGCCAAATGCTTCCACATGATAAGTGTGAGCTTATGTGACACAGTCAGTATGGTAAAACCAATATTTGTCCTCAGAGGTGTTGAGCTGTTCAGTGACCCCACAGTTTTCTGGCAATTTTACACTCTTTACTTTAGAGCTGCCATGATCTGCAAACCTCAACCCCATTGCAAATACTTCTTAGGACACCTTTGAACACCCAGCCACCAGAGGAACTCTGAAGAATTAGAAATTACAGGGCAGCGAGTGATTTGCTGGGAAGAGCATAACTGGCTAAAATTTCCTGGGAAGATGCAGTAAGAGGGCACAACAGAGAAATATGCTACTGTTCCTGTTTTACCAGTGTGGTTGATACTTACTGCTGAAGCTTTCCATATTCCCTTTCAAAGTCTCTCTCCACCTGTGGAAAGAGGAGATGGAAATCAGCTCAAAGGTACTGCAGCAGAGCCCGGAATGGCAACTACCTGTGCAGGGAAACCTGTCCTTAGGAAATGCCTACGTGAACCCAGGGAAGCATAAGCTGCAGCCATAATGGGAGTTTCGCTTCAAAAGTAAATGAAGTCTTGGGTTTTTTTCCTCCAGACTCTCTTAGAGCAAAAGACACTGCCACCAACTGCGTCAGCTCATTCCAAGGATGTGCTCCAGCACATGAATTGGAAGCTGACAGAGTAAATGGGAATGCCTTAAAAGCAGAGAGATCGCAACTTAGCACACACTGACACGGGCGCCCACAGCTCAGCTCAGTGCTGGCGGGGGACGAGCCCGCTTTCTCTTCCAGAGGCACGATCGTCCCAGAAGCTGAGAGGAGCCGCTTCTCCTCCAGCAGCATGCTGCAAAGGACCCCTGCGGTGGGTCTGCCCGTGGCTGGCTGCCAGACCCCCACCCAGCCGCTCTCTCCTTCCCCATCCTCAACATGATGGCTTTTCTCCCCCCAAATCCCTCAAGCCATTACCGAGCCCTCCAGTCTCCGTATTATTTGCCCCCCTCGATACGCTCCTTATTCCTGCAATAGCTCCCTCCGATGAAATACTTCAGCTGGAGCAGTGGTCCAAGTGGACTGCGGCACCTCGCCCAGGGAGGAGAAACCTGTGCTGGCGAAGAGCACAGAGCTGAAGAACAACCTTCTCCCAGTGCTACATCAATGACTGCTTCCTCCTACTTGCTATCTGGCAGCAAATCTCCAGTGATACAAGATATTTTAAGGAACTTTCTTTCCATGCTGACTGTTTTAACACACACTTAAACATTCATTCCACACCTCGTCGACCAAATAAGCAAATGGATTTCAATTGACCAGCCAAGAGTAAATACATGCGCTTTTGTTGTCATGGGATCAAAACTGGGTTCATTTGTGTTGTCAAGCTACCATGCTATTAAGGAAATGCTAAGTGTTGCAAGCAGCCAGGACTAGAAGGATCCAAAGGTTTGTTCCAAACCTTCATGCTGTCCTCGGGATTTCAAACCCAGGCTCGATGTAACAGCATTATGTGAAACCAGAACACTTAATAGGGACATTTGCTTTTCAACCCAAATTGCTGTTAAAAGACCAGTATTTTAAGATGGAGCCCAGTAATCCCAGTTTTCTTGAAACCTCCTTTTCTAAATATCTTTTTGGTCTGCACTTTCAGATACTCCGCAGCGACACGACCAGCCCCGTCTGAAGGCAGCCGGTGACCCGCGCGGTGAGCGTGCCGAGTGTCAGCCCCGTCCCCAGTAGACAGCTGTCCACACCATCAGCTCCCACCATCCGGGGGAGGCATGCTGGCTCTCCCTGCCGATGAAAAACCTCCACCGAGCTCCAACTCCCTTTCGTGCTGCTAAAAATGGTCGCTGGAGAACAGGCATGGAGCAGTGTGGGGGCAGCTCACACGACTTCTGCCTGGTTCACAGTTCTGCAGAAATCCGCAGCAGCTGGTGCCTGGAGGTCAGGTAACCAGCACATAGTAAAAATCACCCTCCATTTCTATGGCTGTTCCGGCTGCTAAAATAACCAGGGAGTATTGCACTCTATTTATATGCCTTATGTGTGAATTGTTTTGGTTGCAAACCAGAGAGGGTCGGGCACGACTCAAAAATATGTCCTTTGAAGGCTGGTGGTATCCTTCCCCTGGCATGGAGCTCCAGAGCCCTCTCCATGTTCGGGAGGTTCTTCCTTGTGTCCGCTCAGCGATCGGTTCCTCCAAGAACCGGAGGGTTTGGACACGAAATGAAACCGCCTGCAAAGATCCACGGTATCTGCCCCTTCCCTTTTGCCGTTCGATTCCCCCATTACCGTGCAATGAGCGGAGACAAGCAAAAGGCATCGTCGCCTAATGGACACAAAGGAAGGCCAAACTTCCCCCCCCTGCGACCCTCCAGGTGAGGGTGAACCCCCAAATCTTCCAGGGCTTCCCAGCTTCCCCGAAACACCCAACCCCGGTTAGCCTGTGGGCTTTCTACATGTGATCAAGGTGAACCTACAAGGCGGCACTTCAGCTGCCCGGCTTGACTCACATCTCCAGTGCCATCTATGCAGAGACAGCTGCCCAAGGATTGCTCTTATTTTTCACGCCCACAGTAGCAACTGGCTACCAGTCATCACAGTCTGCAGGCTGATGTAGCCCTCCCAGTCATCGCTGCTCTCGTTTGCATCGCGGGAGCCCAACTATACGACAGAAGCAGCGAGGGGCAGGGCCCCCCATGCACTAGACAGAGAAGACCCGCTCTCACGTGCTCCCACCCTGCAGATTTACAGGCGGCAGCGACCAGCGGATCAGAGGCGCGCAAGGAGGACAAGCTGAGAGCAAGCCAAGCACATTTTGCAGAGTGCACGGTAATTCCCCCTCCCAGTAGCGATCATCAATGGCCATGCATAGCCGACACTTACGGCAAAAGGCTGTGGATAGGATGATCATGTTAAGAGTAACGAGAACAAGAAGTACAGGCAAGAAAATTACAATATCCTGAAGGGAAGTTTCCGTAATATTAAAATAATCCCACTTCTCTGCAGCCTCCTTCTGAAAACTCAAAATCAGAACGTGTTTCTGTATTGAACGCTTTTTCTTCTAGGCATACGGACTAGTTAATGCAAGATTGCTCGTCTCTGGGTTTTTATTTAAATCTACATAAAGAACGACGAGTTCTTAAAAGCACTGAAATAAAATGATGTTCTTCTTTTCCAGCCAGTTATTTTTGTTTGCAAACACTGGGCCTTCCACCTGTGATGATAACCCTCCTGCTTTAAGGGCAATATCATAATCGACACCATGGTTACAAGGCAACGAAGCAAGACCAAAGCCAACACTACAAAGAGATGGAAATAAGGGACTGTGATGAACCTTCTTATTCCCCTGAGGTTAATTTCTTTTCCTGGAGGAGGAGGACTAGCTGATTTCTACATGTTCCAGTGGTCTCAGCCTCTTCGTGGGTCTTGGGAAAAAGAGGGAAGCAAATGCTTCCTCCTCCCTCCTCTCCAAAAAAAAAGAAACCCATATAATTAGGCCAGAAATTGTGCCATAACCTGGAACTTCTGCTGAGCTTTTGCCATCCCATCAAGCAAGAGGAGATTCAAGGCAAGTAACGTGAGTGAATATTTGCTCTGCGTCCGACAGCGGAGCCCTGAGCCAAAGCAACGCTGCAGAGTGAAGGCGTATCTGGGACTTCACGGGCTTCGCCACCCAGCAAGCTCTCCAAACCCTCCAAACAGCGAGAAAGCTTTCAAGAAAGGCTGCTTAAGTGGCACGCTAAAAGGGAAAAAGGATGCACCTCCGAACCGCAGAGACTGGTTACGTCCCGCTGAAGACTGAAGGAAGAGAGCGAAAATAAGTAAAAGTATTTAACTGGCGTCACTTGATTTCACCCCACCATTTCTGTGACATTTACTCCATTATTTTGGGATTTCCAGCTCGCTGGTGGAGCTCAGTGGAAAGGCGCTGACGGCCGGCAGCTGCAGTGGAATCCTCCTGCTCATGGAGCTCCTCCGTCCGACATCCCTGGGGAAGGCAGAGCTGCTGGGATGAGTCAAGGAAGGGAGGCTTGGCAGGCGGGCGGGCCCACAGCTCAGGTCTCCACTCCCTGCCAAGCTGACTCACCCAAGTTTAGCCAGCGAGGAGGA
This sequence comes from Pygoscelis adeliae, assembly GCF_000699105.1. Lineage (NCBI taxonomy): Eukaryota > Metazoa > Chordata > Aves > Sphenisciformes > Spheniscidae > Pygoscelis > Pygoscelis adeliae. The sequence goes on along the minus strand of NW_008824357.1, from coordinate 2,262,819 downwards.
GGAAGGCGAGCCATCTGAGTCAGCTCAGGCCAGAGCGCTGCCGAGGGAGGGAGGAAGGGGTAAAACCTGGGTGACATGAAGGGGCTGTGCGCTGGGTTGCCCCGTCCCAAGAGGGGATGAGAGCTGGCTGGCTCTCCCGGCTTCCGACCCGGCTCCGCGCCCCGTGGGGACGTGCGGCCGGCTCTTCTTCCCGGCTACCTGCCGGCTCAGATAACCCAAGCCCCAGTGAAGAGCAGGGTACAACCTTGGGGTGACGCAGATGAACTTCAGCAAGCTGGAGCTGCAAGAGGGCTCAGAAGATAACTGCAGCTCTGGCTCCAGCGTAACCTCCGCTCAGACCGAAGTTGTCCTGGGGGAGGGAAGAACATCTCTGCCATAAGAGGCTTCATCGCTGCATCGGATTTGAGCAATAAACATTCTGCAGAGAGATATAATTCTAACAGGTTTAACTTCTATCACTGGGCATTAGTTTAATTGGGCTGTGTTACTGTGTCCTCTGTGGCTCCGCTGACAGCAGGTCCTCTCTGCGCATTAGATCCTCCCACCCGGCTCCTGGCCTCTCGGCAAGCCCGGTGACAGCTGCTCTTTTCAGGGGAGAGGAGGGGAGAGATTATGCTGTCTGGAATTGGATTTGCCCAGGTTAAGGTGGAAACAAAGCAGAGGCATGTCTGGGGGGTGGGAGATCACTTCAGTTCACCCGCCAATATTTTCTACGGGGGTTTCCTTCTACCTGAAGAGCTAAACTGTGGCTGACACTATGCCCTTCTTCAAAGGATCAGAAGCGAGTGGGCATAGGGACTCATGACTAATTCCCTCTGCAGCCTAGGCAAATTGCTTTTCAGTACTACTGCCTGCCTAGAGTTGACACCAGCCCCAGCATCGTTTCATCAAGAAAAGAAAAAAGGCTCGCTGGCGAGCTAAGCCTCTCTCGGCAAAGCGGCTCTCCCCTCTCCTGCGCTCGAGTTACATGCCTCATGGAGAGCCAAATAAGTTAGATCCTAACAAATGCTTTTTTTTTTCCTTCCTCCCCCCCTCCTCTTTTGTGGTCCAATCTCTGTGAGTGGGAGATCCTCTGCCCGCAACCACTTCCCTTCCGATCGGCTTGGGATGCAGCCCTGGAGATGCCACACCTTCCCACTTCCTGCAGCGGGCTCCAGAGCCCAACATCTGGAATATCACAGACCTCGGCTGCTACCGCTGCTCCCAAAAGCCTGCACAGATGGAGCGTCTCAGCCTGCAACTGGGAGGTAAAGTTGGGGGCCCTCGAGCTCGCTAAAGCTACAAAGCAGCCCCATCACTTCCACACCACGACGCTGAACGCCTCGCTCCCAGGGGAGAGCGGTGGTTTCCTGCCGTTTGTTCTTCTTTGAAGAGCTGCACTTTACACTTACTGTGAGGTTGCAAGGCTCTGGGCTTCCTGTTTTCTGCTTTCCACGTATCTGCTGCCTGGAGAATATCATCATCATCACCACATGGCAAGTGGAAGCCATTTAAAAATTGGCATCCACCTCTGAGCTACCGAGTCGCTGACACAAAAACTTGTTGTTCTTCTTGGGGGAGCTGAGGAAGATGGGGAAGGAAGGAAGGAAGGAAGGCAGGCAGGAAGGAAAGGGAAAAGGCCTGGAAACACTCACGCTGCTGAATGAACCTCTGCCTGCCGGATATTCTGAGCTGTTCTATTTAATACACACACACATATATATATATAAGCAATGCCTGCCAACTGCCTCAGCACATACCAGCAGCTCAGGGGAAGGCAAGCTCTCAAAGGTGCAACCGTTCATCTGCACGGAGCCCAAGCTCCTGCCGCAGCTCGGGGACGGCTGATTTCAGCAGCACGGCACAGGGGAGACGAGGTCTTTCAGACAAACCTCTCGCAACACCAAACGCAGCAGGAGCAGAGGGAAATCAGCAAGCACCGGCAAGAGAGAAAATATAGTCAACTTGGATGTGAGAACAGGTGGGACGGAGACGTGGAAGAAAGCTGGCCAAGACACCCAGAGCTGCAGAGCAGTTGGTTCTTGCAACAGCCTGGAAGGACACCGGTGTTGGAAACACCGGGAAAGAGGACGAGAGGCAAAATCTCGTGGAGCAAGGCAACGTGGGGTCTCCTGAAACAAACGGGGATGGGTGTGAAGACCTGAGGCTGGTGGACTGCCTTTCCTGGGGGACCGCAGACAGCAGCACCTTCCGCCGGCTGGTCGCCAGCCCTTGGGAAAAGGGCAGCTGAAGAGACACAAAAACCCTTGAGCGTTTTTACCAGTGCTTGTCTTCATCGCCTGCCTGGCTTAAATTTTGTACTGACAGTTTGGAGCCGTTACAGAAAATTGCTGTTCTACGGCAGCAGACAACTACCAAATCCCTTAAAATAAAACATGTCGATCAAGCCATAAAGGGAGTGGCAGAATTAGCCCTCTGCCTCCAGAGGAAAATGTCATGTCCCGAGGAGAAGCTGTCCCATAAACATGAGTGTCCACGCACCCCGAGGAATTAGCTGCAATGAGTGGTCCAGAGAGGAAGGATCAGAGATGTTAGTCTGTTCAAGGGATTAGGTCACCAATGCCGTTATAAAGACAAGGTCTCCACTGCGCTCGCAGTCGGGGCACTTATTTTAGAGCAGGTATGCAGGTTGGTTTCCAGGGACAGCTACTGTGAGGTCCCACAGCTTTTTTTGCACGGGACAAAGGCAAAGACCATCTGCTTAAGAAGGGAAAATACCACAGCCAGCTGCAAGCAACAGCACTTGGGATAGGAGTCTCAAATACATGAGAATACAAAATGCTTTTTTAATTTGCTTTTAAAGCAAATGCTGTGCAGCACAAATTAATTCACGCCCGAGCACTAAGCATCTCAGCTTATAAGCCTTTCTTTGGAAACAGTTATATTCAGCGATCTGAACCACTCCTCCTCCTCCATCTGCTCAGAAAGGATGAACAAACAAGCCATTGCTGAAAGAAGGAAGGAAGGAAGGAAGCCCGTTCAGCCATCTCCGAGGAAAACTGTGCCAGACCAAAAGAGCTCTTCCCCTCACCCCCCACCCTACCCCCCAAAAATGAAACAGATCCCAAACCAAAATACTCTCCCTGGTTGGGGCTCCCCCTCACTCCTCGCACGAGGAACCGAGCGCTGGTCACACGCGGCAACAGGTTCTGCTCGCTCACATCTCCCTCCCACGCACACGCACACGCTCGCAAAATGGGACGAGTCAAAGTGCCGGCTTGACTCATCAGCCACATGATCAAAGGCTGGATCTAAAAAGAGGGAACTGGTTTACTCACTGTCTTGGGTACAATCTGTTTCTTGGGCTGCCCGATCTTGAACGGTATCCTGGAAAAGAGAGAAGAGGGAATGTGTAAGCAAGCGATGCCGGCCTCAAACAGCCCAGCCCCGCGCCTCCCTTTAATCCTGACCCATAAGCTCTCAGTCAGCTCCTCATCCATCCCCAGGAGGAGCTCCATGCACTCCAGCTGGTCATTGACATAGCGGTCAGCACCTCCATCTCCAGCCGCAGCACTCCCCTCTCCCCACCCTCCGGCCCTCCTAGTAAGGCAAATAAATGCAATGGATGCTCCAGGCGTTCCTTGGCAAAATAAACGTCTGAGGAACACGCTATGTTTAAAAACAAATCTGAAGGGGAGGAAAAAAAAAAAAATAAAAAAAAACCCAAACCCTGTAAATATTTAGAAAGAGGATATTAAAAAAAGTAACAACCCGAGTGTCTGGAGCTGTGAGCTGCTTCAAAGGATTTCTCTGATACAACAGCTGTAGGAGCAGCTCACCTGCCAGCAGAACAGCCTTCATTCTTAAAATCTTTAATATGGTTGCTAGTAAAATCTGGGTTACCTGAATGATTTTCCCCACGCGAGCTAGCTCAAAGGTGAAGAGTACTCAAAATAAATTACACAACACATGTAAGGGTGGCTGGGTCAGACGGTTACAGCCACGTAGGCCGTCCTGAAAATAATTGGATTTCTTCCACCTATCAGTACAATAAAAATCCAGGAATTCAACTGCTGTTTTCAATGTATTTAATTAAGTTAAAGAGGTGCTGCTTGGCTAAAGCATCTCATCCAAAATCTCCTAATGTTTTCTGCATCACACTGCTTTAACTAAAGAGAAAAAATTGGTCCCATAATGAAACGCAAGTATCTTCCCAGAGATGCCTCACCTAGAGCATGCCTATAGCTCAGCGGCATCGGCACCCCACCCCAAATCCGCACCAGGCGCTTCTTGGGAAGGTGCCCGAGTCCCCTCTTGGACCAGTCCGAGTTCTCACACTGCTACCCAAAGTCTAAGCTAATAACATGCACTTTAGGACTCGGGCTTGGCCGCTGGTCACGCTGCCTCCCAAGCTGGCTTTTCTCACTGCTGGGCAGCAAACGCGTGGCTGGCTTCTCCGTTTGTTTCTCATCAGCTTTACTTACAAGTTCCCCCGCACCGGCACTGCTGTAACACTGCTCGATCGGACAACTGGAACCCCAGAAAACATTTTTATTGGCGTAACGTGCTGTAAAAACCCAGCTATGAGCAATGCCACGCGACGGGAGAAAGTGCTTGCGACGAAGCAACGTGCCATCCACGCGGGCGAAGCAAAACCAAGATTATCCGACAACCCGATCCCTCCCGGCCTCGCTTCTGCCCATCTTTGCTGCTGTTTTCCAACCAACGGTGTAATTAGCCACCGGTAATAAGCCGGGGCTGCAACCCGTGCGTACCTCCTGAGCGGCTCAGGGAGCACAAGCCAACCTGAGTCACCAGGTTTAAATTTAAATTTTTCTGGAGAACTTCCTGTTTATGGTTCTCCGGTTGGACCGATATAATTTTAGGCTGTTAACCCTTTCCAGCTCCCGTGGCAGGCCCGGCAGCCGTGAATCACACTTCTTTTATAAACAAACACTCGTCTGGTGTATAATTACCCCGTCAATAACTGGGTGTGTGGTGCCTTACAGGAAGAAAGTAAAAAAAATAAGGATTTTTTCTTTGTGTTTTCCTACATGGGTCAAATATAAACTAAACTGAGGTACCTCCCTTATTCTCGCAGGCACAGGCTGTCCCATCTGCAGCCAGGTGCCGTCACTCGATGTTTTTGGAAGTGATGGCATCAAGCTATCTCACAGAAGGAGGAGAAGAAGATGTGGTCTTTACCCGGGGGGTGTGAGTTACCCCAAGAAAAACCAGCCTGCACGACGAGCCGTGGCGGCTGCTGGGCGATCTCCGGCAGCGCGGGAGCAAGCACAGGGTTCAAGCTGGAGCTAGGCTGGTTCCTAGCGGGAAAGTACGGTTAAAAGGGCGATTAAAGCATTACCTGCGCACAACCTTCCCCTCTCCCTGTCTGGCCAACCCTGCCAACGCGGGTTAGTTAGAGAAGCAATCCCGACCGTTGCTGTCCGCTGGCAAGCTGGGTTAAAGCAAGGCAATTCTGGTAATAAAAGAGGGATGGGGGGAACGGGCAGGGCAAAGCCGTGAATCGGCATCGGTCGGGTGCCACCGAGCCGGCAGCGCAGGCAGCAGCCGAGGGGAAGGCAGCGGGGAGCACAGGGGGTCCCACGTGGGGTCCCGATCCCCATCTCCGCTGCACCACAGAAGGGAAGGAAAAAAAAAATCCCAGCTACTTTCTTCCAGAACAAAAGCAAGTCACTGGAGTGCTTCACAACACTGCAAATACACTTTGAAGCAGTAAATATCTCTATTAGCATCGTGATGCCAGTTGGCTAATTATGTCTGTCTCGGTAAAACCTCTAAAAAATAACCCCGTGCAAGTAATGTCTATTCACCAATTTTATTTGTTGTTGCTATTTTACAATTTGAGATAATCCTCCTTGTTTCTGAATCTTTGCCTTTTAATATGGGTTTAAGCAGTAAAGAAGAAAAAAAGGTGAGAGGTACGGATCTTATCCGAGCTTTTAAAACAAACGGATACACCCCGCGCTTCGAAACGCAACGGAAAGCTGCTGCTGCTGGCACCGAAAATTTTTGCCCCTCCGTGAGTCGGCGTCCCAGCCTGCGAAATAAGGGGGGACAACATGGGCCTGATACAGCAACATTACAAGCATTTGCTCAAAAATTAAGAGCCGCCAGGTGTTTTATTCTGTTTAGAAAAGGTATGACGGGCATAACGCAAACAAGTTGGAGCGAGATGGGTCGGTATCTTTTACTGCCATGGATTACCGGCGTGGCACGGTTATCACCGTTACCTTAAAAGCTGAGCACGGGTCTACACACACCGAAGGAAAACCAGAATCGGTGCATTTTTTTGATCTCTCATTTCTGCTGAGCGAGAGAAAGCTGGGGTTGTGTTTGGGGTGTGAAATCCCTTGAAATCTTGTTCCTGAAGAGCGCAAGCGCACTGAGTCACAGCCAGAGCGTTCCCACCCTGGTCCGCCCCGTGCGGCAGGGCTGGGGGAGCATCCCGGCCCCTGGCCCGGACCGGCCACCCACACCCCCCCGCCCCGGGGAGGTCGCCAGGAGTTTGGGAAAGCGGTGGGGTTCAGCCGGGAGGGAGAAGGGCGAAGCACTGCAGGGAGGGGGTGGGAAGAGCTTAAAGTAGGAAAAAAAGTGTGGGTGGAGAGAATCCTGCAAGCTTCTACTCGGGGATGCTCAGGAACCCCAGGGAGGGGAAGGTGGGAGAAGCTGTGGCTAATTTTCTCTGAAGTTTCCCCAGCAATGTCATATATTTACTTGGCTTTTCCATGTGCAAACCCAGGGCCACACACCAAAGCAGCTAATTCTCCTCTGGATGCACAGGAGAGTTGCAAACAAACCTCGCAGGCAGGGGGAGAATACAGCTCAGCGAGGTCTGCCGGGAGCTGGAGTTTAAAACATGTAGCTCCCCCTCCCACTCTCCGCTAGTCCCCTGAAACGAAGGCACACAGGAATTGCCAGCGTGAATCAGACTAAATCATTGCTAATTTAGGGAGGCGATGGTCCTTTCGCCACGTTGGACCGAGCAGGACATCAAACCTCGGCACCATCCCCGGCCCGGAGCAGGCGGCGGGGAGGCCGGGGAGCCCGGCCGGCGTTCCAAGCGTGCGCAGGGGATAAACAATCGGTGGATGCGACCCTTTCCCCCACAGCAACTTTCATCTGAACATCGCTTTGCAACCCCTAATCAGGCCCCAGAAGACCCCTCGCAGATAAGCAAGGGATAAGCACGAAGCATTTTCACCCACAGCTGACAAGCCGCTGTCCCTGGGGATGCTGAGCCGAGCCGCTTGCTGCCGAACCAGGGGCTGGGGAGGGAAGGAAGGATGGACAGACGGACAGACAACCAGCACACGAGGGAAAGGGCAGGGAGAGCTGAGGCCGGGACAACCTGCTCGCTCACACTGCGTTTTGGAAGTTAATTACCCAGACGCTTAGGAAAAGTGACGCCAAATCTCTAGCGACCGCACGTCGTCAAAATCAATATTTCTGCCACCGGCGGTGGCGGACGCGGGTGGTGTTTGCCAGGGACCCGCAGGTCTAAACGTGGTACAAAGCGGTGGTAACGACCGGTTTTTGTCAGTAACACCACCACCGTCAGACCACCAACTAAATTCATGTTTTGTGAAAGGTGCCCGCTTCCCATGGAAAGTTTCAGGGCTTTTTTTTTTTCTATTTTTTTCCCCCAATCGAAACCCCAAGTGCCAGCAAGCCAGCGCAGCCTGGATTTCCGCCAGAGCTTTTCACTCTTTGAATTTCCACCAAGAACCTCAATTCTTTCGCTGGAAAGAAACCTCTCTCTGCCTGCAGCCAAGAGGACGACACCCGGCCTCCCGCGCTGCGAGGGGTGACCCCAACCCACCGAGGCCTGTCTGCCCAAGGATTTTGGCACGTGGCGTGCCGAGGGCTTCTACAAAACCACCCATTTATACCTGATCCTCCGAGAAGTCAAAAACTGACCCTAAGCTACCCCAGAAACTCCCCCTGCGACAGTCAGGGGCCCTTCCCCAAGCCCTGCTCTGCTCGGTGGCGAGCCCTTCCCTTCTCCCGGGCTCCTGCTTTGGGAGAGGGCTCGGCTGGAGGTGTAACTGCAGCCAGGAGACCTGCCTGTTCACGGGACTAGCGGCTGTCCGGGAGAGATCAAAGCGTTCCCGCAAGCACCAACAGGAAGGTCGGGAGCATCCGAGGAAGGATGCGAACGTGGAGGCAGTAACTTTCGCTTTCTCATTGCCGTTATCGAATGAACTTGAGCGAGCATCTCCATGGCCGGAGGGCGCTTCCCCTCCCCACGCCGTGCCTTCTGCACTCAGGTAAGCATCGCTGCAAGACGTTAGTGTTAGGAAAGGAGCTTTCCGTGATGCGATACGGGAAAGCCAGAGAACCCCAGAAGTTCAAGGGCAGCTGTGACCACCATCAGTAGCTGCTGAAACAGGACTAATGATCTCGTTAGTGTTCCTAACAAGCGCCGAAGGCAGCCTGCACAGGAACCGAGGAGAGGCAATGGGGCGAAGGCTGGCAGGGCACGCGGTGCTGCCCATGCGCACGCCGAGAAAACCAACCCTGGGCGCCTGGACCACGGGTCTCATGACTTTGGGCTTCCTAAAAATCGTCAAAAGCTGCAAATCCATGGCCGTGCGGGCTGCCCCGGAGCCAAGGGGGGGGATCCCAGCTCTGCCCAGGTGAGAAAGGCATGAAGGCAGACGCGGGTTAGACATTAATCTCGAGCATCGCTCCGGATGCCTCGCTGTACTACATCGTGTCCATGGAAACTGCATGCACCGTCCCACCCCGCTCCCCCCGCCTCGCAGGAACTCATAGCAACCGCTCCAAACACAGCGCGAAGGCAAAAAAAGGAAAAAATTATTCAAACGGATCACAAACAGCTTATGTCGAGGGAGACTCTGCGCCAAATTCTGGTTTGGGTTTTCTCTTCGGTGGAGACGAGAGGGGAGGTCACGGGGTGGCGAGAGGCAGGGAGAGGAGCGACGTGGGGCTACGGTCCCTCGGAAATAAATGCATCCATCCCCGCAGGCGTGTGCTCCCACCTGCATTTCAACCCCTTCCCTATGAACTTGTAGGCACTAAGCCACAAATGGATGTCAGAGCGAGCCCCCGCAGGAGGGGAGAAGGAAAAAAGAAGACGTAAACATCCATTTTATGCTGGTTTAGGTCAGCCCGGGGAAACAAGGCACCTTCCTCAACTTCGGCAGCGGAGAGGTGTGCCCGCAGACGGCGAGCTCTTCGGAGCAGGGGCTGCTCGTATCTCTGCATCTTGCACAGAGCCAAGCGCGGTGTCAGTGTTAAGCAAATCAAAAATAATGTCAGAATCTACTCTCCCACCCATTCCAAGATGAGCATGAAAAAAATAATGATATTTTACTCACCCATCAAAAGAAAATTACTCACGCCAGGCGCGTGGGCGAGCAGAATTTTGCAAGGCTGTTTTAGGCCCTGACTATGCTACAAAAATATCCATTTTAAGCATGGTTGTGAAACACGGTTGTGGCTCAACTATAACACTGTTTTTTAGCTACCTGTACAAAGAAGGCGGAAAAAAAATAATAATTAAGAAATAACCACGTGCCAATCGCGCTCCCAGGACCACGCCGGGTGCCGCTATCTCCCACCGCGGCGGAGGATGGGGGGCGCGGCTCTTGCCGGCTGCTCCACCCCGGGAGATGCTGCGGTTAGCCGAGGTGCCGGTGCTGCCCGGCTTGCAGAGGGCACGCCAGCGCTTCGGTTTTGCTGCAATAATACCTCTGGGATGTGCAAACCGCCTTGCACGGGTGCCACACGTGGCAGCGCCGTGCAGGGAGGTGTTTGGGAGCTGCGCACACCTCGCTCACCGCTTTGGTATCCAGTTGCTTCATCCAATCTAATTTTATCCCGTGCTCATCTCCAAATCCCAGTTTCGTTGAAACCCGGAGAGAAGGGGGAGCGTTGCCGTTGACCACGAGGGGACTGCGATTTGGGCTCCGAAAAATATCAATATTGACTCACTGGAAAGAAAACGGCGCCTTGGTCTGTGATTGCATCACACCTGCCCAGTGTGGCCACGGCGCAGCTCCAAAACACGGAAAACAAAACGAACAACCAACAAACCTACTCTTACGCTACAACCCAGCTATGCCTGCCACCTCGCCGCGCTCTCCTCTTCCCTCGCTAGCAGGCAGAAATCCATCCAGCCAACCGTCCCTTCTGCGACAGGCAGCTCCTCTTCTTCACCTCCATCCCCAAGTACGTCAAAAACGCGTTCACATTAACTCTGGATTGCGTTTGATAAAGCTCTGGGGAGTTAAATATCGCATACCCATACAGTTCCACTCCCGACTTTAAATCGATGCCAGCTCCTTAGTCCACTTAGCGAGAGCTCCCTGCCAAGAGGCATATGGTTTAGCAGTCCGGCAACGGCAACCCCCCATGCAGACCCACAATACGCTGCAGCGCAACAAGAAAACACGTGCTTCGCGCTGCCTCACTATCAACATTTGCTTAACGTATTTTTTTCTCCCAGTAAATACCAGCTGTTGCAGCGGTGCCGAGAGGCAGCACTCGGATAGCGAGCTGTCACACTGCTAAAACCCCCTTCCCGTTTGTAAAATGACCTGCAGGAGCTGGGAAACCAAAAGAGGAGGTATTTAGGAGTCCGGTTACGAGCTGCAACAGCGTTTGATCTTATGCGGTTTCAGGACCCTTAAAAACCCTTTAGACGGTCGCAAATTAGACGCTTGCAGCAACGGAGGAGGATGATACAGTAAAAGCCATCACTCCGTTTCTCTTTATTTTTATAAAAGGAGTGATGCCCAAGGTAACCACTGGAGAATTTTCCCCCCTCTCCTCCAAAACACACGGCCACGGGTGAGTGGTGAGGAAGAGGGGGATGTGGACGCGTTCAAGAGACCCCAACCCACGGCGTAAAGCCTAAAGGAAGCCACCAAGCTCTGCTGGGATTTGGAAAACATCTCATCTGTCCATGCAAGGCTGTTTCCCAAAACAAGCCTACTCCTGCTCTAAATAAAGCTTAGCCTAGAAAGACAGCGCTAGCACTGCCTAGTTGCCTAGGTGCGGGAGTTGGGAAATTGGGGGTTTAATCCAGCCTCTGCCACCAGTGGGTTACGCTGCGCTCTCTGGAGCAAAGTTTTCCCGCGTTGGTACAAGGGGCGTTTGCCGTGTTCCCAGTCCCGATGCGGCACAGAGAGCCCCGACCCAGCCAGCGCTCGCAAAGAGCGAGGGAAAGCAAAGGATTAACCACGCGCGACTCGGAAGGCATCTACCACCCCGCTTGCAAACAGCCTCTTTGCCCTTTAATCTCTAGGGATCTCGCACGGGCCTTCGCAAAAAATTAATTTAGGTAACGAGTGTACAGAAGCAAAACTGGAGGCAGAGGTACGTGCCGCTCCCCCAGCGTGATCTGCAGGACAGAGCTGAAGATGAAGCTCCGTCCTCTTGATCGGCCGCGACAGCCGACCCCTGCAAAAAGGGGTTTTGATCAAGGCTGCCCCGGGTCCAACGGTGCCCGTCGCCGGAGCGAGACACGCGCGCAAGCTAAGCAAACACGCTCTGCTGCACAAAGCAACCTCCCGCCCCGCCGGGCTGGAACAAAGCTCGCCCCCTCCGCGGGGACGGCAGAGCAAGCGGCATCGGGGCCGGACATGTTTTACGCTGACGTTTGAGGAGCAGGGCACGACCCCGGCCCCAGCGG
>NW_008824357.1:2249717-2250963 GCF_000699105.1 Pygoscelis adeliae | reverse complement strand
CGGGGCCGGCCGGCCGGGCAGGCCGAACTGAGAGCGATTGTGTCTCTGACACGCCGCCGAAACCCCGCGGGGTCCGAGCCCCTCGCGTTCGCGCGTAAGCGGAGCCACGACACGCCGAAGGACTGACGCTGCTGGAGAAGAAAGAGGAGACTCAGACTTCAGCGGGGCCCCCCCCCCCCTCCTTCCAGAAATGACCTTTTATTCCCCCCCAGCAAAAGGCGAAAACACCCGATCTCTCGGCGAAAGCCACGTGTATTGGAGGGAAGCCACCAGACGCCATAAGCTACGGTCCCCAGGCGAGGTCCCCGGGAGCAGCGTGGCCGGCCGGACGCTGGAAAGCGCAGAGGGGAAGCGTTGCCGCTCTGCACCCAAATTATTCTACGTCCGCCACGTGAAGGGAACGTTCATTTCTTACGTTTTCGGCTCTGCGGCTCCTCCCAGCCCAGGAGAGCGGAGCAGGTCTCTTCCACCGGCTGGAGCTTTCCGAAAGCAGCCCCCAGGCCATGCTGCTCGCAGAGCTCACGAGGGCAGCCCGGGCAAAAGGCGGCTCCGAGACCCTCGTTAACCGACGCTGTCTATAACCACGGCTGCTCTGAGATGAGTAAAGCAGAACAAAAACGAACCCGGTGGATAAGTGTGTATTTTTAACCAAAAAGCCCCATTTCAATACGTGCCCGTGCGCGGGTCGTTATATTGTTGAAGTATGTTTCCAGACCACAACCTCCCCCGCTCCCAACCCAAAAAACCCTTCCATTTTCACCGCGTGCCTGCCCTGGCAAACTCAACCTGAGAACGCCAGGCAAGGGGAAGGCCTTTTTCTCCTTAAGCCATCGCACCCTTCGCCTCTCGTGACGGTGCTGGCCCTACGGGACTGCCCGGGAGGAGAAATCGCCCACGGCGGTCGAGAGTCACTTCCAACACCATTCGTTTAAATAAACGGCGGGGCGAGGCGCAGAGGCAGCAGGCCAAAGGCACCGCGGTATCCGAACCCAGCTTTTCCCAAGGCCGATTCAAACATACCTGGGGACTCTTTTTTTTCTTTTTTTCCCTTCTTTTTTTAAGCAAAAAAGCTTTGCTTTAACGGAGCCGAAGGCAGTTTTACAGCGTTTCAGACTCACGGACCCGCCGGGGTCAGAGGGGACCTTCGAGGGGACCTTCGGGGGGACCCCCCCACCGCCTCCCCGCCCCCAGCCCTTCGCCCCGCAGCAGCGGGCGGGCGCGGGGCAGCGAGCCCGGCTGCGGGGAG
>NW_008824357.1:2246685-2247928 GCF_000699105.1 Pygoscelis adeliae | reverse complement strand
CCACGCTGCTTCTCCTGGCCGCCGTCCCCACCGTGATGCCCCACGCCGGCACCTCGGGACGCAGGGGACACGGCAGGGAAGGGCTGGAGGCAGAGCTGGGACAAGCGGGTCCTGGCATCTGGGCGTCCCGATGGCCACGGGGCTCAGGGAGCATCTTCCATGGAGAGACTGCCCCGCGTGTCACCCCGGCCTGGGCACGTGCTGGGCAGGGGGGGGGGAACGAGTCTGGGCCCTTCCTCCAAAACGCTCTGCCAAGAGCAGAGGGTCAGACCTGCCACCCTGGCCAGGGACGGGGAGGAAGGTGGGGACAGATCCGCACGGCGCCGGCACAGGGCAGGAGACGAGGGTTGGGCGATCCAGAAACCATCCAGACCTTCTGCAGAAGATGTCTCCTGCCAGGGCAGCAGGAGAGGTTGAGCCGGTGGCCGGAGGCTGAGAAGATCAGGGAGGGGTCCCACCAACATCTGTGGCATCAAGATCTACCAGCTGCAAACCAGGAGCTTCTGGGTCCGGGTCCTCGTCGCTCCCCACCCCGGGGATGGGGTCTCAGCTCTTGGTGCTCCTCCTCAGAAGCATATCCCATCCCGTGGAGAGCTCTTGGGTTTCAACAACAGCTTCAACAAAGCCCCGAAGACCCTCAGCAGGGAGGAGCGAGGTGTTGGTGGCCTCCTCGGGAACCCAGAGCCACCGTCGAGAAGGGAGAGGCAGCAAGTTGTGTTGAGCTGGTACGTGACTGGCAAGCCCTTCCCTCCTCCCCAGAACACAGATAGCCCAGAACGGGGATGGAAAGTGCCGTGTTTCCGTAGCAACCAACATTTTCGTGCAAGGTGCTGCACGCACTCCACGTGCTTTGCCACCCAAGGGTGCTCCTCACCTTCCTGCTCCGCGCAGGGGGGATCCTGCCAGGCGGGACGCCTGCTCCCGGGTGGCAGAGTGGGTCCCCAGCCTGGCACTGGGGCCACGATGCCCCGTTGACGCCTGGTGGGCTCCTTCCCTCCTCCTCCTTGCCCGCAGCGAAGGAGCCCAAAGCGTTGGAGCAACGTCGGGTGGCTCCTCGCTGTGGCGCGGTGATGCCGGCGTGGCATCTCCCGGCAGCCTTTGCCGTGCCACCGTCTGCCCATGCCCAGCATCTCCAACATCTTCCAGCACAAGCCACCAGTGGAGACAGGCGTAACCACCACCGCCACCACAGCACCCTCAGATGATGCTGGGGGCCGCCGCGGCTCTCCCCCCCCCCTCAGGT
>NW_008824357.1:2244313-2245404 GCF_000699105.1 Pygoscelis adeliae | reverse complement strand
TTGGGTTATTTTTAAAAAAAAAAAAAAACTCACACCAAAAAAAAAAAAATTTTAAGAAAATACAACACTAGAAAAAAAAATATGTACAAACAGGTTTCAAAGTCGCCCGTAAAGAGGCACAGTGCCCACCGTCCTACACATTTCAAGCCATTTTAACATCCCCCTTACATATTAGAGACTTGGTTTTTTTTCTCCCAAACCAATATAGGTCTTTTTTAAGCAAGGTAAAATAAAGATATTTACTACAGATTTTGATTGTCAGCAAACACAATATATTTACTGCATTAGCATTTGCTCACAGTGCAAATGGTACAACAATACATCAGTTCAATATTTCTGATTTTTTCCCTTAAAAATGCTGTATGCATTAACTATCATATTTGCATTACAACATGACAAATGAGCAAATGAAATGTGTGTGAAAATTATCACCTTTTCACAATATCAAGCATAATTTTTTTTTTTAACCTTAGTATAAGGTACTATAAATCCAAGAAATAAAAACATCCACAAAATATATTACATCTGGTATGATTTTTTTTTTCTCTAAGTACTCAACTTTATACAAAAGTCTTTCAAAAAATATCATTCCCTTAGGTTTGTGTGGGTTAAACCTGATTTTGGTTTTTTTTTTTTTGTTCCTTTCGGTTCACATAAATTAGACTGCATTCTTTCTCTTCTCTTTATTTTTTGTACGTTTTTAATGGTTTTTTTTTTTCACATGCAGACATCAAACCTGGATAGCACGACCTTTTGGCAACAAAGATTTTTTTTTTTTAAGTCATTATTATTTTTGCTTAGTTTAGCTTAAATGTCTGAGCACAGTTTTATTAAAACAAAAGAAGAAAAAAATCAGAGCAGTCATGCAATGACATGCACATACCAGAAGGAGAAAGAAAAAAAATAAAATAAAATAGAGGACTGATTGATTTTTCTCCTCCGTAGTTGGTTGGTTGTTTTAAAGTGACCAAATAAAATAAAATAAAAATATCTCACATTATAAAAAGTATTCAGCAAAATACTGGGGGGTTTTTCTGCATTTCTGTAAAGAATTTCCCTTCTGCTGGGGGGGGGAAAAAAAAAAAGAGAAA
>NW_008824357.1:2239099-2239802 GCF_000699105.1 Pygoscelis adeliae | reverse complement strand
CAAACCCCATCCCGCAGCCCAGGAGAAGCGGGAATGGGAGATGTGCGGGGGAAACCACAGCGCCAGGCAGAGCCTGGAGTTCGGTGGGAAGGAGAGGGTCAGCGGGGAAGGTGCTGGAGCTGCAGAAGCCTACAAACTCCCTCCCTAGCTAGTGGTGACAGAGGAGATGGCTTTGCACCGAGCTGCCCCCTCCCCATGCCCCGGGTCCGATGGAGAACAGTGCTTTGAATACACAGCGCCAGGCAGAGCCTGGAGTTCGGTGGGAAGGAGAGGGTCAGCGGGGAAGGTGCTGGAGCTGCAGAAGCCTACAAACTCCCTCCCTAGCTAGTGGTGACAGAGGAGATGGCTTTGCACCGAGCTGCCCCCTCCCCATGCCCCGGGTCCGATGGAGAACAGTGCTTTGAATACTTTAAAACAGGTAACACTTGTTGGTCGCCTGTGATTTTAACCTCACCTCCCCCCCTTTAAAAGTTTGGCACTTCCAAGGCGTCAGTAATTAGGTGGTTTCGTGCTAAGTGTGCCAACTGATGCTATCTTTAAAACCCTCCGAGTTATATAGCAAATGTATGGAAAAATGCTGTGTTGCAATAGCTCCACTTACCCAATTCCTGCAGGGCCGGCTTTGCAATGGGAGTGAAATCCGTGCTACGGGAGTGCTGCAGCTGGAGGAGACCGGGCACTCGCTGCCGGCTGCGGGGGGGGG
>NW_008824357.1:2236653-2237729 GCF_000699105.1 Pygoscelis adeliae | reverse complement strand
TTTGGTACCGCGCCCCCGTCCCCCCCCCCCCCCGCGCCCCGAGTGGCACCTGCTCCCCGCCGGGAACGCAGCTGTGCCCCGCCGAATCTGGCCAGCTGGGGCTGCGGGTGCAAGCGATAACGCCCCAACCCCTCGCGGCAGGGTTTGAGCCTGGCTCAAAGCTCCTGAGTCATAAGGGCCCAGTTTACACAAGGAGCTGGGCTAGGAGGGAGGCACGCCGCTAAACCCAGCCTGTGAGAACGGCCTAATCCCACACGGACACCGTCTCGGTTACTAATAGTGGTTTGATGCCAGTTGATGGGGAACGGCCTTAAGCCAAAATAAACCGAGGCAGCCTTAGACTGGCATGAAAACGGCCGCGTGGGGGTTGGACTGGCTTAGTTACAGCTCAGCTTAATGGGTCGAAGTGTCCCGAGCAGAGTAGTTCACCCAAAGGGAGCAGAAAAAAAACACCTCACCTGGGATGCTCTGAATGGTTTTAAACTACAGCTTGGCTTGGGTGAAGCCTGCAGCCGAGAGCTTTCACTTAATTTGGTCATCCCACACGCCTGTCTCTTTAGGCCACGCGAACCCCATCCTGAGTCTCAGTAATGTGAATAATCATTGCTGGCATCGGTGATTTCGTAGCACGGACCTGTGTGCGTGAAATGCTGCGGTCACTTCCTCAAAGCCGATGCAGGGTGTCCCACACCACCATTGTTTCCCACCCCTGCGTTTACAAAAGCTCGTCGTGTTAATGAAGCGAGGAAGGCAGAGCTGGCCGAGCCTCCGGCTTGGCCCCCGAACCGGCTGCTTCGTTAACCCCAAAGATAACGGGAGGAATAATGCCGTGACGCCCAGGCAGGACGGGCGAGCCCAACCTCCCCTGCCCCTGGCACCCGTCTGCGTCCCCCTGCGCCTCGGCTCTCTGCGCAGGGGTTGGGACAAGCCCTGGCGTTATTTAACTGTGTCCCAGCCGGGTTCGGTCCCTGTAATGCCCGCACCAAGAAAGTGCTGGCAGCTTCCCTTTAGCAAAAAAGCAAACGCAGCCGCCCATGCGAGCGCCGAGAGCCCCCAGCTCCCACTGCCCCCCCACC
>NW_008824357.1:2230437-2236529 GCF_000699105.1 Pygoscelis adeliae | reverse complement strand
TGATTTCTCCCCGCTCCTCTCGGTCTTGTGACCGGGCCCTGCCGCCCGCCGTGTGATTCATCTGCTGCGAGTCCTGCAGGTGCACCGGGCTGTGCCAGGGCGGGAGGCCACGCTGCATGCCGGCTCTCCGGGGACCGCCGGGGCTTTTAAAAGGGGAACTATTCAGGTTTTTTTCACCTAATTAATGACAGCATAAATGCACCTGAAGGGAGAAGAACATGAGCCTGGTTTTTGCGGTGAGGCAAATGGGATGCTCGTTCCCATTGAAATCGTGCCTCAACCTCGCTGGTGGTCTTGAGCCGAGAGCTGAGCTTGGACAGAGCTGAGCCTCAGAGGCCGAGGGACACGAAGAGGTGCTCGTCACAATCCCATCATGCGGTTTGGTGTCTCAGGAGCTCTGGGAGGCTCTGCACAGTGCAGGCTGTGCGCTTCGGGCTCTGGGGACCCACGATGGTGGTGCCTCCGGTCCTGGATTACAGAGGATGCTCAAACACGAAGCTTGAGGCACTCGCATTGCCAGAACATGGAGGCTTTCCTCCCCAGCCCCTTGGATTTGCTGTAGATGTAGATCTGGGGCTGGTAAGGTCACAGAGTCGTAAACAGAGTGTGGCTGGTGGGGACCTGAAAGGTCACCTACCTCCCACCCCCGGGCATGTCTGTACCGGGGCCATATGCGTAGGCGGCTGCTTGGATGGTCGACAACACAAGCTCTTCCTGAGCAGCTTGGAGAAGGGGAACAAATAAACCCCGAGTCTTTCAGCCACCCGAACCACGAGGTGGGTGTCGCGGAGGTATCTGATGAAGCCGCCGTAGTTTCTCAGGGCTGCGAGTGTTTTGTTTGCAAGCGGTTGAGGCTGCACAGGTGGGATGTGGCGTTTTGGGGGTGTCAGCTCCCTCTGGCAAACACCAGCTGCCCAGATGTGGCAGATGCTGCATCGGCAGCAATTTGTTCTCTGGGCAACCCGTGGCCTGGACGTGAGAGATGCTCAGCACCGGCAGGGATGGGATTCAGGGTAATCTGTAATTTCTGGAGGAGGAGAGACTTGCTCCGCTGCTGTTGGGCGTGGGAAATCCTCATTTCGGGCCAAACTCTGGCTGGGAGAACTCTAGCCAGGAGAAACTGCTGGGCAGCCTTCCTGATCCCGGACCAACACCCTCCCGGCACGGCCCGCGTCCTTCCACAACACCATCTCCCGCCTCACCTAGGTTTTCCTGATTTGCCTGTGAAAACTACACACCCTCCTCCTCCGGAAATATTCAGAAACACTCGCACTGAAATATGCATGGCAAAGGAGACGGCAGTCTCCCTCCTCCCTCCTCTTTCGGGGGACGAAGGGACCTGCGGGCAGAACTTGCTGCCCTGGGGCGTTGCTGCCTGCTTTGCTGGGTCGGTCCCAAAAGGCAGGTCCCCATGAGGCAAACCCCAGGGCGGCTGGTGGGGGGGAGCCAGGCAGCGGGGTACTGCGGGAGCACCGTGGGTGGCTGAGGGAGGCCCTTTCCTGCCTCAGTTTCCCCTGTGGCAAGAGAGAGCTCAGCCCTGCCTTGCCCAGCGCAGCAGCAGTATGAAAAGCTCGGCGCGGGGTGTGGGGGGGGAAGGCCTTTGGAGCAGACAGGACCTGCAAGCCCACCATGCTGAACCTGGGGCAGCGGGGCAGCCCTGGGCACCCTGTGCAGGAAAATGGGTGCTGGGTGACCGGGGCCGGTCCCTGAAGGTGGCAGCACTGGGAACCGGCTGGAGGCCAGGGAAGCCACCGCACGGTTTGGAGGCCAGGGAAGCACCCGCAGCAGCAGCAGCGGGTGCGGAGGGTGCTGCTGGGGGAGGCTCTGCCCGCACCCCCCGGTCCCCACACCGCTGCCGTCCTCTTCCCCGCATCACCCTGGCGCTGCAGCAGCAAGGATGTGCCGGCTGCGCTGGGCCACCCCGAAGAGCATCCCACAATTTTCCGCTGCTCTCGGGGCCTGGGGTCAGTGGGTGATTCCAGCTTGCGGCAGCGAGGGGCACGCCGCCGTATGCACCGGGGAGCCGGGAACCTCTGGGTCATCTAAGTCCGAGACAGGTTTCGGTTTGCAAGCCCCGAGGTCTTTCCTGTTATTATCCAGCTCGCAGCAGGGGAACAATAGCGGTGGCGGTCGGCGCAGTGTGACCCAGAGATAAGGAGACAGTGTGATTAGCAGGAAAACTAAATAGTAGGTCCGGAGCGAAAAGCGGTCCCGAGGGAGGAGCACCGCTGGGAACGATGGGGTTTCCAGCCAGAGGACCACTAGCAGAGATCAGGCACAGAGCTGGCGGAGACGGGGCTGCAAAGCCAGGGCTGATGTTACGGGACGAGCACGAACCTCAGCGCCGCGGCCCCGGCCAGGAACCCCGGAGTGACCGGGCAGTGCTGCGGCCCCAGCGAGGGGGTTGCAGAGAAATACCACTAAGGCTTTTTTTAACCTGAAACCAAGAAACAAAAGAGGAAATGGATGCTTGCGTTTCAGCTCCGAGAACTTGTGCCATGACACACAAGTCTGGAGACATGAGCGGTTCCCTGATGGGAGAGGAGCCTGTGGCACAGCCAGCACCAAAGCATGGCAGAGACTCTCCGAATCCGATGGCGGTGCCGGAGAAGGGGCTCAACCTTGTGTGAATGTGGCGCAGAAGCTGGAGAGCCGGAGCAGGGGGTGAATCCAGCGCCCAGCAGGGTCGGGGTATCCATCTCAGGATGCTGCGCGAGGGGATGGATGTCCTCCTGGCCAGCCAAAGCCAAAGGCTGCGCAGCCTGGGAAAGCGCTGCTCCCGAGGGCTGCAGGGCTTTGCTTTAAACACTGAAGGAGAAACTGGTGAGAGGCCGAAGGCGAGGGATCTGCACGGCCATTGAAACCAGCCCAGGGGGAATTAGCCATTTCCTAGCAATGAGGAAATATGGGGTTAGCCGAGGACCGGCAGGGCTGCGGGGAGGGAATGGGAAGCGACTCACTACCGACAAGTGAGGACAAGCCGGCCAGGGGCTGTGGGGTGAGACTGTCCTCTGCCCGTGGTGCAGGCAAGGGAGGCTGGCAGAGCCGCGGAGCCATCCAGCACCTTCCACCACACCTCTGAATGCGAACCCTGAGAGGCATCTGCCTCACCCCGCAGACAGCCGGGCGTAAACAGGGCAGCACCGGGCATCCAGGCACGAACCGAGGATGACCGCCGCTTCTGGGCAGGAGCAAAGCTGGTGGGCCAGGACCACTGTATCAACAACCCTTTTTTTTCTACCGAGGAGCATTTGGGGCAAACCACATCTGAAGGTGCTCGTGCTCCCGGCGGAGCGGGTGAGGCTGTGAGGCTGTGGGAACACCGCCGCGGCTCTGCACGGACAAACCCAGCCCAAACCGACTCGGAGAGCGAGCTGAAAGAGGAAACAAAACCCCAACACAGTTTCTCTCTGTTGAGCATCCCTTGAATGCGGTGTCCCGGGATGTCTGGCAGCGTCTCCGGGCAGAGCCGGGCAGGTGCAGCCACTTGCCCTCAATAACAGCCGGCGTTTGCATCCCAGGGCGCTGCAAGAGCTCGGCCGAACGGTCGCCAGCCCCAGTGAGCGGGATGGGGGGCCGGGACCCCCAAGTCAAGCCAACCCTGATGGGGCAGTGAGGGGGACCGGCCTCCTCCAGACAGCCCCACAAAGCCCCTCCAATGATACGCAGCATTTTGGAGGCCCAGTAAGGATTAATTATTATTACTAATTACTGAAACCATCATGCCAGGAGCGGCCTGCGTGCCCCTTGCTGCCCGCCGGCCCCCTCTGGGTGCTGGCACGGCATGCAGAGGTGGGGACACAGCCTTACCTGCCTTCCCCTATTAACTCAGGAGCCCTAAATTCCTGCCGCAGCCCATGCTGCCTCTCCCAGGGCCCGCCCGGCTGCCGGGTCACTGCTCACAGGGCGGCAGGGAGGAGGCTGCCATCCGGCACCCCGTGGCTGCTGGCGAAGCCAAGCAGCCGGCTCCCGGTGTATGCACCCACCACCCACACCAGCCCCGTGCGTGCACTGTGGCACGTGGGGGACCCCCGGGCTGGGGGCTTCGTGTATCCGCAGTACAAGGCTGAGGGCTGGGAGCTCAGCACCGGGCATCAGAGCTTCCCACCAGCGGTGTCCATCACCCGCCCCGCGGCCGAGCCGGAGACCCTGGTCCCTTCGCGGTGCCGCGGGGATGCTGATACTCAGCTCGCCTGGAAAATCTCGCGCGTCGGCACCCAAAATGGGCAGCATTGTTTATCCCCGTGTCGTGCCACGGCATCCCCACCACCACATGGGGATTAACAATCTTGACCTATTTCCCGGGGGGGTGCAGCAAGGCTTAATTCACTGAATGCTTGAGGAGTGCATAAGATCTGCAGATAGAGCCATTATGAAGTGTGAGATATTATTAATTAATTCACAGGTTGATATAGTTATGCGCTTAGATCATCATCAGCTGATCCTGCTAATCCCTTCTTGTGCAAGTACCTGTGCAAGGGGGAGCTGCTGCCTGGCATCGCCTTGCTACTGGCGAGCTGGGTCGTCCCCACGTCGTCCCCACGTGCCACCAAGGCCGGGGGGTGCAAGGGGTGGCCCCCAGTCCCTGTTCCTTAATATCCCCTGCCCCTAAATCTGCATTTTCCCGGGGTGGTCCCACCAGAGGGGAGATGCCTCCTGCTCTCCATCAGGGGATGGGACCCAGGGCTGCCTCCCCTTCAGCCAGGGGCTGAGACTTTTTCTCATTAGAGTAATTATTTCAATAATCATTAAAAATAGGTAATTATTACCCTGTTGACTTAGGGAACGCGTTTAGCGCAGGCTTCCTCTGGCCTCCAGCCCAGTTTTGGAAAGAAACAGCCCCCATGTGCTGCTGGTAGCTGCTGTTCCTCACCAGGAACACTTGATTTTCAAAAGCTCACTGTTATTTTTTTAAACCCCAAGTCTTCCTCTTCCTCCGCCATCCCGTCGAGCGGGTGGGTTTGCTCTGGGAAGGGGCTGGAAGCATCCAAACCCACCTCGCATCCCCATCCTGGGGAGAGCAAAGGGGAGCCGGCTGCATCCCGCAGTCATGCCCGGGGCTCGGCTCGCTGCCGCAGTCCCCCGAAATCCCCGGGAGCGTCTGCTCCCGTGGGCCTGTGGCGTTTCAACTCCCTTGGGCTCTGCAAGACTGGCGCACGCACGCCGGGATTCCTGGCAGATGCAGGCGGAGAGGCCAGCGGTGCTGTGGGTACCACGTTACACCCCATCGAGGCCATCGCACCTGAGCTCACCCGGCTCTATTTTCTCCTGCCCCCTTCCTGGACCTTCAGATGAAAAAAATAAAAAAGCCACAACAGTGGAAAGTCGAGCTAACAAATACAAATAAAACTTCCTCTGGATGCTAAAAATGACACACGTAGACAGAGAAAAAAAAATTATATCGGTGACAATAACAGAGCACGGAGCTATTTCAGTGCTGGGCTGTTCCATTGCAGCACTCGGCGCTGGGGCTGTGACTGCTGAAAACCAGCCACTTCCCCAGGGACGTGACGTATTTCCTTTCCATCACAAACTGATTTAGAAGCAAAACTTTCTACATTTAGGCAGTGAGAGACTCAGCTTCTCTTTTCTCTCTTGCACCAATGGTGAGCGAATGGAAGGAGAGATAAAGTGGGTGGGACCAGCGCAAAGTGACTGTACGTGGCTTCCTCCTTTTTTTTCTTCTTTCTTTCTAAATTATCGAAAAGCGAACCAAAAAACCACAATTAATATTTTCCACGCCATGAAGGACTTGCGCGCATCCAAGTGAGACTTTGTGGCTCCGGCCTGGCCGGTGCTCCTGCCGTGCCGTGTGTTTGCAGCCCTGCGTGTGCCTGGGTGCCCGGTGCGAGGCCAGCGGTGCCTCGTCCTGCGTCCCGGCAGGGGATCGTCCCACCGCAGTGCCCGCTGCAGCCACCCGGGCAGATTCCTGCTCTGGAGCATCCCTATCCCTGTCCCCATCTCCATCCCCATCTCCATCTCATCCCCATCCCCATCCCCGTCCCCGTCCCATCCCCATCCCCATCCCCATCCCCGTTCTCCATCCCCATCCCATCCCCATCCTCATCCCCATTCTCCATCCTCATCCTCAT
>NW_008824357.1:2228862-2230150 GCF_000699105.1 Pygoscelis adeliae | reverse complement strand
ATCCCCATTCTCCATCCCCATCCCATCCCCATCCTCATCCCCATTCTCCATCCCCATCCCATCCCCATCCTCATCCCCATCCCTGTTCTCCATCCCCATCCCATCCCCATCCTCATCCCTGTCCTCATCCTCGTCCCCATCAGTGACACACAGGGGAGAAGGGTCAGTTTGGGCTCACGGTGCCCGGCGAGAGCCCGCCTGCCTCGCACCAGGGAGACGCGGCGTGTGTCTAACTCCTCTCATCTCCAGCTCAAATTAAAACCAAGAATGATGGTGATAATTTCCTAGAAGGATAAACATCCGATTGCCTTTTCTCTCCCGTTCCACCAAAAATAAACCAGCCACAAGGAATTAAAGGCAGGGAGGAAAGGATGACTATGGTTTGACTGCAGGATGTCAACAAAGCGTGACCTTTCATTTACACCGGTCCCTCCGCATTAACCTAACGGGCCAATTACACCCTCAACAGAGGGTAAGTATAGAAAAAGAGAAGGAGAAATCCAACTTTAGCAGACTTCCATGACATCTCTAAGTGTCATTTCCTCTGCTGCTAATTTTAGTGCCGATGGCAAGCCGGGCAGTGTGTTTTGTGTTTTTTTTCCCTGGGTTGTGGTATGTTACCCAGCTTCCTTTTTTTGTTGCTCTCCTTCCCGCCGCGGCCTGCAGCTTCACTCAGCGGCGCGTGCCTGGGGCGAGCCGGGACCCCAGGCTCCTGCATCCTCCTTCGCACCTTGCAGCCCGTCACCCCGACCCTTCCCGGCGGGGAGGCAAGGCTGGCAGAGCTTTGCAGGACCCGTGCGACACGCCTGCGTGCGGCCAGCGTGATTCAGCCTCTGCGAGGTAAACAGCCGTTTCCTGCTGGAGGGAAAGTCCCCGCCACTACCCCCCCCCCCCCGGCCAGGAGTGAAAGCCGCTCTCGCTGCCGGGGAGCCGGGGAGGGCGGCCAGCTGGGTGCGGGGAGCGGGAAGGGGATGGCACAGACCTGTTTTCTCTCTTGCATCGGGAGCAGGTTGCTCTGGGACAGACACAGGGACCGATGCAGGGGTGAGATGCAGTAACAGGAGCATCGCCATCCCCTCCGAACGATGCCAGACCTCCCTGGGGGACGACTGCTCCGGCTCTGCTGCCGCGCTGCACGGCCATGAACAAGCCATTCCCTCGTGCCTCAGTTTCCCCTGCCTGCAAAATGCCTCCCGGGGTCTTGCTCCCCATGGTCTGTTCAAAGTGCTCCTGGATGCAGCCCTGGCCATCGGCAGGACAAAATCAGCTTTGTCACAGCAGAGCCACC
>NW_008824357.1:2227461-2227922 GCF_000699105.1 Pygoscelis adeliae | reverse complement strand
GAGGGGGGGGGAGCGGGGCCGTGAGGCGGCCGGACGGGGAGGGGGGGACACGCTCCAGGGCCGGATCCAGGCTGGGGCTGCACGCTGCATGCCATGCGCTGGCTGCTGCTCTGCCTGAGGCGCTGCAGACCACATCCTGCAAACAGCGCAGGCGGGGAGGCACCGGGCTCTGCCCCGCGGGGCCAGAGGGCAGGGAGCCATGGGGAGCCCAGCCCTGAGCAACCCCAGGGGGGGTAAATGGCATCAGCTCCTCTCGTGCCCCCCCTCCGCACCTGCCAACCTTTGGAGGAGACCTTCCCACGGCTTCCTACGAGCCCACCCCGGGGTGCCTGGAAATCCCCCGGCAGCGCGTGGGGGAGACGGCAGGAGATTCCCCGGCCCCCTCACTCGCGTGCACTGAGCTGCTGCTCCACAAATTGTTGGAGCTGGCGGGGGGGCCGTGTTCATTCCTGACCCCCCTC
>NW_008824357.1:2223611-2225084 GCF_000699105.1 Pygoscelis adeliae | reverse complement strand
CCCTGCCCCCCCCCAAAACGACCGGTCCCCGCCTCCCCCTGGCCCCGCAGCGCTGGGGGCACGTTGCTAGCTGTAATTTATCAGCCTCATCAGCGGGGCCGTTCTCCCTGATAGGAGCCCTGATGCTTTTCTGCCAAGATTAATGATGTCCCAGCGGAAGTAGGCGGGAGGCCGCCGGCTGCTTTGGTCACCATTGACCGACAGCCGGGGACTTCGGCCGGGACCGTGTGCTCCCCGCAGCCCTTCGCTGCCTCCCATCCCAGCTGCAGCCTTTTCCTCCCCGCCGGGGCCCGGTCCGACCCGATTTTCCAGCTGGGCGGATCGGAGGCGCATGAAGTTGGCTCATGAGTCAATGCTGCGGCCCCGCTGCGAAGCTGGAGCTGGAGAGGGATGGAGCCGTGGGGAGGGCAGCCGGCCGGGCTCATGCCCGGTCCCTGGTCCCCAAAGGACTCGCCGCTTCCCAGAGGCAACATTTCTGGGAGGCAGAAGTCCATTCCCAGGTGTAACATGCCTTTCCGGAGCAGGAGGAGGTTTGGGGATGCTGGGGAGCATCTCTCCATGCTCACCGGAGCTGGTAGGCATCCGGCACCGGGGCACGGCAGGGTGGAAGCAGAGGGAGATACAGCACTGCCCGGCAGGTGTAATTAAGCCTCCAGATCTTCTGCTCATTAAAGTTCCCCCACAAGGAAAAGGAAGGAGGTGGAAAACGAACGGTCTCCATCCTCCCGTGGGCTGCAGATGGGTGAAAAGGACCCCGGTGCTGCTGTGCCACCCCATCATGGCTGGGGTTTGCCGGACGCCCAAATTCCCCTGGCCGAGGGAGTTTCCCACAGCTCACTGCAGCAGTCAGCAGAGCCCGACCGCCGGATTGAGAGCTCGCAGCGGGTGCCGGCGCCTCGGGATGCGACGGGTGGCTTTGACATTTTGCAGACCACAAACTATTATCTTGCATCTCGCCAAAATACAAACACGGCTTGTAACCCTCCTGGCTTGGGAGGGAAGCGGGGCGAGCGGGGAGGAAGGGCTTTGCACCGCCTGACGGCGCCCATATGGCCTCGGGGACACCCCAAGGGTCTCCATCTTCGGTCCCAAGTGGGGACAGAGTTGGTGCTCAGTGATAATTCAGTTGCAAAGCTGCGGCACAACCAAAAACTGGCGTGAATCAGACCCCAGTGGAGAAACTGAGGCTCCAAGAGGGTTATTTGCCCGGGGTTGCACAGCAATAGAGCCGGCTGGTGCAGGGATTGATCAGAAACACTCGCGGAGAAAGATCAGGGCTTTTTTTTTTTTTCCTGATGAAACAAATCTTTTTGCTCAAGAGCCGCCCTGGAGAAACACCTCTGCTGTAAACAACCGATTTCACCATTGCCACCAGCGCCGGGCTCGCTGCGGGGAGCCCTCCTCCAGCTCCGCCGCTGCTGGCCCGCAAGCCCTTGAGCATGGCACCCGACCCGCTGCCCGTCCGGGCCGGCC
>NW_008824357.1:2221597-2223332 GCF_000699105.1 Pygoscelis adeliae | reverse complement strand
CGGGAGGCGCCGCCCTCTCAGCTCTGCCGCCGAGCTCCTGCCATCCCGCCTGGCACACACCACCTTCCCCGGTTCGGCTCCGCTTGGCCCAGGACCTTTCCCGGTTCAGCCTCCAACGCCCAGCCCATGCCTGTGCTTGGGCGGAGGGCGAAGGAGGGAGCTTCTCCCGGAGCCGAGCGGCGAGAGAAACGGTCTCGTGGGGCTCCTTGTTCTCCCCAGTGGGCTCTACCAGGGGACAAGCTGCCAGAGGGATGGACGTGCAGCGCTGGTGACGCACGGCACAGGGATGTGGTGCTGGATGCTGGATGCGTCCGGGGGATGGGACGGGCCAGCGTTGCTCCCTGCACCTGCCGGGTACTCCGGTCGGGACATCTCTCTCTCTCCGGGGTTAGCGCCTGGTGACGACGGGTGCCACCATCTTTGGTGAGATGGAGGTGTCAGTGCCACCAGATGTAGGACAAAATTAAAGCAACAAGAAGGGGCCGGTTTAAGGCCAAGCAAGATGGAAAACCCCGAGCAAGGCTGCAAGCTGTGCCGGCAGCGTCGCCGGGCGAACCCGCATCTCCTGTACCACAGGAGAGGACCAAGCCAGAGCCACGGAGGAGCTGGCTGAGTTTCTTGTCTGTGGTCCACTGGGGTCAAGGTCAGGCCCTCCTTGTTTCTACGTGCCGCCGAAAGCTTTTGCTCCTCTCCCCTGCATGCTGCCTTCGCACCACGGGGCCAGACCCCAGCGCTCAGCCACGCAGGGCTGGATGCGCCGGCGGTTTGATCGGCGTTCATCCCACTGCGGTCCCTGGGGATGGATTTATTTAAAACCCTTGAGACACCGAAATCTGGTCCTCTCTTGGCTGCTTTTAGGGCTCATGCCCGGCTCGCCGGCTGAAATAAAAGAGAGGGCTGGCGAGCGGGTGGTGGTTCAACCCAGCAGCCCCCGCTGGACAGGCCAAGCCTGTGATGCAGCAGTGAAATGGTTAAAAATAACCTTCAACCAACTACTCAAATAACAGCCTCCGCCGAGACAGCCGCAGCTGTCTGACAAACGGCGGTGCTCAGGCATCGGATGTTGTGAAGAAAATATCTGCTGCTGTTTTTACGGGTCTTTCCCAGGGAGGTCGGGAAGGGCTGAGAAACTTGAGGATGGGATGGAGAGAGCGCAGGGCGGGGAGCGCCCGGCCACCCTGCGCCCCGGGAGACGGGGGGGATCCTCTGCAGGGCACGCGGGTCTGGTGGCTGAACCCCTTTGGGTATGAAATTTGGGGGCTGGAGCCGCACATCCCGCTAATAAGGGGATTTATCTGGAAAAAGCTCTTCGGTGGGTGTCCCAGCCTCCCTTCCCAGCCCTGGGGATGCTGTGATGGGGACGTGGGTGCGTGGCCCTGGGTGACAAGAGTGGAGCACCCTCCTCTGACCGTGCCGGGGACGAGGGGCCGGGGAAGTGCCCCACTCCGCTGGCAGGGGGGTGGCTTCAATGCACGTCATTAAGAAGCAGAGCTAATGAGCCAGAAAGCAAACCGAAGGGCAGAAATAACCCGCAGAGAGACTCGCAGCAGCAGCCCGCTCCGGCCGAGGGACAAGCATAACGGCCCCGTGCCGGGCGGGTTTCGGGGGTCTCTCCCAGCACAGGGGTCCGGGGACAGCGAGTTCCCACGGAGCTGCCCCGCTGCTGCCCGCCTTTCCCCGGGACGTGCAGCATTGGTTGACACCGCGCAGGGGCGAGTCAGGCCGGCACAGGAGA
>NW_008824357.1:2218423-2218789 GCF_000699105.1 Pygoscelis adeliae | reverse complement strand
TTTGGGATTTAGAGGCTCGATGTACGGTGCCCTGGCACACAGGCGGTGCCATCACCACGCTGTCACCCGCATGTGGGGGCCGTCAGTGATCCGGTGATCCGGGTCGGTGATCCAGGCTGTGGCACGCTGGGAAAGCCACAATAGCCCGTTAAAAGCCTCGGTGCCTTACCGAAAAGGGTTTTGGGAGGGGTGAACCATGCCGGGTGGGAAGGGGCTGGCCGCGGAGGACCGCGGTGATTTGCACCAGCGTTCCCACAGCAAAGCTCTGCCCCATCACGGCGGTTTTGCTCTCAACCGAAACTCCTGCCTGGCGAGCAAGCCCCACCGCCCGGTGGGCTCGGCTCTCCATCCCTGGCCCGGGACACT
>NW_008824357.1:2209933-2218351 GCF_000699105.1 Pygoscelis adeliae | reverse complement strand
TTCGGCCGCATCCTGGCCCCACACAAGCCACCTCACCCCTGACCTGCTGTGCTATTCCCAGCTGGCCCCCACCTCCCACCGATGCTGCCAGCACTCGTAAATCCTCTCCTACGGCACCCGTTATTCCAGTCCTGCCCACACACGCGCTGCTGCCAGGGCTCCTCCGTCCTAACCTGCCCTGGGAATTATTAACCCGAAAAAAAGATGCATCAGATAACTGCAAGCAAAAGTGCACGCAGGGAACATGGTCGGTTCCCCGGCTCTTCGGGATCAAAGCCTTGCTTTCTCCAAAAAGAAACCTGCTTTGCACTGAGTCACGGCTAGCGACAGCCTCCTGCGAGCTGCCTCCGGCACAGCAAAGGTCACCGGGAAGCCAATTGCCCGCTCAGGTCCCTGGCTATCGGCTCCCCAACGCTGGCTCGCCACCTTGGCAGCCGGAGCCGAAAATATGCCGATGACAGAGAGGTGATGACTAAGATTTTGGGCAGCGACGTACCTTGGTGCACAGGGGGAGGGGAAGGCGGCACGCAGACTGCTGGGGGGAGAAGCACCCCGGGGTGCGCCGGGGGACGCACACGAGGCCGTGGCTGCTCCCTCCCTGCCCGGTCTGCCCAGATGTGCGAGCACAGATGTGCATTACCCACTCTGCCCAGACGATGTGCAAGCCCCCTCCATCCCGATGCGCACATCTGCTCTACCCAGCCGTGCGTGCCCAGCCCCTCCAGCTGTGCCTGCTCCCCCCAGATGTGCCGGTCTCGGCTGCGGGGCCGAGCTGGCGGAGGAAGCTCGCAGCAAAGCCCAAGCTCGCCGCGCGGCCGGGCCGGCTGCCAGCCCCTTCTCTTCAAAGGCAGGGACTGAGGCTTTTTTCTGTTCCGGGTAGGGCTGCTCCTGCGCGGGGACCTCGCTGCTATTCCTGGCTTTGCCATGGGCTTATTGGGAGAGGCCAGGCCTCCTCCCTGTTTTCCTGCCTGCTGATGTGGGTTGCCTGCTCGCCCCGAGATGCAGTGGGTTCTGGCTAGCCCCGGGGATGGGAGAGTCAAAGGATAAAGCTCCTTTTAAGAGGCGAGAACAGGAAGAGGGCGGGAGGGAGAAAGTAGGGATGAGCACAGTAAACCCTGCCTTTTTTTTTTTTTTTTAAATAGTAAACAGTTGTTCTGAAAGCAAGGGAGCAAACTCCGCTCGCAATGGGCTGCTGGGCCGCAGGAGAAGCCGGCGGGGTCGGGTGCGAAGCCCCGCTTGCTCCTGCGAGCTTTCCTTCCCTTGGTCCTGCTGCCTCCCCCAGGCGAGGGGGACCTGCAGCTGGGAAGCAGGTTTTTGTTAGTGCGGGGGGAATGGTTTGCAGGGAGGAACAGCCCCCCCTCCAGCCCATTGCCCCTTTGCTGAAACACCAGCAAGGGCGAGGGGAGCATCCCACGCCAGCAGCCCCCGAAGATCCCTGCCACGAGCGGAGCTAATGGACGCTGATGAGCTGCCGTGTTTATTAATGCCCTTTTATGAGAGCATTAATAGTTCCTAATGACACCATTTGAGCTTCCCAGCCTTTTATCTTCTCTTTCTCTCTTTCCCCTGCCGAGGACACAGTGTAGGAGGTGGAATTAGATATTTCCACCCTCCGGTCCGTGCTGTGCGGTGCCGAGTGCTGGTGGGGCACGGGATGCTGGCGGGATGCTCACACAGAGACCTGGACAGCCTTAAAAATCTGTGCCACACAATTTCTGCACCGGGAGCTCCTCTCCGTGCTCTTTTCCTTGGCCAAAAGAGTGGAGAAAATTATTCTCCTCCGTTCCCGACACCCCTTTGCCAAGCCGGACATCGGCTGCGCCGAGGCTCTCCAGTAGATCACAGCCAGCCCTCGGTGTTGCCTGCCGCACATCGCAGCGTAGGGCGGGGGGGAATAAATAAATACAAATAAATTAAGGCGGCAGTGAGTCACATTTTGTTTTCCTCTTGATCTTTTTTTTTTTTTTTTTCCTTCCTTTCCTTTCTTCCCCTTCTCCAGAACGTGTCTGATCCCATCGGAGAGGAGGGGAAAGGGATGGGTGGCGAGCGCGCCAGCAATTCGCCCGGGCGAGGATGGAGGGTTATGGAAAGTGGGTGACCCCATGGGACTCATCCAGGTGCTGGGGGCCACGTCCCCACGGGGCAGGAGCCGAGGTGCCAGCCCGGCAGCGCACCGATACAATTAACCAACAATTAGCCAAGTGGGGAAGTTAATCCCCAAACAAACAGGGCTCCTCCTGCGCTGCTCGCTTACGGCACGCTAGCTTGGCGGGGGGAAGGCGGCTTCAAAGCTGGCACAGCCAGGAGCCCAGATTTGTTATTCTCTCTTTCTGTGATTTTTATAATGAGGTCAAGATTTATGAATTGGCTCTCGGGAGTGGAGGGGAGCATCCCGGGAAGGGCCGAGCCGCCGGGATGGCAATCCAGCCTCCTGCAAGCAGAGCGGAGGCTCGAACGTGGAATAAAGGAATAAGATGCTAATCGCAGCTGGATACGGATCTGTTCGACCGCGTCCTTGCAGGGGAAGGTGCACACTTTGGGTTTTCCTCCTCTCCACCAAAGCCAGGACCAGCAGGGAGGATCGCTCCTACCCCGGCTCCCAGGAATGTTCGGGCTCATCCTGCTTTCCAACAAAAAGCATGTGAGAAAAAACCCGGTCCAAGAGAAACTCTCCAATTATTTCTGCATGGAGGGAGGCCATGAGAGAGCAGGGCAGGGCCCGGCGAGCTCCCAGCACTCCCAAACTCTGGCGTTTCCCAGTTCAGCTGCCTGCTTGCATTTTAGCTCGATCCCTGTGCCGGGGCATGGGATGGTCCCGATCTGCCCCGGCTCGCCCACGCCGCGCCAACCCTCTCCCTGCCGGCACGGCTCCAGACCGCTCTTGCTTTTCCGATCACCATCAAGCTGGGGTTTTGTGCCCGAAGGAGACTGTCAGCCCCTACCATGCCAATCCTTTTTTTTATTATAAATGTCACATCCCGTTACGCCAACGTTGTTATGCCACTGAATTAAAGCTTGGCGTGTCCACACCGTGTTCTCTCCATCGGGAAAGGAATTAGTAGGACCAGAAAAATACAGAGAAAGACATGGAAGGAGTTCATGGAAGAAAAGGCCACCAAGGTGGGGATGTCACCTCCGGCCGGGGAGGTCCCTGTGCTGCTGGGAGGGGAAGGGCATGGTGGGGAAGGGTCTCTCCCAGCTACTGTATTACTCAGAAAAGTGTTTTAACAGCAGATTCCCAGGGCAGGGAACGACTTAGCACAGGCGATGGTGGGAAGAGACCCCGGGTGCTCACAGCAACAGAGGTCTGTGGGGAGCTCGTGCACACAGGGAGCAAGGATGCTCCCCGGCATCCCCAGTCTGGGATGGCCCCGTACACCCAAACCCGCCCGTGCACGTGCCTGCACCCACACACTTCGGAGGAAACCAGAGCTCTCTCCCTGCCTTTCTGCGTTAGAAATGCAGCGGTTTGGTTTTAACAAGGCTGCAATTTTCAGTGTCGCAGCAGACGCAGCTGGGTGCGCGCACACCCCGGCTGGTACCACGCTGCCTGGCCCGTCCACCGCGCCTGCTGGCTGCTGACCAAATGAATCAGGAGGGAAGCCGGGAAATCGAGGATTACGAATGTCCTGGCACCCCCCCACACACTTTTGGCTGCCCAGCCCCAGGGATGCAGCTCCTTGCACCCCTCCTGCGGCTCCCCGGCACGTCCCAGGGGTGCCTGAGCCCTCTCCTGCTTCATCTTTACGTGCTCAGCCCTCAGCTGGGAGAACCATGGTCACCTTACTGCAGAGAGGAGACCGAGGGTTGCATCCCCGAGGCCACAGATAAACTCACCCTGAAGCCCGGCAGAGCACCCAGAGCTGGGGCCGGATCCCATCGCGCCCCAAATCCAGAGAAACCTCCCCTTCCTGCTGGAACCAGACCAGCTTTGCCAACCCCAGATGTTATTCTCGGCCTCCTGCTCTCTGGTGCTTCCCCGTAGCCCCAGTTCCCGGATCCTCGGGATGACTCAGGGCCCTCGGCTTTTGCTCAGAGCCAGTTTTGCTCCCCTGGCACAGCTGGAGACATGGCACAGGCGACCCTGGACCCGAGGCAGAAATGATCCCCAGCATCTCACTGCCACCGAAACACGGGTACCCCACGCCTCCAGTCTAATTTTCCGCCCAGCTCTTAATTGCCCAGCCGCTTTGCTTTTCACACGTGCAAGTGACAGGAGATTAATCCGCTGGTTGAGAGCCTCCTGCTCCTCTCTGCAGGCTCCGGCAATGCACGGTCCAGCACCGTGTCCCTGGGGACCTGCCGAGCTACATGGGGCTGGACACATGCAGTTGCCCCAGCCAAAGATTCCCCCATCACCCATAGCCCAAGTCCATTACTTTAATTTCCTTTAACTCTCATGGAGTTTCACCACTCCGGGTGATATTTGGCTTGTTCGCTGTCAGTCTGCGTTAGAAATGAGTTCATGGAAGAAAAGGCCACCAAGGTGGGGATGTCACCTCCGGCCGGGGAGGTCCCTGTGCTGCTGGGAGGGGAAGGGCATGGTGGGGAAGGGTCTCTCCCAGCTACTGTATTACTCAGAAAAGTGTTTTAACAGCAGATTCCCAGGGCAGGGAACGACTTAGCACAGGCGATGATGGGGCTGCCCCATGTAGTCTGCGCATGAAAGTTTGATAAACTACATCTGAGCCACATACAGGCCCAGAAAGAGCGGAAAAGGTGCGTCTCTTTCTGCGGGGAACTTCTCTTTAGGGCAGATCCAGAACCTCGGCGAGTGGTGAGGAAAAGCTAAACCCAGGCGGATTGGTACCCCGCAGCCGGTGGATCTGCCTGTTTGTGGCCTGACGCTGCTACAAGCGCCGAAACCGGGTGTTTTTAATATCAGCATCATGCCAGGGCACCATTTCTCAGCAGGCAGCGACCGCCAAATAGATGGTGCTGCACGGATCCGCAGCGACGCGCTACACAGTCTCATCTGAAAAAACGAACCGAGGCTCGTTAGAGCCCCTGGGGAAGCTCACTGCGAGTCCCCGAGGGTCCCCGAGGAGCAGAAGCAGCTCGAGGGGTTCCCGCTGCCACCCCCGGGTCCCCGAGGGAAGCACTGCTCTGCCCGGGTTGGAGCAGGACCGGGTGGCCACGCTGGGATGTCACCGCTCCGACGCGGCTCCAAAGAGCCTCTCCTCCGGCTTTCCTGGGTCAGCGTCGCCGACGATTTACCCCCGACTGCTTTTAGGATTATTAGGTAGCGATTACAGCTTCTTGGCATGGCCCGGCTTTTTTTCTAGATCGCTATAAATGGGGAAGGCTACCATAAAAATATATTAAAAAATAAATATCGGGCATGGTTGTAATTTAAATTAATGCTTGTCTGATACACCCTAATGCCCCAGGGAAGGACATGCTATAGGGTTATTAAGTAAGAAAAATAAACATAAATCACGTTGGTGTTTGGCTCTTTGCAAGATTTTTTAATCTAGGAGCATGAAAGCAGCAGACACAAAATGCTGCACTTAATAACCCGAACCGTTCAGGATCCGCATGCTGCAGAGACCTTCACCGGGCTCCTGCCTCCCCCCTAGAAGCCCAAGGACGGCGTTTCCAGTGCCAGAACAGCCCATTTCAAAAGAGAGAGGCTCTGCTGGGTGGATTTCCAGCGAGCGACAGATACCCGCCTGGCTTAGGCGTTGCTGGCACACACGCTCTGCCTATCTGCACCTTTCCTTAATGATCTAGGTGAGGGGTCCAAGCCAGCGGGGCGGAGGCCGTGATGACACTTGGATGGTTTTGAAACTTCAGCCAAAACACTTCTGTTGAAAAAGGAGGGTTTTGTTTGGTTTTTTTCCTAAAACACCCCTGATATTACGGAGGCAGAGGGTAGCGCTGGGGCGCGGGGAATGGGATGCAGGATGCTGGGCTCCGGCCCCAGATGTGCAGCCAAGCTGCTGCAGGAGGGCACGCGAGATGTGGCTTTGCCAGGACACTCGCAGCGTGGGTATAAGTGACGGGTTTGGGAGTCGGGGTTGGCTGGCTTGCCAAGAAACTGCATGAAGGAGTTCTCCTGCTACCCCTTCTCTCCTGGCTCCCTGGCAGAGAAGCGTCAGGGTTCGTTTAGGTGAGAAAATTGCACCGGTTGAATAAAAAGATGATTTAAATCCGCTTATGGAAAGGGCTGTACGTGCTCTGATTGCTGCCTGCACAGGCTCTGCCTTGCTTTCGTTCACAGTGGCTGAAAGCCGGAGCAGCAGCGGGCAGGCAGCAGCACACGGTGGGGTGGCTGCAACCCGGCGCGCCCAAAAGACCCTTTTGGAGAGCGTTGCAATTGCGTCCTGCGCGGTTACACCCCGTCTCCCAGCCCCTGGGCCTCTGTTGTAAACCGGGATGATAAATGATGGATGCGATTGCTAAGAACAACAGGGATGTTGATAGCAACCCCAGAGGCGTGTTAGGAAGCTGCGTGGATGCCGGGCTCCGCGGCTGGCTGGGTTTAATATCCCCGTGGTGTTGCAATTGCGGTCGAGCTCACGGCGGAGCTGTCTGCCAGATGAGTCACCCTGACCCACTGGCCCGGCGCTGCCCCACCGAGGGGCGGGCTGGGGGGGGCTTCATTCCGCACCCGATCCAGCCGGGACCCCCCCCCGCAAGCATCCCCTGCCTCCTTGGTGCCGGTGGGATAACGACCAATGGTGCATTGCTGGGGTGGGAAGTGGTGCTGGGTTTGGAGGAGGAGGAGGAGGAGGGAGGCCTGAGGAGGGCTCAGGTGCGGGGGGCAGAAGGGGACGGGCAGTTTTTGCACCTCGCTGAGTTTTTGCTCTCTGTGGCAGGGTGGCACTGCTCAAACACGCCGCTTGCAACACCGATTTTCCCAGCAGCCGCCGGACCACACCTGCATCGCTCTGCACGGCTGCTTTGCCACGCTGGGCTTTGGCACGAGCCTGGTCCTTCTCCACGAGGTCCACCAGGATCTCCCCCCATTCACCCCATGGAGCCGGGGGGCAGGTGCCCCTCGATGTCCCCAGTGCTCGCTGGGGCACCCCCATCACCCCCAGTTCTGATGGGGCATCTGCAAAACGCTGCAACAACTCCAGAGAAAGGTGCACTACGAGAGGTTTCAAAGCCACGAGCAAAGCCCCCGAGATTTCAACGCGGGGAACAAGCGTGAACTGGCCAGAAAAAGGACTGGGTAGGACTGAAAAGGCCTTTTCCATCCCGAGACTCTACAGTTCTTGAGAGTGGAAAACTTGTTTGCTCTGCGTGCATGTAGCTTTAAGATGAGCTTGCTTTTCCAGCAGCAGATTTCCGGAGGATTCTTGGAGAAACACCAAATTTTGCCTAATTCAGTCATTTAAAGGTCTGTAGCCCGACTCTGTGCGGATGAGAGCCGAGCCTGCACTGAAACCCTCCCCTCGGGCCAGGCGCAGGACAGCCGTGAGGATGCACCCACGGGGAGACTCTGCCGGCTGCTTCGCCTTTGGGGATGGGCATATATTTGCTTCGGTGGCTGCAAAGCGCCAGCACGTTCCCAGTGCTGCCACTGTCCAAGCAGTAGTAAACAATAATGAACACGTCTGTGGGGCACGTGGGCCTGAACATCTCACGCGTGTCCCGCACATCCCTCCACGAGGCATAACCAGGCCGGCAGAGATGCTCTAAGCTTCAGTCTGGTCCAAGGGGAAAGGACGGCGAGGAGGGCAGGAGCCCGGTGGGTGCTGGAGGCGGCGATGCTCGGTGCACAGGACGTGCCACGGCTACTCTCGGACACGATGGGAGGCTCTTATGGATGAAAACACAGCCCCGCCGCCTCGTATCGTGCTGCGAGGCTTTGGGAGGACAGAAAAACCTGATGTTTTCCAGCCACCAGCCAGCCTTCCCAAAAGAAGCATCCCCTCCCACCTCTCCGGGGTGGTCCTGCGTTTCAGAGCGGGTTTTTTCGCTGCTGACGTGATGCAAAGGCTGGGTCCGTGCTGATGCACCAGCGACAACCGGGGTTTAAAGCCCAGGGCATGAGCCCCGATTTTGTGGGTTGATACCCGGTGATGAGACCCAATAGAGCCTGGTGAACTGGGAGGCAGGATCCTGCGGCCGTCGCTCCCCCAGCGGCTGCGGGGATGCTGCGTCCCACCCTGGCAGCCAAGCCCCGCCACAGGGGGGGCACCTCGGGCCTGGAGGGCGGCCGCGGGTGCATGTGCACGCCGCAAACCTCCCCTGCAAATTCCTCCTCCCTGGGGTGTCTGATCCCCGGCCCAGCCACCTTCCTGGGCGTGGGGGCGGATCAAAGCCCGCGCGTGCCAGCCCTGCTACCGCTCTGGGCCAACTTGGCTATTTCGGCTTCACTAATCTGATGGGAGCGCTGGAGAAGGAGCGTGGGGTTGGGGGGTTGATTTTTTTCTTTATTTTTTTTTATCTTCCCCCCCCCCATTC
>NW_008824357.1:2203874-2209223 GCF_000699105.1 Pygoscelis adeliae | reverse complement strand
GGGGGCGGCGAGGCAGGCGGCGGCCCCGCTTCAGCCCGGCTGGGCGAGGACGCGGGGAAAGCCGGGAGGCGGTGGCCAGGCTGGGGTTGCGCAGCGTAGACACATGCTGCTGCTCGCGGCGTTTCGGCATCACTCAAACAGCCCTGCTCTTGTCCAGGCTGGGGCTCAGACCCACAGCTCCTTGTCCGGGAGCATGCAAAGGCGGCGGAGAGGTTTGTGGAAGAGAAGCGGCGGGGGTGTCCCCCCAGGGATGCCCATCGGTGCTGCTGGAGGTTATTTCTGCGCTGTCTCCTTGCACAAACTGTGCTTTCCTGCCACTGGGAATGGGACAGTCCCCCCCAGCCCCAACAAGAATAGCTCCCCACCTCCAGCCCCAATTATTTTGGGCCGCTTGCGGGTGGCGGTGCAAATATAAAACCCAAGAGGTTCCTTCCCAGCCCTCTTCCCAAACCGAGGGGTCAAAAATACATTTTCCCAGGTACTCGGATGGAGCAGAAATGATGATATAAGCCAACCGCGAGAGCTGCTGTTACCTACAGGGATGCTCGAGTTGGCCCCACGCAGGCAGCGCAGCCTGGTTTGAGTTCAAACCCCACAGATTTAGGACCGCTCTACATCCTAACTCCTAACCAGGGCCACCGCAGGGAGCCGAAGCAGCTCCCTATGTTTGGGTGGGTGTCCCCGAGGCAGGCTGGGTGGGGGTCCTACCCCGACCCCACAACCAGCTCGCAGCCTCTCCGGCTTGCAGGCAGCACGATGCGAGCCCCGTATCAGTTACAGCAGCAGACAAGATGTCATCACGCCAAGAGGCCGGGGCTTGCATCAGAAGTGTCTTGCAACGAAGAAAGCCAACTTTTTACAGGAGAGGCACACACGCTCGCTCTCACACACACACACACACACACACACACACCCCGAGCCCCAGTAATTAACTTAATAGGTTTCTTACAGAATGCCCCGTGAGTGATGCTCAACATATTCAAGTGTTGACAAGACGGCGCTGAACCCGACGCCTACACAACGGGCAAACCAGGCACCGAGCGCAGACACACCTTCGTTGTCTGAAACTTGTAGTAAAACTCCAAACCCGCCCTTGTGAAACGGGGAGCCGAGCAGATGGGGCTGCGTAACCCTTTGCCTGCCGGCACCTGGGCGCAGAGCCCGGCAGGACACGCGCGAGGTGGCGGTGGGCCATCCCCAAGAGGGAAAAATGCATTTATAAGCCTCTCGAACAGGCTAGAAGCGACGGCAGACGTTTCCGTACACACGTTCAGGGTATGTTACGGATGGGTTTTAGCCCACCAGGACCATTCGCTGAGCACTGAAATGAATTAGCAACTTTTCATTCATCTATGAAAGCATTCACCCCTTAGAAATTCGCTGTAAATCCAGGGGAGGTGAACACGGTGTCGTCCTCTGGATTTGCCCCAGGTCGATATGTGGGCCACTAATACAAAAAAGGGCTGAGCATCCCCCGGCACTGCTGGATGGTCCCTACCCATGTCTCGCCTGGATTTGCCCAGTTCCCAGAGGAGCCGTTCCCCTCCCTCCTGCCTCAGGAAAGTCTTTCCTATAAAGGGCACGATTTTGGCTAATCTGTGCTTGATGCCGTGGGCGGCCTCAGCCCCCCAGCTGAGGGGAGCCAAGCCCCAAGCCGTGTCAATGCAGCGCTGTGGCTCGACACAAGACCAAACACCCTCCTGAAGAGGCAACAGCACCCATGGTCACCCAAAAAAAGAGGGGAAAAAAATCTCTGGAAGAGGGATTCACGGGGAAACCTGTTTGGATGGAGATGTTTTGTAAGAGGCAGCAGAGAGCCATCTCCCGCTGACTCGGGGTGGGATCTTGAGTCAGGAAAATTGCTTAAGAAAGGGTGGTCGTTCGTACAGGTTTCGCCAGGTTGGGAAACATTCTCCCAGCGGCTGGGACCCGCGTTGTACAACGCGTGGAGCAATCGCCAGCACTGTCATCATTATGCTGATGAGCTCCCAAACCCGTCGGGCTCCCTCAGCATCCCCACCGCCTGCTCCGTGCCGGCTGGGTCTCTCTGCAGCTACACCCTCTCACTATCGCATGGGGATCGGCTCCGGCAGGCTCCGGGGGGAAAGTCTTTCAGCGGATGCTGGCGATGCTTCATGAGCCTCGCAGCACTCGCCGGAGCAGGCAACGGGCTCATTCCAACATGTCACATCAGCTGGAAACGTTTCAGCCGTTTTAGAGGAAGGGAGGGCTGGCCCGGAGCCGGGACACCGGGTTCAGGTGGCTCCTTCCCTGCCTCCCCGTCCCCCTGCACGCTGCAACCTCAGGGCAGGCGTAGGGCACTGCAGGGATGCAGGAGCTGTCGTTATTCCTGTTTTAACGAGACGCAAAAGGCATTTCAAAGATTTTGATCAACTGAGTAAAAGCACCAGAACCCGGGGCACAGCTATTTTAGGGGACTTTTCCGCCGGGAGCACACGGACAGCATCCAAAGAGCGTGGATGCTGCAGCGGGCAGAGGATGCTGCTCACTGCAGACGAGACCTGGGCTGCAGAGAGCCGAATTCACAGGGCTACAGTGCGCAGGAATTAAATATTTAGCTGGGAATTAGCTCTGTATTGTCAGGGAATTAAAGCTTTACCTGCACGTTGCAGATGGAGGCTTAAAGGTTTTACAAACACATGAGATTTACAGCTCTCCGAAATTTCGACACCGTTGGGTTTACCCCGCCAGGGAGGATTTTGACCAGGTCGGGACGGTTCCCCTGACGAAACGCGTGCCGGTGGGAACGGCGGTGGGAGCTGGGGCCCAGGCTTTGCCCACGGCCATGTGGCATCCGAAATCAACCCCGAACCCTGCAAAGAGCCTGCCCGGGCTCTCTTGCAGAGATAGAGCCAAGTGTGATCAAACCCTAAAACGAGCCTTGCCCTGCCATGCAATGTAAAGCCACCGATTCAGCGTTCATTGGGGAAGGAGTCTTTGCACTAAGGTCTCTTTTCTCTCCCCAGAAAGCACAGTGGTACCCAGGAAGGCTTGTGGGAGCTGGAGCATCCCTTCCACCAGCAATGAGTGCTGGAGGGCTTCCCTCCGTCCTTAAAGCACATAATCGAGGTGAGACCTGGAGGGGGCTGCGGAGCAGGAAAGGCAGCAAGCCCTGCACACCCAGCAGCACCTTCCCGAGAGCTTTGAAGGGTGAAAGCCCGGCACGATGCAGGGGAAACGTGTCCCAGACACCCTGCAAAGCTGGGGCTACACTGGCTGCACGCTGGCCTGCTATCAGCTGCCCATCGGGTATTGCACGGCAGGCAATCGCAGCCTGTTGCATGCATCGTGCAAACAGCCCGGCAAGCAAGGCCAGGCAGAGGTGCAGGAGCTGTGCAATGCCCAGCCCGGGGCTAGCAGGCTCACCCACACACTGGGAACGGGAGCTCTTGCTTGCAGCCCGGTGCGAGGATGAGCCCTGATGGCAGGCGGATAAGGCTGCCCTTACGTAAGGCTCGGGGTTGCGTGGAGGATGCACGGCGGGAGCAGACTTGCTCTGGCCCTGAGCTGCCTGCAGCACGGCCAGCCGAGCCCAGCCAGCGCCGATGGTCCGGGACGGATCCGCTCCCGCGTACGCCTGCACACGGCGGGACGTGCAGCGCCGCGCACCGACAGAGCCAGCGGGAAGGAGACCTGGGGCTCTCGTCCCCTGCTCTGTCCCCCATGCTGACGGTCCTCTCCCCATCCCGGTCCCCTACGGCAGGCTGCTCCCTCCCAACTCCTTTGGTACAGAGAGGTGCAAAATAGGTTGTTGTTCATGAGGGCGCTGGTGATTATTAATAATAACTCAGCTCCTTCGTGCTCCAGTTTCCTCAGCGCTTTGGCAGCGTGCCACCGGGGCCCAGTGATTTAGTGCAACTTAATTATTCCTGGCGTTTCATCACCTCTTGTTTTTGATGTCTGTGTCTCTGTCAGCGCCTCACCTTTGTGACTAAGAGAGCCAGGGAAACAAACTGGTGGAAAAGGGAGAAAAAGGGGGAAAAACCCCAAGCCGGAGGGTGTGGAGCTGCTGCTCGGTGGCCAGGCAGGCAGGGAGGCTCAGGAAGGCGTCCCACGGGGATGCTTGGTGTGTCCCCACCGTGGCGCGGGGCCGTGCGTGGGGATGCATGCATGGGGAGCCCGGCCATGGGGTGCGAGGAGCTCTCACCCAAAAATATCCGTGGTTTCAAGCCTTGGCTGTTGCTCCCAGCAGCAGAGCGAGCAACAGGCCGTGTATGCTGCTTGTCAAAGGGAAAGGACAGCGTTGGACCTTGCCTGCCCCTTAAATACCTCCACGGGGGAGCGAGCGGCCGCCCTGGCCCCGGGAAGTGTTGGATTTGCTGGATTTGGCTCGCGAGCGCCCGGGCGAGCAAAGGGGGGTTGCCAGATGGAGGCCGGTAATAGGATTCCCGTAGTTCCCGGTCCTCCATCCCCGCCACGGAGGCCAGGTTTGAGGAGCCATGAGCGGAGCCGGGACCAGCTCCCGGGACGGTGCCTTGCATCCACCTTGCACCCGCTGCACCCAGTGAGGGGGCACAGGGGGGGACATCGGGGACATGCAGGGGGGCAACGGGGGGATGCAGGGATGCGCGTGGGGGACAAGCTGCCCTGGGGAAAGGAGGGCTCGGGGCTGGCAGCCCATAGGCAGCGTGGGGAGCATCCTGCA
This sequence comes from Pygoscelis adeliae, assembly GCF_000699105.1. NCBI lineage: Eukaryota > Metazoa > Chordata > Aves > Sphenisciformes > Spheniscidae > Pygoscelis > Pygoscelis adeliae. Next base: position 2,204,557 of record NW_008824357.1, on the reverse strand, counting down.
GGCGTGCGGCTGGGTGCGGGGCGAGCGGTTGCCCAGGGGGTTTGCCCCCAATCTGCTGGATTTCCCTGAGAAGATAAAGCCGGGGGCAGGCAGGGTGAGGAGGCCGCCGTCATCTGCCAGACGTTTTACTTGGGACAGCAGGGCGCAGCAACGGAAAATGGAAAGACTCTCTTTGAACGGCTAAAGAGCCGCTTCGGGGTGCAATAAGGGTGTCTAAGGCAAGTCTCCAACCTGCTCCCCCGTCCCTCGTCCACCCGTGCTGGTGCCATGGAGGAGTGCTGCGACAGCCGGCGCATCCCTTCCAGCGAGAGCCGCTTATCAGCATCAATAAAGCGAGCAGCGCAGCAAACCAGCGGGGCTTTGCACTGGGTAAAGCCACCGTGCTAAGCTAAACTCCGTTTTAAATAGCAATACTTCCTTTTCCTATAGTATTTTCCATCCATTCATTTCCAAGCATGTTAGAAAAGTGGGTGGGTGTCAGTAACCACATTTTATAGGTGCAGAAGCGCTAGTTCAGCGTGTTCAGTCACTAAACTGGTGTCAGTGCTGGGATTAAAGCACCTTCCCGCGCTGGCAGGTGCCCGGTCCCAGCCCCAGCCCCGCGGCATCGCCATGCCCATCTCCCGGTGGGAGTATCCCCAACCGCGGCCAGGTGCTGCCATGAGAGATTGGGGTCCACCTCA
>NW_008824357.1:2199972-2203548 GCF_000699105.1 Pygoscelis adeliae | reverse complement strand
TGGGATGCAGGGCCGGGATGCAGGGTTGGGATGTAGCGCTGGGATGCAGGGCTGGGATGCGGGGCTGGGATGTAGCATTGGGATGCAGGGCCGGGATGCAGGGTTGGGATGTAGCGCTGGGATGCAGGGCCGGGATGCAGGGTTGGGATGTAGCATTGGGATGCAGGGCCGGGATGCAGGGTTGGGATGTAGCGCTGGGATGCAGGGCTGGGATGCAGGGCTGGGATGCAGGCCGGGATGTTGGCTGGGATGCTCACGCTTTGGGGGGCAGGAGGGCAGCTCAGCAGGTGCCCGGCCAGAGTGGAGGATTCTCCACGGGCCAACCGGGGTCTGGCACCACCTCGCCTGCAGAGCCGGGGCGGCGGCGAGCCAGGGGGCCAGGCTGGCTCAGCATCCCTGGGAGGGCACCCAGCGGCAGGGAAACCCAGGCTCCACTCCAGGCCACGCAAAACTCTGCGAAGCGCCAGCAAACCGGGGAGCGGGGGACGAGAAAGCCAGGAATTTTCATTAAAGGGGGAGGGAAAAAAAAAAAAAAAGTATTTCCAGTATTTCCCTCTGTGTCTTTGGCCTGGTGCAGCCCTTCTGCTCACTGCTCTGTTTATACATGATAGACAACTAATTAACATCCAAGCCTCTTGAAAGGTCTTTTCAGAGGTAATGTACTGACAGAGGATGTCAGTAAGGAGCAGTGATTTGTCTAAGCAGTGATCGCATTGTTTCAGACTGAATGAGGTGAATATTAAACTGCTTTAAATGCACTCTTCATAAAGCACTAATTACATACTCCCGGGGGAGTACGGGCAAGGAATACTAAACAGCAGAAAAGTCAACAGAGTGCTTTTTATAGTATGTTGCTGGGTTCTGTGTTTTTCTGTCTTTCTTTCTCTTGTGCGCTCTCTCTCGCGCTCACTCTCTCTCTTATACAGTAAAATCACAGCACGCTGAAGAATACACATTTATAGCACAATGGTTCACATCTAATTATATGGCAATCATTAGTTTTAACCTGGGTGTATTATATTTTCTTTGATATATTGTGCCCCCCGGCATCTCTTCGCATAGAAGACTTCCAATGGCATTTTCTCTCCTCCCCTGAAAAAATGTGCTTTTTTCCATCATTAGCATTTGCTTATAATTTTTTCTTTCCTTAAACAAAAATTTTAAATTGGCAGGAATAAAAGGGGCAAGGAGGGGAGGAGGAGAAATCTGTTTGATCAAAATAAGAATCTGTTCCCTCCCTCCTGGAATCGTGCACTTTATTATTACCAAGGTAACTCCACTGGGTTTTTAAAGAGAAAAGGAAATACAGAATGGGCCATTAATGAATTCCTGCAGATCCTGCCGCACTCCTGGTCTGGCTCGGCCCGACATCCTGATGGGGTGAACAACTCCTCCATGCATTATTTATTTTTTTAACAGCACAACTCGGCGGGGGGGGAGATCAAAGTAACCATAAACCGAATCCTCCCCGCACAGAAAACCTCGAGATCCTCTTATCCAATAAGAGGGGGAAAAAAAGAGCAGCACGTGGCAGGGCCCAGCGTCCCCGAGGAACCTGCTGCTTCCTCCTGGGCAGCAAAGCGAGAGCGCCCGGAGGAGACGATGGGGACAGGGACGATGGGGACAGAGGCCATTTGGCCACTGCCGATGTCCTCCCAAATGCGTAGGGTACAGCTAAAAGGCACAAGGTCTGGCTCAAACGCATAGGGTCTGGCTCAAATGCACAGGATAGGTTCCATAAACATGGGGTATGGCTCAAATGCATAGGGTAGGATTCATACGCGTAGGGTAGGATTTGAACGCATAGGTTTTGGTTCAAACACGTAGGGTATGGCTCAAACACATAGGGTAGGATCCAGAAACATGGGGTATGGCTCAAATGCAGAGGGTACGCTTCAAATGCAGGGTAGGATTCATACGCATGGCATAGGATTTGAATGCATGGGGTCTGGCTCAAACGCATAGGGCATGGCTCAAATGCATAGGGTATGGCTCAAATGCAGAAGGGATGGCTCACAGCCATAGGGCTTGGCTCAAATGCATAGGGCCTGGGTCCAACACACAAGGTACGGCTCAAACGCACAAGGTATGGCTCAAACACCCAGGGTCTGGCTCAAACGCATAGGGTAGGATTCATGCACATAGGGTACGGCTCAAACGTATAGGGTAGGATCCACACGCATAGGGTATGGCTCAAAGGCACAGGGCACGGCTCAAAGGCATAGGGTAGGATTCGAAAGCACAGGTTTTGGTTCAAACCCATAGGGTACGGCTCAAACGCACACGGTACAGCTCAGACAAGCAGGGTATGGTTCAAGCGCACCGCGCAGGGCTCAATTACCCAGGGCAATGCCCGGGACGCCGGGAGCATTCCTCCGGCCATACGCAAAGGTGCAGCTCCTCCTGCTGATTGACACCGTCGTCACCGGCGTTCCCCTGCCGCCACCTCTTTTTTCCCTGCCTCCGAGGACACCCCACCAGCCCTGCCCGAGCTAAACCCAGCGCGTGAGGCCTCGGATGCTCTGGCCGTGCCCAAAGCATCCTGCCCCCGGGATCAATCGTCACTTCGTAGGGCACAAGGTGCCCTCAGGATCTGGCCAGGAGCCTCGTGCAGAGCAGGCGAGCCCGGAGCTGGCTGGGACCATGCTCTGCCTTCCTTCGAGGTGCAAACTTCCTCGGAAAGGAAGAGTCATGCAGCCTTTAGATTTTTTTTTTCCTTTAAAGAACATGAAAGAATCTGATAATTACTTCTATCTACCACCCAACTGTACTAATTACCAACCTATTTCTTCACAGTATGACAGACACAGGCTCTCCAAAACACATAGAGATAAATTAGCACTAATTGGTTTTCCTCTGGCTGTTTGAATTAGTATTTAAAGCTCCAATTACAAAGCAGAATAATTACTATTAATGTCCTGTCGCAGTACAAAAGGCAGATATCTCGCAAACGAGTCCAGGTGTATTATTACACTGATTACAGAATATTTAACCTGGCTCGTTAAGACAAAGACATGGGGAAACTTTAAAAAAAAATACAAGAAAGGGAAAGAAAACCACAGATGGCGGCAGGTCCCTGCAGGGGATGGAGGGGGGGTCTTTGAAACCTGGGATGAGTGAGGTACGAGGAGAAGGAGCGAGGGAGAAAGAGCAAAAAAGGGAAAGACGGGGGATGAGAAAAGAGCAGTTCTGTCAGAAACCAAAGGAGATACTGGGGGGACGAGGGGGAATACAAACGCTGCCTTCGCCGGCAAAGCCCAGCAGCACAAAAGGCAGCGCGTGGTGCTGCCGTCTCCCCCTGCTCCCGGGGGTCACCACCTGCTGCCCTCTTCCTCCTCCTCCTCCTCCTCCTCCTCCTCTGCGGGCACTGGAGGCTCCGCGTCCCCAGGGATGAGCCCTTTCACTGGGGGCCGAGCCCGGCTGCCCCCTCCCCGGCTCCCTGCCCAGGGATGCTCTGGAGCCGGCTCTGTTTGTGCCCCAGGACCTGCTGCAGAGGTGGGACGGGGCAGGGGCAGGGGCAGGGCAGGTGCTGCAGCAGCGGAGGCCGGAGCATTGAAGACGGCTGGCAACAATCCG
>NW_008824357.1:2199121-2199605 GCF_000699105.1 Pygoscelis adeliae | reverse complement strand
CGGTCCCCAGGCTTTGGCTGGGGCATTTGGGGAGGACATGGGGTGCCTCCCTCCTCGTCCCGTGTCAGCCACTGGCTTCAGCCATCCCTGGAAAATCTGAATCGGGGGATTCTTCTGGGCTGGGTTATCAGCACCTGCAGCCACAAGGGAGAGCCCCCGGCCCCAGCCCATCCGCTGCCCGCTGGGATGGGGGCACCTTGTAGGCAGGGCTTCAGCTCCTGCATCCTCGTCAGCTCTGTGGCAGCACTTGACGCCGTGGGGTTACATCCCACACCAGCCAGGACAGCATGGGGAAGGGAGGGAGGGTTATTTTCGGGAGTGGACATGGTGGCCTTCCCGCCTGGGAGGCTCCAGGGCCTGCAAACCGGGGGCTTGCACACCCCCCTACCAGCAACCGCCCCAGGCACGCTGCCTGCCCTCCCGGAGCATTGGGCAACGCTTTGCCCGGCGTTTCATCACTCGGGCACTGGCAGGGCGAGGGGCG
>NW_008824357.1:2195751-2198997 GCF_000699105.1 Pygoscelis adeliae | reverse complement strand
ATCCGGGCTGGTCCGGTGAGGGTTGTGCCTCCGCGGTGCAGCAGATGATGGGCGACGGGCATCTCCCCTGGCACGACGGCCGTCGGGGCAGGCTCTGCCTGGGCGGCCTCCTACAGCGTCCCCGTCCCCGAGGGGCTGCCCTGGGGAGCGGGGGGCAGCATCGGGAGGGCAGCATCCTCCCGCAGCCGGGGGGGCCCGTGGGTGTGCGGCGAAAGGGGGAGGACGGGGAGGGATTTCTTTTTAAGAGATAAAGTGGGTGGCGTGCGGGGATGCCAGCTGGCGATGGGCTATATTTCTACTGACAAGGCTTTACCCTGTAGGTGTGAGGAATTCCAATTAAATATTCAGCCTATTTGTCTGTGTGTGGGAGAGGGTTTGCTGTGCAGGAGGAAAGCCTCACATTCAGCTCAGTAGCTAACCATTAAGAGAGAAATTAGCTCAGTTCATCAAGGGAAGCCAACGGAGGGTTTTCCTCGCTCTCCTACCTTGTTCCGGCCCTCGTTCAGAAACAGCGGCAAATAAAACCATTGCATTTTGCAGGGAAGAGGCAAGCCGGCTGGCTGTGCCTGCCCGGAGAGGCAGAAGCAGATCCCAGTGTAGGAAAAGCCTTTCTTCCCAATGCCGGGGGGACGCGATCCCAGCTCAGCCCACCCCATCGCTTCCCCAGAGGCTGCCGAGCGAGATCAATGCATCGGGAGAGGGGTCGGAGGGGTGCGGGCGCTGCAGATTTAATTGCTCTCACATTTACCGGCCACCTCGTTTCCGAGTCATTTACAATGCACTAATTAATCAGCAAGAACCAAAAGCCCTCGCTTCGAGATGATCTTTTTAAGCCTGCCGGTAGCGCCCTGCGAGAGTTGATGCTTTATCAATGAAGGGCCCTTTTGCTGGGGCAGTGCTGGGCGGTGGCAGATGGGATTGACGGGGCTTCAACGATCGTCCCTGCCCACGCGCGGGTGTTTGGGGTCGGGCTCGAGGCAGCGGAGAGGCTCCGGCACAGCGGTGGGTTGCAAACCCCCCCCCCAGAGCGCACCCGTGCCACCGGCTGGTGGAGAGATTGGGGTGAAAAAACGGCATTTTGGGAAACAGGGGCGCTGCTTCGCAGCACCGGAGTGAGGGCAGGATGGAGCAGGTTGGGGATGGATTCTGCGCCGGCCACAGCACCGATCCGGGGGGATTTGGGGGACAACTGTGTTTCAAAAAAAAAAAAAAGCTGACACCAAGCTGACTTTGCCCTTTTCTGGAACTTGACGCTTTTTTGCCCTTTTAAAATAACTTTCCATCTCAGAATACCTGGATTTTAAATAGAACCCAAAGCAACAAGAATGAAAAAAAAAGACGACTTTTTCATGAAACCACAAACGATATCCTGTTTCCCTCCTGTACGGCGCCTCTGTTTTGGGGAAGAGAAGCTGTTCCTGACGGGAATTAAGCCATAATTTCCCTCTCCTGTGCGAAAGCCAACCTCCCGGCTCCCCCAGGCGATGGGCAGCGGCAGGGGCTCAGGTCCCGGTACCCGCTCGTTGCAATTTAAGGCCTCTGAAAGTTGAGCCCAAGCATCTTTCAGGGTGCTAATGAGTGGGGGGACATGGGCATCCCCATCTACAGGGGTCCCGATGCTGCACCGTCCCCTGGCTGATTGAACCAGACCGTGGTGCGTGGCCTCACTGGGATGAGAAACCGGCTTTAATCGGCTTAAAATCCTCACTGTAAATTTCAGACAGAAAAATTAATCCTTCGGTCAAACTCCAGCCCCGCCACCTCCGGGCGAGCTAACCCAGCCGCGGGGGCCGGCGCGGGGACAGCCCTCCCACCCCGGGGACATGTTCACCGGTGACTTTCCTGATGCATCCGAGACGGCTCCAGAAGTAATTAGGGAGCAAAAGCCGTGGCCTGATCCCACGGGAGGCTCCCTGCCCTGCCGAGCTTTCCCACCCCCTCCCCATGCACGGGATGTGGGAGCTTTACAGGGTTTCTTAACCACTCCCAAACCTCCTTCGGCTTTGCTGTCAGCTGCACGGGGCAGAAGGCACCTTTTTGGGGCTGAGCATCCCCATCGAGGAGCAGACCCCCCCAAGGACCAGCCCCGCAGCCTTCCCTGCCCCAACCACGCTGCTCCGCCGGCAGCATCCGCAGGTTTGGCGTTGGGATTGCTACATAGATATATATATATTTTTTTTTTTCCTTCCTTTTTCTTTTAAAATCAGAAGCCAGAAACTCCATAGCAACCTGCGGCTCCCAGGGTCTGACTCCAGTGCTTTGATCGCGCTGTCACTTCGTTTAAGGCTACACCCCGGTAGGTGTGAGGAACTCCAATTAAGCATTCAGCTGGCTTGCCTGTGTGGGGGGACAGGCTCTGCTGTGGAGGAGGGAAGCCTCGGCGCTATCGCAGTGACTAATCGCTCAGACACCGGTTGTCTGTGGCACCAGGGGAGGGCAGGGAGAGGGTTTTCCTCCACCGTGCAGCTGCCTCTGCATTCCCTTTTCGGGAGATATTGCGGCTCCCCGCCGGGCTCGGGGGCTCCCAGGCGGAAGCTGGAAAGATCCCAAGCATCTTCCCGGCGTGGCTGGGGCTCCGCTGAGATGCTGCTGCGGATCTCGCTGCCGCGGCCCCGGGTCTTTGCTGCTCCCCCTCGCACAGCCCTGGGCTCGCGTTTTCAGAGAAACGACGTTTCTGAGTTTTTGAGGTGGGTGTTTGTGCCTCGCGCATCCCCTTGCCACAGAGGAGCGGTTGGTGCCTCCACCCCGCACGTGTTTTTACGCCTTTTGGATGAGCATCCCTAAATTTGGGTGAGCGCCATTAAATTTGGATGCCAAGCCCCAAACAGAGTATCTGGCCCTTGCCTGAGCTCCCACGGGGAGCAGAGCGGAGGATCCCACCCTCGGCCGCCAGCCCAGCCCTGGTCCTGGCCGAGACGTGCCGAATCGGCCGCCGACAAGAGCACCACGATGGGCCCTGCTGCGAAGTTTGCAGCATCGTTTCCCGCATCCTCCCATTCCCTACGGAAAGAGCCCGGCTCCACGCGCCCATCTGGCCGACGGTGATGCCGCAGCGCACCGCGGGGCACAGCATCCCCCAGAGCACCCCAAAACTGCTCCCCTGGCCGGAGCAAGGACATTTTCCTGGTGCAACGCTGGCTGCAGCACCAACTCCCGGGGGGAACCGTGGCCGAGGGTGATGCAGAGGTGGGGGATGCAGGTGCCTGGTCCCAGCCCGGGGACGATGCCCCACTCCAGCGAGGGCAC
>NW_008824357.1:2193861-2195370 GCF_000699105.1 Pygoscelis adeliae | reverse complement strand
CGTATCAGAGCGCGAGTCATTTCGGCAAGGGAAGTCCCTTCCTTTCTTCCGTTCCCTTGGTAACTGCACAAATTTGCCTTTCAAATGATTCATGACCGGGGTGCTGTAGGAGTTCCCTCCTCCAACACAAATTGCTCCCACACAGCCACACATGCCCGATTAATCATTGATTAGCGTCTCCTCCACAAGGTAGACCTCGCGAGCGCACGGCCCCGCCGCTCTCCTCCGGCCATCGCCGCGGGGGTCCCCGGATGCTGGCGGGGGGACGCGGATAAGAGTTTGCAAGAAATCCCGTCCCCGGACACATTTCCTAGACTATATATGAAATATCCCCGGGGTGGCAGGGACACGACGCCGACGGGAGCTAAGCACTCTCCGCGGGGCCGGCAATGAAATCAGAGCTCGGCTCTGGCTGACGGTGACGGGTAAACGTGCCCCGAACTCCCAATTGCATCGGCACAACTTTACACTTGACCTAATTTTTATCCCCCACCCCAGCTTCAACCGCCTTAGACTAAACAAGCAGCGAGCGGCACCGGAGGGAAACGCGGCGTGCCGCAGGGCCAGCCACCGCTGTGGCCAGGCCAGAGGGACAGAGAGCCCAGCAGCAAGAGAAAAGAGCCAGAAAAGTCCTTTTTGGATCCGCGGTGAGCGAGATGCAACGAGGGAGAGCATCGGCCCAGGCTGAGCGGTGCCACGATGCTCCTCCGCACACCGATACCTGCACCACGGCTCGGGAAGCGGGTTGGGATGAGGCCGGGAGCCGGTGAGCTCCTGGCTGCCGGGAGCATCTCAGCTGGAAAATAAAATTAATCTGCAAAATATCTCCATACCGTTTTGGTACGTTTTATCTGATTTATTCTCTCCTCGTTAAGAGGAGCTAATTAACAAACTATCATTTAAATAAACAGCAGTGAGAGTGTTTGTAACCTCCGCTTTATTGAATTGTGACAAATTGTTAGCCTTCGCATGTTAAATGAGATAGAAGCATCGAGGAAAAAACCTTAGTTCCCATCTGCATAACGACGATACCTGCTGCCGGGACAAAGGCAGAGGGACCGATTCACGGGGCAGCTCCCGACGAGTGCAACAAACTGCGTGTCTTGCACGTGAAAACATCCCAAATAACCCTGAAAACAGATGGGTTTCTGGATGCTGAATGCTTTAGCACCGCGGCTTCACCCTAAATTCACCCCTACGCCACGGCAGGGCCCAAGCAAAGCCAAGGGCATCTGCGGGACGGGGCTGGGCTGCGCAGCGCTGAGCGGAAAGAACTGCGAGCAGCTCGCTGCCGGCAGCCCCTGCTTCCAAGAGCCTCTTTGTAGCCGTCATAATCATCTCGCTCATCATGGATCCCTGGCAATATAATGATAATAATCATATAATGCACGTCTGTGCAGAGCCTGTCATCCCGAGTGCAGCCCTGAGTGCTCTGCTCGGCGTCGTGTGTGCAGAAGAGGAGGGTGCTGCATGGCTGGGGGCTGAGCCGGGCGCGGGGGCTGCAGCCCT
>NW_008824357.1:2192006-2193841 GCF_000699105.1 Pygoscelis adeliae | reverse complement strand
CGCGGCCGTGTGCCGGCACTGCCCTCCCAAGCGCGGTGCCCAGAGCAGGGCGGAGGAGGAGGATGGCTTGGTGGTGAGGGGCGAGGGCAGGGAACTAGACACGTTGGGGTACCCGGTGCTTTCCATCTTTCCTCCTGGCCCCAAAATGGGCTGCGGCAAGCAAAGGCGCACTCGGTCCCTGCAACGGAGCCCCGTCCCTGGTGCAACAGCCGGGTTATGGGGTGGCTGTTCCCCAAGACAGAGCAGAGCCGCTGCACGTCCCCCCATGTGCTTTCAGCGCTTGCTGTGTCCCAGAGGGAATTGCCTAGTGGCAGCTTTTCAGGGGGTTTGGGAGTGTAATTACCTGGGAGCGTTAATTACAAGGCAGGCGAGCATAAACCGGAGCAGCAGCTCCACGAGAGCCCAGCGGCAGCTCACACAGGGCGAGAAAGCCGGGGTTTGCAGGGACGCAGCAGCGGGTTTAACCCTCTTGCACACCGGGGGTTTGCAGACTGAATTTCTCCCGGGGTAGAGCACGGGAAGGGACGGAGCACCCCAGGACTGACGGGCCACGGTGGCAAAGGGCAGCACAAGGACAGCCTGCTCCTGGCCCAAACCCCGGCGGCGGAGCAGGCACTGAGGTTTGCCGGAGTCGTGCCGTTGCACCAAGAGTGGAAAAAGAAAGGCAGGGAGGGGGATTTCCCTGCAGCGTGAGCAGTTGCAACGGGTTAGCACAGGCTGCAAGGAGGTGCAGCACCGCGGCCACCCTGGGGACGTGGCTCATGCCTGCAATGGCCTTGTGCAAATACACATGCTCGTGCAAAGATACGCAATCGTGCAAACATGTCCTTGTGCAAAGATACACGCTTGTGCAAACACACGTGCTCGTGCAACCAGACGTGCTTGTGCAACGAGACCTTTCCCCACCTTCCGCCCGCCCTGGGGGCTCTGGCCTTCCCCGAGCTCCCTTCTCCCCTTTCCCCCGGCTGCAGCCCGGGGAAGGCAGCGCTTTGCCCTGATGCTGCCCGAGAAATTCCCCAGCTGAGCAGCTCTATCCTCACGCAGTTCGGGCCAGTCACGCTTTGGTGGTGGTTTTCCCACAGCAGTAAGTTACTGCTCTCATATTGTTCCGGCATCGCAGGCCCTAGGGCGGCATTGTGTCGTACACTCACCCAGTGATCCTAACGCTGGTGACTAAAGGCTATGTTTAAAGGTAATATAAAGAGTTGCCTGTTTAAAATACATTTGATGTATATTGCTATACACCGTTTCTGAACTTTTAGTTTAAAACAATTAGCCAAAAAGCCCTTTTCGTATGATATTTGCAGAGAGCCTGACAGCAACAGCAATTAAACCCCATCTGTTTGCAGAGCATGAATAATAATGGTTGACACTCAACTTGGGATACCGCTCACGGGAAACCTGTTCAACACAATCCTCGTCAGGGAAGCGCGTGCCCCGCGGGCTGGCGCCGGGTCCCGGCAAACGTGGCAGTGCCGAGGCTCCTGCCGCTGGGCACGGGCGATTCAGAGGCATTTGATCTTGCGTGTGCCTATGGAAGACCAAAGAAGCCTGAAGGGCAAAGGAAACTACACCCGAGCAGCGATCTCTTATGCTTATTTTGTTTTTCCTTAGGTTTTTTTTCTTTTATTACTAAAGGCTTCATTAACAAGCAGCGACAGAAACTCACACTGGGGAACTGACTCTCCCAAGGAGCCAAGTCATCAATTAAAACAACATTTCTCTCTGTTCTTTCCCTTTCAAACCCTCGGTTTCATCACCAAAAAGTAGAGTCGAAAGGGCCCCAGCGAGGAGGAACAATACTGCGGCACCGACCGTTGCATCAGCCCCGTCCC
>NW_008824357.1:2190869-2191751 GCF_000699105.1 Pygoscelis adeliae | reverse complement strand
CCCCCACTAGCATCAATTAACCCAGTAAAAAGCATTCCCTGCCCCTGCAAGATTTCTCTCCTCGCTGGCCGGAGCTGGCGCTGCTGGGATGCTGAACACCTCTGGATCGCAAGTGCTGTGCAAAAGCATCCCCGGCGTGTCCGTACGGTGCTTCGCCCAGCAGCCGAGGGCAGAAATAACAGCAGCCGGCAAGTAACAACTCCTCTCTATTATTTTTAATAAATCCAAACATTTTGGCTGAGCTCGACCCCCATACCATGTGCTGTATAAACACGCTACAGGGAAAAAGTTTGCTTCAGAGCACGTGCATCGGTGTCCCTTTGGGATGGGGACGGGGACATTCGCTGGGGCAGGGTGCAGGGCCACATGCGTGGGCAAGCACCCGGCCCCCCGCAGCTCCCTTCCCAGCCTCTAATTGTGCAAAAATCCCATAACTTTTAAGGTTAATAAAGCCCTTGTTTGCTTAAGATAGCACCTGTTTCTATGGTGACACTTGCAACCCAGAGCCTGTTTATCAGCCGGCAAGGAGAAACGCTCTGACAAATGCAACCGCAGCAGCAGGCGCCGCGGGCGAAGACCACCGGTGGTGCCGGGACCTCTGGGACCGGGCAGGGATGCTGCGGTCCCCCGAGCACCCAAACCCACCGGTCCCGCACCCACGGGTTCCCCATCCCGCTCTGCAAAGCCACGGGAGCGACCGCAGCCCCCGGGGGCTGGACCCCAGGGCACCCGCCGTGGGGAGAAAAGCCGTTTGACGCGATGGGCGGGTGGGAACGGCTCTCCTTCAAACACGTTTGACACATTTCCCCCTGCCTGACCCCGCACCGGTCTCTGACCAGCTCCGTGCCTCGGTTTCCCCAAGCCCCCTGCCCGGGGACGGGC
>NW_008824357.1:2188087-2190673 GCF_000699105.1 Pygoscelis adeliae | reverse complement strand
GGAGCGAGCCGAGCCGAGCCGAGCCGAGCCGTGCCGGGCGGCAGCAGCACCCGGTGGGTCCCGCTCCGCTCCAGCCTGGCGCAGGATTTCTCCCGGCTGGCAGAACTGGTTTCCATAACGACTTTCTGTTACAAACATATTTTGATAAAAATAAAGTTAAAGCAGCGAGGCTTTAGTGGAGTACAAATTTGCTGCTCTCTCCCTCCCCCTTCCTCCTCCCCAAGGAGGGGGAATAAAGACGGAAAGCTTTCCATTTGAAGGGCAGTATTTTCTCCCTTCTTTTTCTTTCCCCCGCTGAATACAAAATGGAAAGCCTTGTTTACTGGATTTCTCTGTAAACTGGTTCCGACTCTGCCTAGTTACCTGATGCTCTACAGTATATACAGGATAATGTGATACATTCATTTCCAATTCACTGCATTATCCTTTGAATATTTTAATGACTCATTGAATGGAGTAAAAAAAAAAAAAAAAGCTATTTCAAATGAACAATTATGCTGCATTAGAGTAAAGGCTGATTATATTTAAACACTGCTTGCATGGATAACGGGACATATCGACCTCCGCCTATAAGAGCTAATTTGGCTCTTATCTCTAAATAATTTTACACTGCAAATTACCATGAAAACCTAAAGGGCTTTAAAAACATTCATCAAAAGATATTATTCCACTTTGTAGCAACATTTTTATTTAAATTATTTTGAATGGGAGCGAAAGCATCTCTCGTGTTTGACAATCAGAGGAGCGGCGGAGCAGCGGCTGATAAGGAACGGCAAGCGGCACTGCCGGGGATGGGATGCTCCATCCCGAAACCCACCTGGGAAAGCAAATTCAGAGCCGGATCCCAAACTTGGTGGCATGCCAAGGTACTGCAGCACCTAGAATGGCACTTCGCGCTGCCAGAGCCGCTTCCCTCCAAACCCGGGGGATGGCAAAGCGGTGCTGGGGTGATGCTTGGGGCGATGCCGGGGCACGGGGGCTTTCGCAGCCCCCCAGCCATCGCGCCGGTCGCCCCGTCCCTCCCGGAGAAAGGCACTTGAAAGCCCCTCTCTGCACCAAAGCAACAGAAGGTGTCATGTAAAGCCTACACGGTTATTTTAGAGCCAGTGTGCAAATAAGCCTGTCAGCTGAAGCTCCTCGGAGCCAAGACTTCCATATACCCCCCAACGATCTGCATTTAAACGAGACACCATGTGTCTGAGCCCGGGGAGCCGCCGGCTGCGCAGAAGCCATTTGGGGCTGGGGCTTGGGGAAAGCTCCGGCTGCGGCCCCGGGGGGCTGGGGGGGTGCTGGGACACCCCCCCCCCCCCCCCCCCCCCCCCGCGCAGGGGGGCCCGCCCGGGGCTTTTTCACCCCGGCGATGGGGACCGACCTTGGGGCCGGGGCAAGATGATTTTGTCCTGGTGCCCCACGAGGATGATGCTGGGCTTGGTGGTGTCTTATAGTGCAATGGAGATACATATGCATGTATGTGTGTGTATACGTGAGAGAGAGACATACACACACAAACATGACATATATATGGGACACATAGATCATATCATTATATATTTTTATATATATCATATCAATATATGTTTTATATATATCATAGAATCATAAAATATCTCATGTTGGAAGGCACCCATAAGGATCATCAAGTCCAACTCCCTGCTCATATATGTGTGTGTGTGTGTGTATATATATTTATCTCACAATGAGAAAGCTTAAGGAATAGTTGGGGTTGGGGTCAGCCCCATCCCCGGCAGAGACGCGGCACCTGGAGATGGGAAAGCCCTTCTCCTTCCCCAAAATCCCCTTTTCCCCCTCCTGCATGGCCCGGCAAGGAGCTCTCTGGCCTTTTATACCGCAAACTGAATCGCTCAAATGCCAGGGAACAACCACCTCCCATTTGCACTGGAGAACTGGTTTTAATCCCGCATTTCCCTTCTTTGCTTAAATGACCTTATACGCAAAACATAAAAAGAAAAGAAAAACACAATAATTAGCACTAGCGAATGCCTCAGAAGGATATGTGTACAGAAGGGAAAACAAGAGCTTGGGCTTCTTTGCGTTTAGTAAATATTAAAATTAATGAGAGACTTTCAGGACCCTGTTGTTAGAAATGCAGAAGGGTTTCTGTGAAGGATTAAAAAAAAAAAAGCCCTGTACACAAATCTCTGCAATTATTCTGAATGCTTTATATTTTTCAGCCAATTATGAAATTCATGGAAAGTATTAATATCCAGTTTTAATTTGCTCAATATTCCCATTAACAGTAAAAAGTCTAATTAAGGTATCTGTACAAAAAGCCCTCAGCAGTAATTTCAGAGAATAATAGAGGAGAATGACGAGATATTTCTTGTTAAATGCATGTTACAAATTAATTGATATCTTAATTAGACTTTAGTACTAAGATTATTAGTTAGATTGGTTCAGGGCTGAAACACCTAATCTTTTAAAAGATAAAAGCGAGCAGGAGAGGAACAAACTGATTTTCCAAAACCTTTCGGGAAGCAAACCAGCGATATGCCGGGACAGTCCGGGAGCGATGCCCCGCTGCGGGGGTAAGGGCTCGCCCGGCCGTCCCGGCCGTCTGTGCTGTGG
>NW_008824357.1:2181646-2188049 GCF_000699105.1 Pygoscelis adeliae | reverse complement strand
GAACCCATTTCCCCCCTGTTTGCTTCCCTGGTAAAGATAAAGAAACCCTTTTCTCACCAGAAAAAAACGAAAGGGAAAATTTGGCACCGGCGAGATTTTCACCAAAAAAGCTTTTTTAACCCAAAAAAAAACCAGCCACGGCAACAAGAGATGTTTGAAACGACCGGTTGTCTCTGCAGAGAAAACTGGTGGTGGGGAGTTTTCAAAGCAGGTTTTTTTCAGCATTTCCTTAGAAGAAGGAGGAAAAAAAAAAAACCAAAACCAACCAGCAATATTTTTGGACTAGCTTCGCTCTATATAGCCGGAGGAAGCACTCCCCTACCTACACGCCGAGCACCATTTACATTTCTCTCGCAAACGCTCATCCTTTGGGATTTCGCCGAGATGCTGCCGCACCGAGAGAGATGCGCATGCCGTGGGAATCCAACCCTCCGGGGCAGGAACGCCCGACCCACCCCGGTGCTCGGGGAAGCGCCGAGCTGCTGGGACCCCAAGGACCCCGTGGGGGGGGGGGGGGTGACGACTCCCCGGGATGTCGGGCCCCAGCCAGTGCCTCCAGAAACGGTTCCTGGGGTTGGCTCTGCTGGGAGCATCGGGGTCCACCAGCACCAGCACGTACTTCTTGCTCTGCAAGAGAGGAGAGGAGAGCGCTATGGGCACGGCGCACGGGTCCGGAGGCTTGCACCGGCGGCATGTGAGCAAGGAGCATCCCTCCAGGAGTTTCATCAGCCCCCAAAATGTATGGGTTTTTCGCAACTTTCCCCTGCACGCACACGTTGACAGCTGCACTCATGCAAAACAGAGAAGGCGAGCGATGAGCATGCACCGGGAGAACGCGAGGGCCACAAGCCCGCTCGGGATGATTTACTCCTCGCGATCTAAATCTCTTCAAAGAGAGGAAGGATAGCGGTTTTCTGCTACCTCCAAATAAAAGGCACCAAAGAGAATTTCCTCTCCCGCCAGCCATCCTCTAACCACATCCTACAGCAGCACAGGGCAGAGCGACGCACAGGGGACTTTCTGCAAAGGGTTGCTATACCTGGGAGAGGGGGACGGGATATTTTGGGGATTCAAATCCAGCTCCAGCCCCAGGGCGGTGGCTGGGGACAGGCTGGACGCCCCAGGCTCTGCCTGGGTGGCTGAGAGGAGCTAAGCTCTACCTAACCAACCCCAAACTAACCAAAAGACTAACCCTGGAGGGCTGCGAGGGCACTGGGGGCATCGCGCTGCTGCTCGCCGACGTGCACCAGGGATGCTGCAAGAAGGCAAAGCTCCTGCCTCGCCACGCACTCGGGCGTTCGGGCAACTGCTCCTGGGCGATGGCAACCAGGCAAAGAGAGCAGGGACTCATGGACGACGCTGGCTCAGCCCCCCAGCATCCCCCACAGCCCTCCCCGGGTCCCCGCTGAGGGTGTCCAGCCCCCAAGGGTGCCACCGATGCTGTGAGACAAGGTCCCCTGAGGATGGAGCTGGGTTTGAAGTGACCTCTGGAGGCTGTGGATGGAAAACCTGCTGATCTCAGGGGATTTGGCAGGACCTCAGGCACCAGATTATCCTGCAAGCACCCAGATTAAGGGATCTATATCCTAATAAAACCTCCAGGTGCATCTGTCAGCTCGCCAGCGGTGCCACGCACCGCTCCAGCGTGCCCGAGGGCTGAGGTTTCATAAACGGCTGGGGGATTTAGCCATGCAATTCCCACCAAAATTAGCTGGAACTCTGTGGCTAAATCCCCCGGTCGCTTGGGAAACCAGGCAGGGATTTTCACAGCGAGATTGTTGGGGCAGAGACAACCTCTTAACTCTATTTCCTAACCCCTGGTTGGGGGAAGCAAGCCCCGGAGTATTGCCATGCCCAGAGGTCCCCCGTAGCCCCTTCCCTTTGCAGCCCACCATGCATCGCTCAGCCCCCCTTGGCAGACACCACCTCCACAACAAGAACCGGTTTAACCAGAAAACGTGGATTTCAACCCATTTAGCAAACAGCTTGCAACGGTTGCAAAGAAAATCCCAAGCTCATGCAACCGCCCTGCCCGGGAGCGCGGCTGGCAAGGCACTGCTGCCCTGGTGCATTCATCCCAGCCTGGCTCAAGGCATTCGCATCGCAGGGGGTTTACGCCAAGCATGCAGACATGTGCACGGAGAAGGAGAGGTGACGGTGCCACCGCGTGAGGCTGAAGCTCGGGACCTCGGAGCAGGGCTGCCACCTCCCTCCCCGCAGTGATCGCAGCTGCAGCCGGCTGCATCGCTGCGAGCATCCCAGAAAAAAAATCAGCAATATTCCTTGCCGGTGCTGAAATCAGCATTTAATGGGACGGAGGAGGGGGGGGAGAAGCAGCTCGACAACCCAAAAACCCGACGCTGGAAGTGTGAAGGAATTTGAGCTCTAACTTTGGGGAGGGTGCAGAGCTGAGCATGGCGTTTCTGAATCTCTCATCTCTGCTCGGGAGCCCAGCTGGTGGGAACAGAACGTGTAGTCATGGGACTGTCATCGTGTGCTGTCCAGGTTAACATGTAGCATTTCTATTACTATTAACAGACTTTCTGCTCCTCACTCCATCTGTTCTTCGAAATAATTGCAGTTGTACAGACCATGCCTTTGCTACAGGCAGGCTCTGGGGAGAGGATAGTGCTTTTATGCAAAAAAAAAAAAAAAAAAAAAAAAAAAAAAAAGGAAAAAAAAAGTGTTAAAAAATAACAGCAAACACGAGAATAGAGTGCAAGTGAAGTTAACAGCAGGCTCGCAATTCGGTACAGATTGTGGCCTAGAAAGGTGGCGGCGCACGCGGCCGGGGGCCGGCGAGGCCAGACCCCCGCGGGGACAGGAGCCGGGGTCAGCGGCCCCGAGCCGGGCTGGGACCGAGGGATTTTTCTCTCTCATTACCTGCGGGCCACCCTAAGAGGCACAATCCCTCACCTTCCACCTAAAGATAGCAAAGCCCTCCGCGACCCGAGTTAATCTCCCGGTGCTTAGGGGCCGTGGCATCCCGTGCCAGCAGCCGGGCGCTGCTCCCGGGGCTGCACCGGCCCCGCAAAACCACCCTGACAGCCGGGCAAACCCTCTGGCCGGTGTCCCCGAGCGGTGCTGCGTACCCCAGACACAGGGTAGGTGGTTTTTTGCTGGCTCTGCTTGCAAGCAACAGAGCAGCCCGAGTGCTGGTGATTTTAGGTTGGGTTGTTTTTTTTTTTAATGCTGAAATCCTTCCTCGACACAGGCTAACAGCATTAGCTGCTGTCAGGGCTCCAGACAGGAGCCAGCCCGGAGTGACACGGGAGCTGCTCAGCTTCACAAGCGTGAACCAGCCCCGGGGATTTTTGGAGAGGAGGAAAGCGGGTTTAGATCAGAAAATTCCTCAGTCCTCCAGCGCAGAAGAACGGGCGGTGTCTTACTTTGCAGAGGGAAGGGAGGAAGGGGGAGAGGGGGGAAAAAAGCCATTTTGGGTTACCACAGCTGAAAATTTGGGGTAACAAAGCACCTTGTCACCCTTTTCCACTCAACCCGGGGCATGGAGGAGCTGCTGGCACACGGGACCCGGCGCGTCTCACCAGTGTCACGCCAATGGCGACACAACCGGGCCCGTGCAAGGGTCACCCTTCCCCGCTCCCCAGCCATTCCTCTCGCCGGGGCGCTTTGCAATTAGCATTTAACCACTGCAATGAGCTGCTGCCTTCCCCGAGGGGTCGGCGCTGCAGCCGGAGCCATTGCTTTACCCGCTGGCCTTGCACCCCGTGTCCCCGGGCGCAGGCGTCCTGCCCTGCTTCGACACACAGCAGCAGAGCTGGTGGCAGGTGACAGCAGCGCTGCGTGTCGTGTTTTCCCTGCTAATTGTTTCTAGAGGGAAGCAGCAGCGATATATCCAGTTATTACTGCAGAAAGCACCAGCTACTCCGATTAGCCACAGGTTTAGGAAACTTGCTCCGAGCAGGCAGGGACTTTTCAAGAGGCGGGCGGGCAGGCAGGAGAGGGATTTGTGTGCTGAGGATACACACAGAGCTCAATAGATCCCGTGGAGCCAGGGCTGCACAGGAATTAAAGACTTATCCAAATGAAAGCAAATAGGGTGTTAAGCGACACACATGTAGAGCGAGCGGTTTCCTTGGAAACCAGCGCACATGGAAGCGGCACACATGCAGCGCCCTGGCGTTTTCGGCAGCGCCGGGGCGGCCACGGGGCTCTGCCCTGCCAGGGATGCCCGTGCTTGGCTGGGGATGGAGCCGGAGCAAAGCCCCATCCCGCCGGCACGCCTGCTGCAGGGCACGGAGAAAAATGGCACAAAATGCACTTTCCCCTGACTGTGAAGGGAAACCGGACGGTGCCTGGCTTTGCTGGCCCCACTCGTCTTAGAAATCCAATCCCAAAACTAAGGAACAAAGCCCAGGTGATGCGCAAAGCCCCAGCCAGACCCTTAGCCCAGTGCCCGCTTCCCGGCCCAGGGTATAAGTGGGTTTGGTTGATTTTGAAAAGTCCATCTGGATCCTCCCCAGCTCACCCACCCCTCGGAGCTGCTCCTCATTCACGCCTGCCCGGGGCAAGGGCTGTTACGCCGCTCATAGCAAAAGCTGCTGGTAGCATCCAGCCCCTCGCCACGCAAGGAAATAGGTGAGATTTCCAGCTGACCTAGTGCCACCCACGTCCTTTACAGCTGCTAAGGAATTTACCAAGGTAGGGAGCTGCTGCAGAAGCAAACCAGGGCACCAATAGATTAAGATGGAATCTGAGCCAAAAGGCCCTCCGCCTCCCCGAGAGCTAAAGCTCGGCAATAGCCCATATTATCTCGGTGCAAAGGATTTCAGGGTGACTGATGGCACGAGACGATGCAGACCCAGGCTGGCCAGTCCCTCCGCTGCAGAGATGGGATGTGGCGATGCATCCCGAACACGCCGCACCCAGGCGGGAGCTTGCACCCTGGCGTGATGGCTCAGTTTATGCAACTGCACACCAGAAATGCTAAATATACCCAAAGCGACCTGCCAGAGCAGGGCAGGAGTTCCTGGATGGGCAGGGAGGTGGGCAGGGTGCCCAGCGTCCTGGGAATCACCATCCCGGCTCTCCCGGGCCGTGGCTCGAGGGCTCCAGCCTGCGTCCCGCCGGTGCAAGAGTCAAAGCGGTGCTGCTCCTCCTGCGAGGTGGAAGCGCTGCGAGCACCAGCTGAGAGCTGAGAGTCAATCTGGGCTTTTTTCTTGGCTTGTCCCCAGTACTAAAAAGTTTCTATAACGGGCACATAGTTAGCAATTCTGCTGCTGATGCTTCGCCAAAGAGAAATTCTAGCTCCTTCTTCGGTGGCTAACAGCACGGGGGGTGAGGCAGGCAAAAAATTGTTTGCAACCAAGTCTGTTATTGTGGCTTTGGGAAAGAGCCGCAGAGCGTGGCAGGATTTTACCTTCTTATTTTAAACCAGCACCTCACCACTTCCCCGCTCTTCTCCCCGTGCAAAAATAGGTCAGCAATATTAACCCTACTCCGCAGGACTTGCCCAAGGGGACAAGCGGCACCATCTGAACACATGCCCCAACTCCCCCCGCTGCAGGTCTGTGCTCCCTGCCCCAGCCCCGCGCTGCCGAAGGGAACTTCATTGACTTTCTAACACTCTGCAACTCTCCCCATCCCTTCGCTCTCCCCCGGGGCTTGCCACAGCGAAGCCGGCCAAATATTTATGCAGCCTAATGTTCTAACAAGAATTGATTAATCCAGGGTCGTTAAAGCGAACGCATTAAAGGTCTATTCCCAGACTAAGGTCTTGGGATGCTTTAAGGAATGGATTATTTGCTATGAAAGGAGAAGAGTTTGTTTTCCCCCGCAGCAGAATAAACTGGCTCCTCACAATGAAACTGCAATGTGTGTGTTACACGCTTAATGCAGCCAAGCAGAAGGCGGGATAAATCTTCCAAGGGGTCCATGATGCTGTAAATACAGGTTTGCAAGAGGTGGCCGTGGAGGAGGCTGCGCCTCCGGCTCGCTTTCGGGGAGGGAGGAGAGCAACAGGCTGTGCCTCCTCGCTCAGAGACCCCGCTGCGGGGAGCTCGCTGGGTTTCCCCAAAATCGAGGTTTATCTACATCATCATCATCACCATCATCATCACCACCAACACCTGTAAGCTGGCTGCCAGACACCGAACATCAGGGGAATGGGGCAGCACGTTTCAGCCCCACCGCTGCCCATCTTCCAGCCAGGAGAGAAACCCAAAAACCACCAGCAAAAAGGGAACTAAAACCCCAAGAACCCCACCCCCCCCAACCCAGCCGCCGAGCTGTTGCTCCGTCCCTCGCCTCTCCCAGCAGCTATTTATTGCCATTTGGGTGGCACGGCTTTGGGGGCGAGCTAACGAGCGCCGTGCGCTCGTCCCTGAGCTGGTGACGCCGAGGCCGGCAGCGCTGCCCGCTCCGCAGGCAGGGGGGGCGGGGG
>NW_008824357.1:2179353-2181395 GCF_000699105.1 Pygoscelis adeliae | reverse complement strand
AGTGTTTTTTTTGTGCGAGGGGGGGGGGGGGGAAAGGGCTTGCACAGGGTGACATTTGCGAACGGGCAAAGGAAAGGGTCATGGTTTCCCCACCGTAAGCAAAGGGGTCACGGTGGCCGTGCCACTGGGTGGGCAAAGCAAACAGCGCCGGCCAGGGCAAACGCACCAAAAAAATCCAGGCTTTGCTCTGGGGCATCGCCGTGCCCCCGTTGATGCACCCGCACGGCCCTTGGGGACCCTCAAAGGGCTTTTTCCCCCCTCCCTCCCATCCATGCAAGGGAAGGAGCAGCCGCAGCAGCTGCCCCGGCCCAGGAGCATCGCGGGGCCGGACCCCTCCCCGGCAAGGCAGGGGTTACCAGCGCCGGGAATTGCTGAACTCTGTGCTACCAGACACCTCGGGAAAGCTGAAATGACTTTAAATGCCTAAACATTTTAAAACAAACCCTGGAACAATTCAGCTCCTAACTCCTCGCCTGCTTTCTCTCCCTCCTCGCTCGCTCTCTCCCATTTTTACGGTTTCCAGAGCTGTTTTACGCCTCATTACCTGCACACTGTGAGTGATGTCTGTCGGTCCTAGAGCTGTAAATACCTTAAATCATGCTTCATTAAGAATATCTATGGTGCTATTAAAGAGCTATAATAGACAACGAGTTAACAGATGATTAAATATGAACTCCATTTGTGTCAGTCACCGGCGTGCAGGAGGAGGCTTTAAGTTTTTTAAACTCGCTCTCATTATCTGGGGAAGTGGGGCTGCAGCTGGCGGAGATGGAGGGGGATGGAGGGATGCTCGCATGGGGATGGAGGGATGCTCGCATGGGGATGGAGGGATGCTCGCATGGGGATGGAGGGATGCTCGCGTGGGGATGGGGCGCAGGGATGCTCCTGCGCCAGGGACCCCCGGGAGGGACCAGCTCCTCCGCTTTGTGACTCCGAGCTGACGATCCCGGCAGCCCTTTGCTCGGCTGATCCCACCCGTGCAGGCAAATAGCACCCGGCGACACGTGCAACAGATTGATCTTTAGGGTCTGGTAGTCAGGCGTTAAAAAGAAAATAGAATAAAGGAGGAGGAGGACAACGAGGAGATGTCAGGCTGCTTTGGATGGGACAGGATGGGGAGGTGGATGGGTACCCGGGAGGAAGGGCTGGAGGCCGGCAGGATGGACCGTGATGCAAAAGTGGACCGAGCATTGCTGTCTTTCCAATAAAATAATAGCTCAGCACAAATGAATTGCTAAAGCGCAAATTAAACAATAATTAATATTATTAAAATCCCATGAGCACACAAAAATACTGGGGAAAATTAAATAATGAGTGTTTTCTTATTTTCTGGATTAGATTTTTCTCTATAAAAATAAAGAACAGTTTCACTGGCAGCTTCAGCAAAAGTGGATTATCCCACTATTACAATCTCGCCTCCCTGCTGGGGCTCAGGGCTGCGGATGATGCCAAACACCCGGCACACGCGTCCCACCGCCAAACCGGCCACGGAGAAAGGGGTAAGAGGCAGGAGGATCTGGGGACAAGGACCGACCCTGGCTGTAGGAAAGCCAGCTGGCCTGATAATTGCCCCTCTTTAGCAACACGGCCATCGTCGCAGCGGACGTCCCCACGGTCTTTGCAAGGATGGGTTGGGGCTCGTTACACCCCGCGGCACCTGGGGACGAGCGCTGCCTCCCGAGCTCCTTGCCATCACCTCTCCCATCCCCTCTGCCGCCGGGATCAGCCTTAAAAACCATCCAGGCATGGGCAGGGCTGGCACGGCCCCGGGTGCGGGGAGCTGCCTGGCTCTGCCCCGTGCCCTGCTCCCGCTTCGCTTTGGGTGATGCTCACCCCTGTGCGGAGAGGGAGACGCAGGATGATGCTGAGCAGGTACAACACACCCTCCACGGTCACCAAATCACAACGCGGCCTCCGTTTCCCCGGCTCCAAAAAGGGAAATCACTGGCCTGATACCTTACGCGAATAACGGCAGAATAAGTTCATATTCCTACAAGCACCCGGCGCCCTGCGGCCTCCTTATTTATCATTCCTGAATATGC
>NW_008824357.1:2178576-2179201 GCF_000699105.1 Pygoscelis adeliae | reverse complement strand
AGCCGGCGGCTGCGGGGGGACGGTGACACGCCGCTCCCCGGGGACCGCGCTCGCGGGGATGGTAATTGAATCTCGGCGCTTATATTCAGCCGGAGCCGGCGCGGAGATTAAGTTAACTGGAAATGCCATTTCTGTATTGTTCAAACTCTTAAGTGCCCCAAGCTTCTTATCATTTGCTGCCGGTCCCCTCTGCTCCTTCGCTCCGACCTCGCCTCCCCTCCGGCATTGGGGTCAGGCTGCAGCGGCCCCCAGGGTCACCGAAAGAAATTAATCCCGGAGCCCCTTGGGAGCCGGGCTGGCGCCTTGGCAGCGGAGATTGCAAGGGCTGGGAGGGAAGATGAGCTCTCCTCCCCATTCGGGAAAAAATAAAAGCATTTCAGGAGTGTGGGAGCTGCTCTGCCCGTCTCCATCCCTGGGGATGAAACGCCAGCCCACCCACCGCATCCATTTACCTGCCGTGATTCACCCCCAGCATTTTGAATTTGCTGCTTCCAAGTCGCAAGTATCCAAAAGTGCAGCCGGGGCCTCTCTCCCACCCCTGATGCACCATCACCACCTGTTGATCTAAACCCAGAAACTGCTTTGGCAAAACGACCAAGAAATAACCCTCCCCGCTACGCAAACC
>NW_008824357.1:2176426-2178547 GCF_000699105.1 Pygoscelis adeliae | reverse complement strand
TCAGAACTTCCCTCCCTAGTAAAATATTTAATAATAAACTACGAAGAGAAGCCAACTGTCTCCCTTGGATGTGGTTTTCATTTGGAAGTTAATAGGATTTTTACTCTCATCCAAAATCTCCTTTTTTTTTTTTTTCCTAATGTATGTTTTGTTCTACTATATCCATCTTGTCATGCTAAATAAAATACAAATCCTATCGACGTAGCCCAACCGGGAGCGATGAACGCCCGTGTCGCGCTTCGTTTGTCTCCAGCTCGCAGACGCACCAGCCACCCTCTCCCAGGGCTCCCGGGCCCCAATCACTTTGTTAATCGATACCGGTCGAAAGCTTTAAATAATATTTTAAATACTCCGAGTGAGAAAACGTCCACGTTAATGTGTTAATTTCCACGACGCCTTGTTGCTTTGAAATCCCTGAAAAATGGGAAGCTTAAATGAGTCCTATGAAAAGGAACAGTGCATCATTAACACAGCCAGATCCGTATCACAGACTGCAGCAATTACCATCCAGTGAAACACTGCAAGCTGTGAAGAGCTTTCATTACCGGGGGTTTCACAGGTCATTCACCTCTGGCCAATCTTACGCTAAAACAAGCATTTTCTGCACCACGGATTCCAGCTTCATTTAAATCCGTAATTGCTTTGATTTCGGTACATATGGAGCACGGGGACTTCATGACTAAGAAATCTATTAGTCAATAAGTTTGCTGCTTTTATGGACCTTCGGTCGTCTTGCCTCAATTTCTTCCCAGGTCGGGTGATGGACGGAGATGCTGATTTCCACCGCGCGTGCGATCCGCCCCGGCTCCCCTTCGCTGCAATTACGTTCCCGGGTCACCGAGGGGGAATTCAATCAGGGAGCCGGCCCGCGGGATGCTGCTTCTGCCTCGGAAACGCAATTCCCTGCCGCCGGCAGCCCCGCGCAGCAAATAGCCCTTCTCCAACCTACAACGAATATTTGATGGGTTTTCATTATTCCCCAGGCCGCGCAGAAGGTGTCTGGTACAGGGATGCTCGGGTGTGAATCAGGCCTGATCCCCCCATCACTGTTTTCCCCTCTCCGGTGTCCCTGCAAGACCCAACAGCCCTTTGGGGAGCTGCGGACAAGACGAAGGTGGTTTTTATGGGTATTTTTTTTTAATTTATTTGTATTGAAATGTATTCACCATGCATACATTAGAAAACTCCCCAATTTAGAAGCTGCAATTTGCACCTCCGTATAAAACCCAGGGTTATCAATTCCTCCGTGGGTGCTGGCGGAAGCAAGAGACAATAGTCTATTCTCCTCCGTACGGGTTCCTACCCAGCCCTTGTATCCAAGTGCCTTCCAGGAGTGCATTAAATGATGCGATTAACATCTGTCACGTGCGGTTCAGTCTCTCTTTCAGTCTCTCCCGGGGGAAGGAGCCGCACGTGCAGGGGAAGGGTTTGTTTTGGTGGGTTTTATCTTCTTTTTTTCAAAGCGTGCAGCGCACGGGGGGAAATGCAGCTCCCTGGGCAAAGCGCCCTTTGCGTGCTGGCTGGAGCGGGGCTCGGGGCTGGGGGGGTGGCATCTTGCAGCCAAATCCCTCTTATTTGGGGTGATGGACCGAGCAAAAAGCTGGTCCTGGGGTGGGAGAGGCTCTTGGGGAAGATGCAGGGGGCAGATGCCAAGGGGCCGGAGGAGGCCGCAGCGGCGGGGCGGGGGCCGGACGCAAGGGGGCGGAGGGGGCCCGCGGGGGCGGCAGCAGCACTAAGCGAAGCCTCAGCTGCCGGCAGCAGCGTTTGCACGGGGCTGGATTCTTGCAGCAGGAGCTCCCTGGCTTGCTTATACCCAAAAGGCTGAATCCCGCTTAAAATAATGCACATTTCCTGCACGTTTCCATTTGTGCCCTGGCAGGAGCTGAGCCCGGAGCTGAGCCCGGCGGCTTTAAGCAACCCACCCAACCTGTTGCTGGTCCGAGCCCCCGAAAACAAACCCGCATCCCACCATCGTGCGGGCGCAGGGGTGCTGCCTCTGCTCCCAGTCCTGGCAGCGCCTGGGGCAAACCCTCAGCTACCAAAATCTACCGGCTTCAACACCGGGCAGCGATGCTCCAGCACGATGATGGCAAGCCGGCAGGGATGCTCCAGCGTTCCGGA
>NW_008824357.1:2173968-2176192 GCF_000699105.1 Pygoscelis adeliae | reverse complement strand
ATTTCTGGTGATAAAACGTAATTCCAAGGTGCGTTTCTCTGTGGTGGGGTTCTTTTTTTTTGGTTCAATATACTGAAAGCAAAAAAATTTGCCTTACAGCAGCTCATCTGGGGGTGAAATAATCCACTCAACATTCAGATTATCAGCTAACGTGCATTTGCATTAGAATAGGCAAGAAGAGCTCCCAGGATGGAGCAAGATCCCTCCGGATCAGCTGCTGTCCTCGCACAAAACAGCAACGGATCCTCGCCCTGAACACAAAACCGCTCATGGATGCAGCCTCTGACCCCCCGGCGGGGAACGTTCCTTGGGAAGGGGACCCTGCCATGGGATTTCATTAAAAAATGTTTAAATTTAGGAATAATGGGGGAAAAAAGCAGAATTGCCCAGAATTGGCCAGGGCAGCTCGTCTTGAGCCACAGTGCCAAAGCCCAGAGCTCTCCCAAGGGCTCGGACGTGCCCCACACTGGGACACCAGCGCTGTCCCTGCAGCATCGATGGAAGGCCAGCAGCATCCCTTCGCTCCAGGTCTGTGCCTGGCTCAGCTTTAAACCACCAGGAAATTTGGGAGCAGCGGCCGCATCCCGGGTGAAACAAAGCCGAAACGAAAACGCCCCGCACGGAGCTGCAAAAGCTTGCACGGCGAGGGCCAAATCCTGCACACGGACCAGCCGGCAACGGCACCGGGAGCCCTGGCAGCCGCCACAAAACCTGACGCTGCACCTTTCCCATCACAGCTGTCAAAATGAAGCTGTCGCCGTGACGGCCTCCTCTGAGCCTCGTTAAAAATGTGACGGTTCCCTTAGGCTACCAGGGGAGACATGGCCAAATTAACGAGGATGTGACAGAGTTTACGGGTCAGATTAGACTCCTCTTCCCATGGCTGCGCTCGGCATAAACCTGAAAACTGAGTGAAAAGAAGGGAAGCCGAGGGTTAGGGATGGCGAGGGGTTCGGGGAGCATGTGCGCGCACCAAAAGAGCAATCCTGTACTTGTCATAATTAATCAGGCACATGTTAGACAAGCAGAAAGCGCTCGGCCCCTCCGGTAAGGGAAGGGAATTAAACCCTCACCTCCTCGCCCCACAGATCCGGCCTCCCCGGGATGCGCTGCGCAGGGAGCGGGTTTGCAAACACATCCTTGCAGCTCTCCTACTTAATTTCCCCATTTAAAAATAAATAAACAGATTTTTTTTTTTTTTTTTTCCCCTCCTTTCCCCTCCTTTGCCCAATCTGGAACGCAACCCACTTCCAGCCAGAGGCTGTGACAGACCGGAGACGTCGCCGACTGGGAGCGGTTGGGCGAGGAGCACCTCGCACGTGCGACGAGGAAGGGTTGGCACCCCACAAACGCACGGTCCCAGTGCGGGCAAGCTGCCTGAATCATCGAGCATCCGCGGTCCCAGTCCGAGCAACGGGGGCTTGGGACCTCTTGAAGACACGTACGGCGTCCAGCCGGCCACGCTGGAAACACCCAGCGGTAGCGGCCGCTTTTAAAAACCCCAGTCCCTATAGCAGCCTATATAGATATAACCCTATAGCCCGTGCCCGGCGGCGAGGGGATGCCTGTTAGACCCTCTCCGTCCATCAGCAGCCCTTGGGGGGACCGGGGAGCTTGGCAAAGCACTGAGAGAGTTCCATTTGAGGGCAGCTATTTAATCTCAAACCCTTAAAACCGAAATAAAGCTTAAAACAATCCTGAACCAACCCCTCGAGCCCAAACAGCAGCGAGATTTGGGACCCAGTCCAAGCTCTGCAGCTTAGGCCCATCTCCAAATATCTCCCAACAAGTTTATTTATGGAAAATAAAATCAGTCCAAGACGTTCACAGCTCAGGAATATTTAATGCTATTTGGTGAGAAAGTATTTCCAGCAAGGAGGGAACCGCACGGCTCCCCGAGCCCGGCTCCCAGGCATCGCACCAGGGACGATGCTGGCACAGACCCACACCAGTCACCCTGGGAGCTCGGAACTGGTCCGACTGGATCAAACGCCTCCCTCATTTAGTTCATACCAATCCTGCTTCATTAATTGGGTCTGGAGGCATAGCGCTGTCTGTCTGCTAAGGTGAGCCGTGGGAAGAGCCAGGTGCTGAAGCATCTCCGAGGGGGAGCATCACCCCTGGGTGCCCACCGCAGCATCCACCCACCAGCACTTGAGGATGCTCTGCCCGGGGACCCGACCACAGACCTACCCCCTTCCCAGCACACCGGGAACGGGAAAGA
>NW_008824357.1:2170452-2173668 GCF_000699105.1 Pygoscelis adeliae | reverse complement strand
CGCCCCCGCCCCCCCGCCGCCACGGAGCGGTCTGCCGGGGCAGCCCCGAGTCAAGGGCAGGCCAGACGCAGCGGTGATGGGAGTCACTTTAATAGACACCTGCCACCTGACGGGGAGCGTTAATGCGTCCCCCTGCTCCCACCGGACACGGACGAGCATCCTCAGCCCGGCGGGGCGACCGCATCCCTGCCGCCACCGTGAGACGGGCTGTCACCTTGGCAAGGGGGGGGACACAGAACGGCCGGGGAGTGGGGGAGAGCGCTAGGGCAAGGCCTGGCTTTTACAAACAGCTCTAATATCCCTGGAAGACATCTCCGAGTCATGCACCGGGTTGGAAATGTCTCCCATTATAATTATGAGTCATTCGTGACTCAGTGACATTTCTGAAATTAAAAAGCAGTCGCTGGCCCAGCCCTTTGCTGCCCCGCTCGGCCTCCGTGCCGCTATTTCCCAGACAAACAACCCCCCAGACCCATCACCCCCCACCCTAGCTGTGCAGCCGCTTGGGGAAGGTCCCCTGGGATGGCAGGTTTTGCATTCACACCCTGAGGTTTTTTTTCCGTGTGGGAAAAGCTGGGATCTGAGCCCAACTTTACCGCCCGGGCTGCTCCCGGAGGCAGAGCCGGGTGTTGTGTCCGCCTGCACCGAGGCGGCAGGAGCGGCCCCATGAGCCGGGTGGGATTTCCTAGAGCACCGCGTTCAAACACAAAACCCTTAAAATAAACAAAAGCAACCTGTTGGGTATTTCCAACAGCCCAGGACTTAGACAAAAACTCTGCCAGAGAGCGGTGCACGCAGCAGTACGGCACGTGCCGAGGCTCGGTGCAAAACCGGGGCCACGTTGTTGCTGCAAACGTCTGCGTGAAGAAGGGGGTTCAGGGACCCTCGGCCGCAGCGGGGCTCGGACGGTCACAACCCACTGGTGTGTGGTCCCCAGGGACAGGCCATTAGGCACATTTTCATTAAGGCAGCCCTACCCCGATTGCTCAGTTTTATTCCAGGAACGGCCAAATCCAGGGCAGGAAACACTCTGCGAACCGATAACCCCCAGTCGCACAATTATTTCCCCCCTCTCTCCACGGTCCCTTTACAGCCCGAGAGCTCCGTTATTAAAGCACTAGATTTTAGAGTCTGGGAGGCAGCTGCCCTCACAAAAGGCACGGGGCAGGGATGCTCGGAGGCCAGGATGCTTAGGGGTCAGGACGCTCAGAGGCAGGGATGCTTGGGGGATCCGGGATGCTCAGGGGCCGGAATGCTCGGAGGCAGGGATGCTCGAGAGCAGGGATGCTTGGGCGCGATGGGCCACGTTCACCAACATCCCAATTGCTCCACACAGGGACAAAACTCAAGGGAGCCCAGCGAGGTCCAGCACCACAGCGGGACTGGTCCCCGGGGCTGGGGGCTTTGGGACCTCACGGAAACTCTCGCAGTGCGAGAGCCCTCTCTGCACAACACGTTTTGCCATCGGCAGCAGGTGAACTGCCGCCTCGGCGCAGCTCGGCACCACGCGGTGGCTGGGGAACGCACGCCGTCTGCGCCAGGACATATCAGAGCAGAAATAGACCTGGAGCCATCGTCCTCCCCGCCGCCCCC
This sequence comes from Pygoscelis adeliae, assembly GCF_000699105.1. Classification (NCBI taxonomy): domain Eukaryota; kingdom Metazoa; phylum Chordata; class Aves; order Sphenisciformes; family Spheniscidae; genus Pygoscelis; species Pygoscelis adeliae. The sequence continues at coordinate 2,172,075 of NW_008824357.1, read as the reverse complement.
TTTTTACTATTATGTCTGAGAAGCGATGTCTCTCCTTTTTTTTTTTACGATGATTTAATCGCTTGGTGATGAGGGCTGCCTGGCTGGGATACAACTGAGCTCTGGGCATCGCCAAAAGAAACGGGGGATATAAAAAGAGGAGGAAGCATCAGTAGCAGCGACGCTGATTGACAGTGAATGAAATGAAGCGGCCAAATTTCATTGGTGTGGTTTGAAATCCCAGGACGATGCGGATAACTGATGGCTCCTTTCCTAGGGTTTTGCCAGAGCTAGCATTTGCCTTTCATCCTTATTTAATTCACTGTTTGGAGACTGCCATGGGGTTTTTTTGTGTGTGTGTGGTGGTGGTATTTTAATTGCATGTTCCCCTCCTGGAGGAGATTTTTTTTACATACCAGCGTGTGTGCATGCTGAAATGCAGCTGGGCGTGCAAAGGAGAGGGGCACGATGGAGGCAGGAGCCGTTCGCCCGGCACCTTGGCCGCAGCCCTGCCTCGTGGCCTCAGGCCCTTGCTGAGAACAGCCCTTAAGTGCTTGTGCAATTTATACCCTGGACGCAGATAATTAAAGGACTCAAGGCTGAGGTCTGATAAAGCATTTTCCTGGAAAGGCGGCATCCGTCGGGGCTCAAACCACAAGAGGAGCCGCTGCCGGCTGCCCGGGGGGACGTGGGTCACAGCGCCTGGGCAGGGGTCCCGCAGGAATCCCCCGCACCCATCCATTCGCCTGCAGGTATCCTCCTCCCGATTACTGGATCTTTGCTGGGAAAACCAAGTATGTGAAGTCTGCGGTCATTGCAGATGAGCTCCAGGAACATCTCCTGGGAGCGTCTCCCCTTCGGCCCCGGCAGGTCCCTGCCACCAAAAAGCAGCGAGTGGCACCTGCGGTGATGTTCCAGCAAGAGAAGACCAAAAGGCGGCAAAAGTACCATACTCCAAACCTTCCTTCCCTTTTCGATGGGGAAAGGTGCCAGGTTGGCAGGGCTCCAGCTCCCGGCCCTCGGGTCAGCTCCGGGCTCCCCCTCTGCCGGCAGCTGAGCCCGGGCTGGCTCATCTCACGGATGGCCCAGGAGAGGCTGAAATCAGAGCATCAGCCCAGCAAGCCCAGAGATGGCCGGGAGCAGCCAGCGACACCAGCCAAGTTGATCTGCTCCCCAAACGCCAAGAGCCCTGCTTCTCCCTTGCGGCCAGATTTCCACCCAAATTCCCAGGCTTTTCACTCCAGCTGGAAGAAATCTGGCAAATCCATCGACTGAGTGCGACCTGCCCCCCATGAAGAGGGAGATCTCCCAGGAGCGGCAGTTCCCGGAGGGACAGGACGATGCCCAGCAGCTGCAGAACAAGCCGGGGGCAAAGCCCTGAGCGGCAACCGAATCCCGACTACGGGGCTGGTGTGTGCCCCCTGCTCCCACCCTGGCTCATCGCCCTGAAAAAAGCAGCCGGGTCCACGCAGCGTAGTAAGAATTACAAGAGTTTTGGTAGAGAAAAGCTCTGCTTTTGCAAGCCTGGTGGGTGCAACGCTGTGCCCCCAGCCCCAGGTTCATTTTGCTCCGGCATCGCCCTCCCTCCCAGCTGCCGTTTGCCTGGGAAGGGGCCGAGCAGCATCGCGCGGGGCTGCCGCATCC
>NW_008824357.1:2160273-2170358 GCF_000699105.1 Pygoscelis adeliae | reverse complement strand
GCTGCCTGCAGCATCCTCAAACGTGGGGAAACCTCCGGAGATGGCTACGAGCCCCTCGGTGCACGGACACCAAGGCCTGGCGCGAGGGCGACGGCCGCTCGCAGCGGTGCAAAGACCCTTTGCATGGGGGTTGCAGCTTGCTGCTTCCCTGCTGCAGCACCGGGGCTGTGCCAGACCGAGAGCGCGAAGAGCTGCTGTCCCCGAGCGTCCCCCGTGTCCCCCCCCTGCCATCACGACACACGACGCCCCGCCGGCCACCCCTGCTTTCAGCCCCGAACCGCAGCCCGCGACGCAGCCACTTTGATCCTCTGCTTAATTCCTCCTTCCCATTAATTTCTGATCAGGCTCTGAACCTTCTCGCGGAGCTGCTGAGATCAAATGATTAGTTAAGAGACAGTCAGGCGAGGAGAACATGAAAGCGAGAAGTTTTGTTTAAGGATATTAACCCCGGCGAGGCGGCGCGGGAAGCGGCAGAGCCGCGAGCCGAGAGCTCCCTCTGCTCCCAGAAAACCCTCCACGACCACAAATGCACCCGCCGCGCCGGGACCTGCCTGCCCTTGCTCTTCCTCGAGGCCCTGCAAACTCATCGCACCCCAGAGGGAGAAGGGGCCCTTGGGCACAAGCTGCTGCGCGGGGAAACGCTTGCTCCGAGGGATGAGCTGCTGCTAATAAAGCGTCAACCGAGGGTGAAATGGTCACAAAAAGCCCCTGAGCTGGCTGGTACCTCCTGGTACCCTGACCGGGCATCAGCCCCTGCAACAGGGGAGACCCCCTGGATGCAAGATATGCTATATATAATGTCATATCTGATTTACAGTTTGATTAGAGGCAGCCCAAGGGAAACAGCGGCACTTCTCCCATCACACGAGCACCCCCAGGACGGGGGAAAACAAGAGAGTTTGTATTGCCAGCACCGAAACCGTCACTTGGGAAGGGAAATAACTAAATGTCAGGCCAGAAAGAGGGACCTGGGGGAAGGAGAGCTCTAGTACCCAAAATAAAGGGAAAAAGCAAGGAGCAGAAAAAGATTATTTCAATTACAATGAAAACGTATTTTATTAGAAAATGTGGATTCGTCTTTGATACTCGATACCAAGAAAAGCAATATCCAGGAATATAATACCCCATCTCCGTGCAGGGAGAATGAGTTATTAAATCAGAAGATGAATGGCTTGCAGTGCAGCTAACTGCTCCGGTTAAGAGCAAAATAGTTCTAAACTTACTCTTTGCCCCAAAACGCATTCCTCCCCCTCATCCCCGGGACTCGTCTCTCCCCTCCAGTAGAGCTCACTCATGTGCTTCATTTCTATGGCTTATAAAAATTCAGGAGGGGAAATTTTAATAGAAGTAAAAAAGGTGAATTTAGAGGGGTTTTTTTTTTTCCCCTCCTCTCCTTCCCCCCCCTTTAAAAAAAAAATAAAATACACGAGGAATAAAACCGACCCACATAGTTCAATTGTGGGGAAGTAGTGAGGATGTAAATGAAGGCGCATTCTTATGTATAGCAGTGCACCCAGCAGCCCCGTGGCAGGGCGACTCGCTCGGCGCCTCCGTTCTGCATGAATAAATATGTATAAAAACGTAACGCTGCAAAGAACTCAAATCCGATAACCGCGATAGTGGTTCTCAGAGGCTGGGAGCAACACAAGCCACCAGCTTTTCTTATTCTTTGGTATTTATGTAAAGAGCCATTGAAATGATAATGCACGGCCCCCTCCCCGTACAGGAGAACGCTTTTTGTAGCGATGGATGCAACCGCCCAGATATTAAGGCCGTCGGTGCAAACCCACTGGTGACAGTGGCAAATACGGGCTTTGCTCGCCTCCCGGAGAGGGCAGCGTGCCGGTCCCGCGAGCTCCGGGCGTGCTCGGGATCAGGCCGCCCGCTCCATCAAGGGGATCTGGAGACATCGCAAATATTTGCCTTGAGTCCGGCACCGAATCTCACCTGCCAGAAAAGCCCCTTTGCTTCCAAGACCCCAAGAAACAGAGATGCTGGAAGTCGCCTGATAACTTTGTTAGTTCAAAACAGGCCGTGCACACTCGGACACAGGCACACGTGCCGACCTGCGGTGCCAGCCCGGGGCAGGACCTCCCGAGCATCTCCAAACCCCTCAGGAGAGGCTGCAGCGGGCACCGAGCTGCCTCCTCTCCCCGCAGCACATCGAAGCGACTTTTTCACAACACTTTTGCTGCTCCTTTGCCCGCAGACATCCAAGATACCCCCCGAGCAGGATCTCCCGAGGCCCCCGGCATCGCGGGGCAGCCCCCCCGGCGCAGCGCGGCTGCCTGGTTCCCCGTTACACAAGCCTGCTCGGGAGATCCTACGTGGGCAGACGTGGGCTTTCCTCTGAATTGACAACAGCTCTCGCTGCAGCTCAGCAGAACATGAGCAGCTTACATAAACAGCGCTCAGAGTTACCCTGCGTGTGGGCTGCACGCAGCCGCTCGGGGTGGGGGGGAGGCAGGGAGCCGCCTCCCCCCCCCCCCCCCCCCCCCCCCCCCAGTTTATTTTTTTTCCCCTCTAAAACAACCCAAACCCGAACGAGCTTCTCCTTGTGGGGGAAAAGGCAGCGCGCGAGAAATGACTCAAGTGTTTTGTAACTTGTCACATTCAAAGCTGCAATTTGGAGGCAGGAAGGAGGGATCCAAAATAGTCGCCCCAACCCAGCTTGTATAACCGAGATCCCCCGTCCCCTCCCCTCCGCCAGGAAAAGGGGGAAATTTCTGCCGTCGACTGGCAGCTGGAAAGAGGCAGGCGAGCTCAGGGTTGTTACAGCGCAGGAAGGAGCCCCCAAATTGGGAAGAATTACTCATCCATGGAAAAGGCTCCTGTGCTGGCGGGGAGGCACCGGGGAAGATGTTGCAGGGGAGGAAGGCTCCCGGGGATGGCTTCTCCGGATGCTCCAGCTCAGAGCCCGGCGCCGAGGCTGCGCTCCCCGGGATGCCACCCCGAGCGGGAGGTGACGCTTGGGAAACGCAGCTGGAGCAGGAAAGCAGGACAGCGTGGGTTTATCTGCGGAAAAAGGGACCTTGCGAGGGCTGCTCCTTGATCTGCTGAAGGGTATCGATACCCGCCGGTGCCAAAACTGAACCCAGAGCAGGCTTGAGCCTTCCCAGACGCTGGAGAGGGCACGGAAGATGCTCGGATAGTCCCATGGGAGGGCTCCAGCAGGGTCAGGCTGTGGTTTATGGGTAAACATCTCTCCCGTACAGCACTTCCCTCCTGGCTTTTCCCTCTCCTCCCGGATCAAAGCCACCAGCACCCGGCACTTCACAGCTTTTTCATCCGCGTGCTCAGCAACTTGCCACGTCCCAGTGAGACCCACGAGAGCCCGGCTGCACCCAGGCCCCTCTGCAAAGAGCAGGGAGGGCAATACCTGCCTGCAATGGGCAGGGTGATGGAGCAGAGACACACACCCCCCCCCCCCAGTACACCCGACCCGCTGCCGGGTCTGGTCCCACAGCCTTTCCCAGCCCCAACAAGGTCCAAGGCCGGAGCTGCGGAGCAGAGGCACGCCCGGCTTTGCACAGCATCCCTGTCCAGCCGCGTTCGCTCCTTGTTACAGCTGACAAGGTGCAGCAGCAGCAGCACCAAGGAGGCAGGAGGGATGTTTTCCCCTTTGGGTACCAACCCACCACAGAGTCAGTGCCAGCAGCACGCAGAGGAGCTGGGGAGGATGCAGGGGAGATGAGGAGGGTGCGGGGGAGCCATGCCCAGCTCACCCCCCTGATTAAACATGATTGCAGACCCCACAAATTCAATTTTCAAGGAGCAAGCGCCAGGAGCACCCGGAGGAGCCTGCCTCCTGCTATAAACCCTCCTGCCCACCCAAAACACAGTTAATTTCTTTTGAAAAAGTCAAGGCAGGTCCTGGGGACGGCAGGAGATGCAGTAAGTGTGACACCTCGCCTCAGGGCTCATTGATCTGCCATCGACCGCGGTGTTGAATCTGACTTTGAAACCCCAGACGGGCTTTGGCATCTGGCTCCACGTTTTGTGGGGGCAGCGCTTCCTAAGGGTCTCCTCAAAAATAAAATGGGTAGGGAGTTTAAATGAGGGGAAGGCCGAGCTTTGCAGCCTTTTCTCTAGTGTCACCCCAGGTAAGGCTCTTAAACCCCGAGTGCCCAACACCCACGCCGGCACACATCACAGGACAGCGCAGGCTGCGGCCGGCACCCAGAGCATCCCGGGAAAATCCCAAACACAGGGTGGGGAAAAAAAAAAATTAGGTTATTTTCAATAGATTCATCTGCTCCTACAATGCAGTTTGGCTTTGCAATTAAAAAAAAATAATTAAAAAAAATCTCTATTTCTTTATGACAGACCCACCCGACGGGTGCATCACTGCAGCTTTCGGATTAACAGGTTAAAAACAAAGTGGTTACAAAGGTGCCCTGCGATGGCAGGGACTTGCCCATGCCATAAACCGGCATCACTGAGACAAAAAGCTGAATTCCTGACTCCTTGGCCATTGCACGATCACACGCTCCCCGGGACGTGCCCGCTGGGATCCCGTACAGCCCACGGCACGTCCTGGCTCCGCGCACACACACGAGCACCGGCTCCAATTTTAACACAAAACTGTGTGATTCAACACAAGGTATACATCTGCAGAAGCAACACAATTATCTCTCAGAGTTAAGCATTGATGGATAGAAGTTTTAATTACCAAACCTTTTCATCCTCCCCCACACACAAAAAGTATATTTTCTGGCATGTTTATTTAATAATAAAATATGATAAAATTATATGTTAGTGGAATAAGTGCACGGTGTGAGTAAAGTACAAGATGAGCTGAAGTCTGTTTTGTCACCAGAGCTGAAAATATTAGCTCCTTTGATCTCTTTGGCTCCAAAGCAGCTCTAGGAGGAGAGAGCAGCACATCGCATGGCACATCCAGCCCATGAGGGTTTTGGGGAGGGTGGACCCCAGCTCCTGCCTCTGCACATGCCGGCGTGCTCCCCGCTCACGCAGGGCGCTGGAGATTGACAGCCTCCGCTCCTGCACATGTCCCTATCTCTTGATTTACCCAAAGAGAAGAGCAAGCACAAGCCAGCTGCCCTAATTGCCACAGACAGGGCTAAAGGGTGCCCCTGTCACCCATCAGTATCATTTAGGGCTTGGGAAGTGCCCAACTCCCATGGGGAACGCCCATTAGACCTCCGTGTTCATATCAGTCTTAATTTCATTTGGTCCTTAACACCATTGTCTGGTTCACGTATCCGTGCTGTACAGTAACGCCATCTGATGCGTCCGATCCCCTGGCACCAGGGCATGGATGCTGCCGTGGCGCAGGAGCAGCCCGCTGCTCCAAAACCTGGGCGCTAACGGGGAACAGCAGCAGCTACAGCCTGTTTGAGACCAGGGAGATATAGGTTACTCGCTTCCCAACATATAGAGATGAGGAGGTTGAGGTTTTCCCCCCTCTCTTCACATCGCAGCCTACAAGTACATCTCCAGCAAGAAATTCCCCCCCCCTCCCCCTGCCTTGGAAATTCACAGCCAACCTGCTAATGAGTCTTTGTGAACCTTGTGCCTTCTTACCTCTAATTTTACAGCCTGGTAGGATTTGAGCTCTGTGGACAGCCTCACATTTGGTTTCAAATTATAGGCTGAGTGGCTGTTCTCTCCTATTATTGTGCTGTCAATCTTGTATTAGCACATTATAATATGGTACACTGAATGCATCTGTTCTGTATATCACAAGTCCTAATTGTCATTTGTTGAATCACTTTGTCTTATATGATTGTTAAGCAATTATTTCATCCAAAGCAGCTTAAACTTTGATTACTGTATAGTGTTTACAGGGATCAAAGTAAAATCATCAGCTGCTTCAAACAGTTTGCTGTCGAAACAGGCACAAGCGTCTGTCCCGCACGCGCGTGGATGCCAATACATAAGCGATGAGGAGAGCAGACTTGATGACCTGTAGGTTCTTGCCATCTCCAAAGCCCATCCTTCTGCCTGAAGGGGAACGTTATTTGTCCAGGATGGTTAAGTGTCCAGCAAACGGGTAGGTAATGAAACAGATGTGAAGTGACATTTCTGCCAAGATTGCTCATGGAAAGAGGCTCTCATCGCACGTGGCACCAGCTGTCCCATCGGTCCCCCCCCGTGGGGCAAGGGCCCATCGTGGAATAACACCCCGCGCTTCTCCAGTGCTTTCCATCAAGAACACTGTCCCAAGGAAGCGCTCCTGCTCCCCAAGAGGCACGGAAAGTAAAGCAGCGCTTTGCTCAGAGGTGCACGAGGGGGATTGCATCCCCAACCAGCTCTACCATGCAAACCTCCACCGAAGCAGAGGAGTTTGCAGTGTGCCAGACCCTGGTCCTGCCTGGGAGTGGGTCAGCAGAGGACAGGGCTGATGCAGCGCAGAAGAGCCTGCGGGGCACACAGATTTTTTTTTTTTTGCTTTAACACCCCACACTTAAGCCCTCAAAGAGGCACTTTGGTAGCTCGCAGGCCTCGCACCAGCCCCTCCGCTCAGAAGCCGCTGCAAAGCCAGGATGGTCCCAGGCGCCGGGGAGCCGCTGGGCTGGCAGCCCTCTGAAGTCAGGGATGCTGGTATGCCACAGCGCGGTCCCAGGGCATGGGAACCCAAACCAGCATCAGCTCCAGCAGGGCAAAAGGGAGGGGTTCATCACCAGGGGCTTGGGCTAATCCCCATAATATCTGGCTGACAGCATCAGGAAGGAATGTTGGGCCATTGTTCTTTTTAAGTAGCCCAGACAGGATTAAGAGAAAAGACACAGTGGTGGCTCCTTAACCCCAGACAGTTCCACAAGTCAACGAGGATACACAAACTGTCAGGAATCTCCTGCTTAAAACCATCTTCTTTAATGAGACTTGAATTTAACCTGAGTGCCACTCAAAAGCCCCCTCTTCCAGCCAGCTGCAAATCACTGCCTGACACAACTAGAGCACATCCCAATTAGGAGATTAAGCAGACCTTCTCCTCCTTTTGTTAAAAGCTAATGAATTCCCTCATACAAGTAATTTTCCAAATAATGGGCCCCAGACCCTAGAGCACAGAAACCTTTATAAATCAGGACTGTCCCCAACCCGGCCACCAAGTGTTCACAAAAGGAGGAGAGTCAGAGCCAAGGCTGGGACTTAACCAGCAAGTGGACTTAGCTATGGACTCGAGGCACGACCCAAGCCCCTGGAAGAGGCTCATTCTCCTGCCCTTCACCCTGGGCATGACTGATCCCCAGTGCCGCAGCAGGGCATCACCATGGCTCTCCAGCCCCAGAGCAGCACCCCAGGGTGCTGGTTACAGGTTTAGGCACAAAGAGCACATGGAGCTGCTGCTGCATTAAGCCCAATGCAACCCATGAGGACATCATCCCATAGTTCGCATGGCTGGGGGCTTTTCCAGCCGCCTTTTCAGCTCCAGCGCAGTCTGCCATGGCAATGGTTTTAAGATACTATGAAAATGTACGGTTCTCGAAAGAGCCAAGAAAAGGTTGTGATCTGTACAGCTCCAGGAAGAAGTTCTAGCTCATGGATGTGCAAGTTGTCTTCTCAGACCGGTTTGGACAGGAGAGGGTTCTTGCAAAAACAATTTAAGTTTCAAAAAGTTCAGCTTGGGGTAGGAACCCTGAGAAAACCACCTTATTTCTGAGATATCTGGCCCTGCGGCCAGAGAGCAAGCCCTACCCCTTCTTCCCCACACCCTAAAGGAGCAACAGCATAGCCCAAAGAAACCTTTAAGGAAGTCGTCAAACCCTGTGATGAAAACAAATCTGGAAGAGCAGGTAAAAGGTAGTGCCGTAAACTGCAGCTTGAGAACATCGCGGCGGGTAAATTGCTTTTTAACAAGCAGACAAGTTCTATCAATAGCATCTACCGTATGTTTTTATAAAGTGCAGAAATATGTTTTTAAAAGGCCAGTAAATAAAGTTCCTATCGATTTGATCTCAAGCGTAATCTGTTTTTCTGTCTGCCACCAACAGTGGTAATAAAACAGAATCATGTAACACGGCGTTTCAGCTAATGTGACTATACATCACGGCAGGGGCTGCGTGCTCGCTGGCGATCTATCATTTTCTATTGGGATTGCTTAGCTGCAGAATTTATAAACTTGCCCCAAATTGATGCAATGTCCAATTTTCTTTTCCAATTTATTTTTGGTTGAGCAAAGCAATATTGAGGCAGGACAAGGAGGGCGCATTTCCCGTCTATCCAGATGTTCTCCACTCCGCTCCTGCTTCCTCCTTGGCCTGGGAAAGGGCCTGGCAGCAGCTCCTCTGCCAGGGTTTTTAGGAGGATGGCAGCAGACGCTTTAATGGCTGCATTTGGTGTTTGCTCCACGTCTTTGCAGCAGTACCCAAAGGCTGCAGAGCAAGTTATCTGATGCTCAGAGGGGTCTCCCTGGCAAGGACCGAGCATCCACAGCATCTCAGAGCTGCATCTCTCACTCGCCCAGACCTCTGCAACACCAGGACGGACCAGTTGGCTGCTCTGCTCCAGCACAGGGTTGTGGGACAGACGCTTCCACATGCCCAAGCCATGCACAGGACAGGTTTGTGTATCTGTGCCCAGCAGTTAAAGGGTTTCCAGGGTACCCAAACCATCAGTCACTGGCCTCCTGCGTCCGGGACACATCTCATTCCTTTGCCTGAGCACGCTGCTCGCAGAGAGAGCAGCCAGATGTAACAACTGCCTTAGTTGCACCAAAGAAGTCAAAGATGGGTCTTTTGGGAAGTAAAAAGCAATGTTTGCTAGAGCTGGCTGCCAGGCTGCAGTGCCCCAGTGTCTAAACTGGATATGCACCAGTACATAAAAACCCTATAAACACACAGAAGATGATGTATTAAAATCCCCCAGGCCGAGCAGTGGTAGATGCCCATCAAAGCTCAGCTTTGCAAGATGCCCCCCCACTTTAAGGACCTTCACCCACAAACACATTGACACTGCCTTCCCCAAGGAGCATCAAGACACATCAGGGCTGCGAGCAGAGACCTTCGGCAGAGCGAAATGCAGCCCCCACCAGACCTGTTACCCATTATCTGGAACAAGGATGGGAAGTGTCCCACACACCCCCCTCGGAAAACTGATAAATATTTCCGGAGATAAAAACAAACACTCCGCATTTGGCTTTTTTGGTGGTTGTTTTTCTTGAAGAGACAAAGTGTTCCACAGAAAGCAGACACTTCCTACACAAGTTTTCATACTCAAACCCCGAGTTTTTCTGCCACCGATTTTGACGGAAAAATCATAGCCAGGCCTGTACCCAGCCCGTTTCTCACCACTCCATCCACAAGATCACCGAGCCTCAACAGGGCCGTAGCACCCTGCCATGCTGAGAAACATCACATATAGATGGAGATAACTTTAGCAAAGTGAGGTTTCCCATTCTCACCTAGGGATTAAAAAAAATAATCAAGTTTCCTGACCTTAGAAATCCTGTTGTAAACCATAAAGAGCAACCCCATCACCTGTGCACGCCTCAGCCCTGGCACAGGATGAGGCAACTCTTGCTCCCACTCACTTTTGGGTTGTTTTTGGGGGAAAAGATTATCCCAAAGTTTCCTTACAGGTTCAGGGGTAAGAAAAATATATATTCCTATAGAGAAAGCCTGAAGTAATTCAGAGCCAGTTCTCTGCAACCGATTTAAGGCCATCCAGCCCCTTGCCCAAAATTAAACCCCTAGTTTGCATGCTGCAAAAGCTGGAAGGCTCCTGGCTGTGGGGAGCTGGGGATGTGTTTCTGGCTAAGGCCGGAGGAGAGAATAAATGCAAACCAAGGGAGGCAGCGGGGCCCGTGTCCTCAGATGCCGCCTCAGCGCAAGATGTGCTGAGTTGTCTTGGAAGGAAATGGTGCCAAATCTGCCAGCAGAGCCGAGCCATCAGCCAGCCCCGATGCCAGCCGGAGCCGCTGGCCCTTGTGCAATGGGCTCCCCGGGGACCTGCCCTCCACCCAGTGCCACAGCCGGCATCCCACCCCAAAATAAACATGCACAAATGACACACGCAGCCAGCTCCCAAGTCCAGCCTGGGCAGGTTCACTCACCTGCTTCTTGTTTTCAGGTTCACAAATGCAAAGCCTGCATATCCCCCCCCCCCCCCCCCCACCCCCC
>NW_008824357.1:2159745-2160263 GCF_000699105.1 Pygoscelis adeliae | reverse complement strand
GCGTCCGCCCCCCCCCCCCCCCCCCCCCGGCACAGCCGGGCGAGGGCCTGGCTCTGCTTACCCCCCAAATCCTCCCCACAGCCGGCAGCATCGGTTACTGGACAGAGCAGCATCCACCTGCATCACCACAGCCAAGTCCCATCCCTTCCCTTCTCCCTGCTGTAGTTTGCTTTCCAGGACGAAAATAAAAAAAGAAAAGCAACTGCCTACATCCCTGGGAAACTTCAAACTACTGGAAAGCAACGCACAAGTGATGGGTGGTTTTACCTACAGCACCCTCTGCCAGGGAGGATTATTTTTTTGGAAGAAGCAGACACCGTTAAGGGAAAGTTATACTTCAAACCATGTGATCCACAGGGGGAAGAGACTTTCCAGACAGCGATGAAGCAGCCAGAAAAACTGATTCTTAACACTTCAAGGTAAAGCCAAGATGCACAAGAGCCGAGTTCCTCCCTCATTAGCTATGGCTGAAGCGTCCGCAGCTGCCGGGGTGGGAGCTAATGATGGGGAAACTGCAC
>NW_008824357.1:2150618-2158922 GCF_000699105.1 Pygoscelis adeliae | reverse complement strand
CCCCGCACTGCAAATCCCGCAGCCCCGGCGCGGCCCGGGGGCTTCTCGGTTAATTAACCCGGTTTCTGCCGGCGGACACCAGCGAGGGATGGAAACACCCAGCCGAAGCCTACCTTCACTTTAAAGAGTTTACAAGCAATTGCAAGAAAAATCGATGCGTGCAAATTTTTGCTACAATGTAGCAAAAATTTTTGCTACATTGTAGCAAAAATTTAGTTTAAGTTTACCCACAGCTCCGCCTCAACCCAAACCTCTGAAGGAATGGGGAAACACAGGACGAAGCTTAGAAAGTCACCCGGACTTCAGGCACAACTTCAACAAGCACAACCCGAGCAGCCGACGGCGCTTTGGCCGCGGGACAGCAGTGCAAAGCCACGCACGGCACAGGGTGAGCAGCTCCCGGGCCGTTGCCAGCACCCAAGGCACAGGCGCCGGGTGTCCCTGCTTGGCCCAGCTCCCAGCCAGGGTGTCACGGCCAGGCTCAAAGTACAAGCGCGCACGTGTGTAAGCAGTCCTTTCCCAGTGAATTCCTCCCCCGTGATCTGGCTACACCTTTAATTAACACAGAAACATGGAGCAGAGGCAGCCGCCCGTGAGCGACACGACTCAGGACTCACCTTCTCAGCCCGGGGGTACCGAACACGGGGGCTGCCCCACTCCCTGCTGATCCGCTGCCGGTACTGGTGGCACTTGGGGATGTACGTGCAGCCCACATCGCCCAGCTCCGGGTAGATAATTTCTAAATCCCCTCTGGGGAGAAAAGGGGAGAGAAGAGCATGTAGGGCGAGAGCACACCATGCAGGGGGTGGGAATTAGTGCCACATCCCAGCCAGCCTTGACCTGCGGTTGCAACGCTGGGTGGGAGATGCAGGATCCCACCTCCCATCACCAAAGGTGCCAGGCAGCTTGTGCACCAGGGTAAAAGCCCTCCCATGCTGTAACACAACTGTGGGGTCTGCTCCCTCTCCCAAGCAGCAGCAAGACTTTCATTATGGCTCAGCACACTTCAGATCATTCCCAGTATTTTCCACATTCTTTATAATCATGACCCATATGGGTTAATCTAAGGCTTGAAGATGGAGAGCAGGAGAGCAAAGCTACCCTCGCTCCCCCTTGGCCTCAGACAAGCTGTTTGAGCTCTAAGTCCCCTTCTCCCACTTGTGATAAGAAAGCAGGGACAAGCCTCCCCTGTGGTTTGGGTACTGAGAGGTCAGATATCTCCAGCTCTGACTTCTGCATGAAGTGCTTTCCCCTTCTGCATTATCCAACAGAGAAAGGGGCCGCTGGAGCAAGCTGTCGGGTCACCGCAGCGTGTAGATAGCAAGTCTCAAGGCCACCCTGAAGATTAGCTGCCACAGACATGACCCTTGCAGGAGGGGCCCTTAAATCCTGCAGCCCAAGAGGCTGCTGAGCAAACACCTACAGCAGCACGGGGCTGGCACAAAGCAGGCTGAGAGTTCAAAGCAAGGTGCTTTGAACTCCTGGTTTGTGGGAGGAAGCTGGGGCCAAGTGAAGTCTCTGCTTGCCTTTAGAAGCTCAACTTGCTCATATTTAGAGAGCATTTTGGTTAACTGAAAAGCAGCAGAAAGCATGTTTTTGATGCAGAAGCTCCCTGTAATGTGGGATATTAGGAACCCCCCAAAGGCAAGGGCAACGCGTGTGCTGCTGCTCACCCAGCCCTGCCTCCCATCTACAGCAACCCACAGGCAACAAGAGTTTAAGCCAAGGACCTTCAGTATCAAAACACTTGATAAAGGGGTACATTCAGTGGTGGTTCAGCTGGGGGCCCAGCTGGTACAGCATCAAACTGCTTGTTTGCAGCCCCAGAAGAAGCTCCCCAGGCTTCCTCCTCTTCCCATGCCCACACCTCAAGCATTAACATCTCTGCAGGATGGGCTTTGAGGTCTGTGGGATCACCTGTTCTAGCACTTTTCTTCCCCAAAAGTAGCCTCCTTCCTCTGAAACTTTCTGCAGAAAACATTTATCATCTGATGCTGTAAGTTGCTTTAAAAGCCTCTGCAAAAATGGACCAAGGAACAACTCGAGGTGACCAGAGCCACTAAGATCTCAGCTTGCATAAAACAAGAGCTGCGCAGTGTGGCAGGCACTGCTCCGCTTCGCTCTGGCCCAGATTCCTGGCAAAAGGAAGAAAGCAACCAATATTTATAGCCCTGGCAAAGGGGATACTGGAATTAACTGTCCCAGGAGGTGACATGCAAGGGCAGCACATGACTGGATGCCCAGGGCTTGTGCAATTTGAAGAAGAGACAACAAGGAGTCACTTACCTGCAGAACTCGCTGTCCACGCTGCTGAGCATCTGGAAGAAGCAGGTCCGCGAAGGCTCGTCCGGCCAGGGGGGCTGCTCCCCCTGGGCAGCAGTGCTGAGCAGGCCGGCAGCCAGCAACACAGCACCCAGCAGCTTCATCCTGCCCTGCAGGGACCGAGGGACAGAGAGGGTCAGTCCCACAGGCAGAGCTGGGACCCAGCACTGGCCCCCCAGCACCTGCTAGCAGCCACTGCACATCTCCACCACCATGCTCTGGCTCAGCCCCCCCAGGAACCAGCTCCAGGCAAAGCACACCCATCCTTACACAGCTTTTTTCTCCATTTCCACATCATTAATCCCAATTATGCCAGAAGTGAACTGTGTTTCCTGCTGCTTCCCCGTGCCAGGAAACACCGAGCAGGCTCGCAGCAAGACCCCATGTCTCAGAGGACCCATTTCTGCCCACCTACAAGGAAGACAGATCACCAGCCTCCCGCACAGCACCAGAGATGTGCGTGCATGACCTCACAAGCTGGGCAGCCCAGCGCAGCGACGATCACCTCCATGGTGGTCACTGTGACACCACACTCCAAGCGGGGACAGAGTCCCTGTCTCCAGGTGCCGACCCTGCTGCGCTCCCTAGGACTCAAATGTGATGAAAAAGATGAAAAACTGGTATCAGGCTCGGTCATGGATTAACTAAGACCACTACTGATGGATGCACGACCAGCAGCGACACTGACCAACACACCCCGACGCCAGGGAAAGCCTCTGCCGGGGGAACAGCACAGGAGTTCACCTTGAACCCAGGCACCCCCTCCAGAGCCAGGGCAGAGCTTTTTCCGTATGAGGACAGCCTTGGCCACCCATTTTTAAGCCTGTACAAAGCACAAGCCAAGCCCCAAGGATGAGATGAGCCAGGGTATGAGGTTTATATACCCACACCCCTGCCGAGCCCAACAGCAGCCCTCGCCTCCCCAGGCTGCACTGAGGTGCCTGCAGCAGCCTGATGGACCCGGTGGCCAGGGCCACCACGGCTGGCCCTGCCAAGGCACTTACCCACGGGGTCCTGGGGACGGGCGAGCAGCTCCGAGGCAGAGCCTGGAGGCTCGAGGTTGCCACGGAGATGGTTTCCCTGGAAGGAAGGGAAGAAGGGACTGGGAACGAAAGACAGCCTGGGGAAGGGGCAGCTCATCCCCTAAAGGAGCATGAAAACCGGCAACAGGTTTCCATCCCACAGCAACCTTCAACTGACCCACCAGCTCTGGGTCCTCACCTGGCCCTAATTCCCCCCTGCACTGACAGCATCCCAGCTCATTAGAAAGGATGCGACCCAAACATTTATTTGCACTAGCCTGTCTTTTCCATTGCCTAATCAGTCCTGGATGAGGCATATGCAAAAAACCCACTGTCAGTTGGGAATAGGTATTACAACACATACTGTATCATTATATAATGAAGTACCAGCACGCAGAGCTAACACGAGTAAGTACTAGTGCCACTGTCATTATGGGGAGAAAAAGGCATCAGGCTTCACTAATTAGAAACATTAATGTATTGGGAATGATCTGGAGGTTTAGGGGCTAATGGCTCCGGTTCCCACGCTACGAGATGGGCAAACCCTGTAATTAGAGCCCTGATCCTGCAAACAGGCTCACGTGAGTAATGCTTTTCCCATCGGAGTCAGGAGCACTGGTTTGCATGAGTCAGTATCACCAAAATGGGGTTTACATCCTCACGTGCTATCGCAAGCTGGGGGGGTGATAACCTGGGGTCCCAAGGGAGCCACACAGGGGGAATCGCAGCCCTAGGCAAAGCATGCCCAAGGACTGTTCATCATTACAGCTGCCCAGAGACACTCTGCTGCAGAAAGGTGGATGTCTTAGAAGAGCAGGACTTCCCTTGGAAAGCTGACAGCTCAGCTGAAAGCTTGGCAAGAGGGTGGCAGGCAAAGGGACAGTGGCTTTGACCTGGACAGACACAGCGACTCAGACACCAGGAGAGCTGTAGACGTGGACAAGGGACTCTTCCGGCCAAAGTGACTCTCGCCATGTTAAACCCATCCATTTTTGCCATTTATTCCAGCATGAAAACAGCAAAGCTGGCACAAGGCTTACATTGCTGCAGCCCTGGCAGCTCAGACCCCCAGGTCTGTCCCAGAGGAGCATCAGCACTTTGCAGTAACCAGCTCCAGTTGGTTCCTGCAGTAACTTTGCAGAGGTTACCCAGAAAACAGCAAAAGCCAGAGACAGGATGAAGTCTGAACAAGCCAAACAGGGGTATTTTATTTTAAGCCCAGAGGCAGAGAGAAGCCCCTCATGCAGAGGCAATGTCAGCCACCTCCATCTGGAGACCTCCTGAGAGGATCATCAGGAAATGAGATCAGCACAAAAGGGTTTGTCAACAGACAAGGTGCAGAGGGATCCCCCGGGGATGCTCTGGAAGAAAAACCCATGGGAGCAATAATCTCTCTGGCAGCATCCTGTGTAAGACGAACTATGGCTTTCACTTTAAAAGCTATTTGCAGAGTAATTACAAAGATCCTATTTCTCCCGCTCAGGAGACAGAGTTGAAAAGGCAGCGGGAAGCCCGTGCAGCAAACCCACACCACCAGGGTATAAAACACATGGGAAAGTCGTGCTGGCAGAGCCAGACAACAGCTCCTGTGCTATGCTCCCACAAGGTCAGATAGGCTCCTGGGAGGCATGAAGCCACCAGACTGTTTGCTTTTTACACATGCATAGGACAGGGTGACTCAAGAGCTGGCGGTGCTGCTGGCTTTGCTGCCAGGCTGTAGCTGACAACCCTGCCTGCACAAATACTCCAGGCCTGGCAAACCCATGCAGGGGATGGGTGATTTCCACTGGCATCCGTCTCCTCTGGTCTGCCTGTGCCTGGAGCTCTCACAGCTGGGGAAAACCAATAGACCACATGCCTGAGAGCCTGCACCGAGCAGCTTCCCCTCTGGAGAAGGATCCTCCCATGGGAAAACACACATCTAGTGGTGTCAAGCCAGGTATGGAACAAGAGCCAGCCTCCTCTCCCAGCAACCCAGGTGTACCTGCATGTCTCTTCTCCTGACTAAGCATTGCAGGACTGCAGGAATCTCATCTTTCCAGCTGCTGGGAAGCCTCTGGCACAGTGCCATGGCTATGCAGCTCAGAGCTGTGGAAAATATTTTCATCCAGGATTTCCCCCCACTCAAGAATGAGATACTGCCCTCCACTTACAAACAGATGCTTCACACTTTTTTTGCAAAGCCATTATTGAAAACACTACTGTAAAGACCCCTGCCGCTTCTCAGTTTTATCATTTCTGTGCAGACCAGACACAGGTCTGCCTTGCTGGGCAGCAAACATGACCCGAGGGGTTTAACCACACTCAAACTATGTACTGCATCTCCGCACACAACCCCTCAGCTCACCCTGGCCTCTCGCTCTCTCCCCCTTCCCTCCAAGCCCAGCAGAAGGGGAAGGAGGAATTGCTTTTAAGCCACTGTGAAGTTGGAAGATGGCTTGAAACAGCCCTGGCACAGAGCCACGCAAGCTGCACTTGCCACCTTTCCCCATGCCCCGTCCTCACACAGCCCTGGGCGGTTCCTGACTTCCAGCAGGAACCGATATTTGGGAAGAAAAATAAAGTTTTCAAAGGTACCGAGTCCAACCAGTGGCTTTTGGATAGGTTCATTTGGTTAATCAGATGAGAGAAGCAATGACATGAAGCCCAAGGAAGCAAAGCGCTGCCCTACACATGCTGCAGTCCCCACTATCGCTTCAGCTCATTGGGAGGAGATACATATATCACATTTTTATTTCCAGCAAACCAAGTCAGGTCCAAAAGCTACTAAAAAGCCTTTCACAGTTGGCACAGCTAAGACACAGGTAAGGAAATCATCATTTTCTGTTAATATCAGAGATGAAAAGGCTCTTAATAAAAGGAAACTACCTTAAGGGTGGGAAGGAAGGGAGAAGTCTGTGGCTTGCTTTAACAACTGCAACAAAGCACATGCAAAAGCCAAGGCACCTGTGCTGGGAGCCAAGTTACACACATCAGCTGATCCATGGGGCCACAAAAAGGGTGCTTGCAGAGGAAAGGAGAAGGTGGCTTGTTGCAGAGGAGGCAGCAGCCCACCTTGGGTGCTGCTGAGCCCCCCAGCCCAGCACACCTTCGCAGGCCACTTCTTGACATTTTCCTGTAGCACCATAAACTGGTACCGAGGTCCCAAAATATTTGTCAGGGAATACAAGAGCATTAGGACACAGCTCAACCAAAAATCAAAGTATTTCAAGGAACCCTCCAAACATCAGCTGAATCTGACAGGCTCTCAAAGCTTTTACATGCATGCAAAACCTCCAGCTCTGGTGTAGTTTGTTTACTTAATGCTGGGCTTTAATGCAGAAAAAGTGTTTCCAGGTCAGAATTTCCCCATAAGTGTTCATAAGAGACCAGCTTTTTTATTCTGACATGGGCCAAAAACACATTGTTTGTGAGCTTTGGAATTTCCCACCCGAGCTGCTGGCTTCCTGTTGATGTTAGTTTAAGATTAACCAGTGCCATTTATAATCCACTTGAGCACTTCTTCTGACTTCACCCAGCACTAAGTCCCCGCACCATAAAAAGCTATATTATTTCATGGAATCCAAGTTTACCTCCATCCCATTTCGCTAAGCAACCTCGGCTCTCCCCAGACGTCAATTGCCTCCCTGCTCTGCTCCTGCAGGCATCACTGGGCTTGAGTTTCCCCAGCCCCATGACACAGGAAGCCCAGCACTGTGGTTTTTCTCCCCCCCTCCCAGTTTGTTTCAGGCTGCAGCAGAGTTATAGCTCACCACCAAAGTTCATTAGAAACTCTATCCCTTTCTTGCCACATAGCCAAGAAAGACGGTTGCTTTGTTTTAATGTTCATGAAAACAAGGATTTATTTTGCATTGCATGAGCAAAGGCATTTCTGGGCAATAAATGTGCTCCTTGCACTCCTACCCAAGACCCCCCAAGCATTAGTCCAGCCCAGCTGCTGCAGAAAGAGCTTGGCTCTTCCTTCAAGGTCCAGCATTTTCCTCTGATTTGGGCTCCTGTCTGCCTCAGTTTCCCCATGGGGGTTGTCACAGAGGGGGGTCCTGTGAGCAAAGCACCCGAGAAACTCACACAGAAACCAATTCCTACAGCCTGAACAACAGCTGGAAAAAGTATTTCTGCTGTTGATACCCACCATTGAGACTGTAGGAAGCAAAGGACTTGGCAGAGCCTCGGCAGCCAGGGGAATTCCCTCAATCTTTGTCTTGCAGGAAGCTCATTTTTCAGATATTTTTTCCATAGCAATCAGCAAGAGAAACAGAAAACCACATCCTTTCTCCCCATTCATAACCTGCTGCACCTCCAGCCATGCCCACACTGTGCCTCTTGTCTCTTCATAGGCTGTCCTCACATTTCCCTCTTTGCATGGCTAATAATTTCATTCCCAGCTTCAACTGAGTGACCACAAGGTCGTCTTCACCTTGCCCCAGCCAACCCACAGGGCAAGAGCTTTCTGAATTAAAAAAGCACTTGTCCTAGCACACACCATAAATTTGCATCTGCACTGATTTGTGGGGCCAGCTCTCCTTCTTGGGCAATTTTAAGGTTCTGGGAGGAGTTAAGTGGATTCAGGGAACATGACAGCTTTATTCGGCTCAGGTGGTATCCAATTTTCCTGGGTCTGTCTAGTGCCACATACAGATCAGGAGTTAAAGACCCGGGTTGTCACTGCAGAAAACAAAGGTTCCCTCAGCTACTGCCCGGCAGCAGCGCCAGCCCTTGCATGTGTTACCAGAATAAGATGAATCTGAACTGCTCAGGGGAGACATTATATCACTAGCTAGATCAGACAAGTGCAAGAGTTCAATAGCTGAGCCTGTATTTCTGGGTCTCTACAGCATTAGTAAGATGCTGGGGCAAAATACAGAGCAACATGGTTGCATTCACCCCTCACCCCCCCCCAAGCAGACCCCCACAAGCCTGCAGACTGAAACAGCAGAGCTTTGCATTTTGCAAAACGCCA
>NW_008824357.1:2145432-2150392 GCF_000699105.1 Pygoscelis adeliae | reverse complement strand
CAAGGGGGAAGGGTCAGAGCCCCAAAAGGGCATTTGGACCTGCAGCATCCACCTCCTCCTGCAGCACCCTCTGAGCAGGAATCTGTGGGATCAGGGACGGGATGCACGATGCTTTTTGCCCTTTGAAGTTGCTAGCACCTTGCAGGCTCCTGCATTCACATCCCAGCAGGAGAAGATGCAGTGCAGCACAAGCCGAGCACCAGAGCCAACCCAGGGCTGCTGTGAACCCCCAAAGCCTTCCCTGGCAGCCAAGAGACCCCCAAGCATGAGCCCCTCTCCCTCAGCTGGGCCTCACAGGAGCACTCGGAAGAGGATGAATGTTCAGTATTTGCCAGGCAATAAGCACAGAGCTGGGTGCAGTCCCCTGAGCCCGGCAGCAGCCCAGAGAGCCACCCCTGCGCTGCAGGACACAGGGGTCACCCCTTCTCCTGCCAGCCCAATCCCTTCCTAAACCTCAACTAGCAGGAACATGTTTCAGCCCCTGCAGCTCCTAACACCACCCTGAGCCCAAGCACTTGCCCAGGCATGCCTGCACAGCACACGAGATACCACAGCACAGCACCTTCACCTGAGATGTTGCATGGCTCAGGGATGGGGCCACACACCTCCACACCCCATCCAAACCATGTGGGCGCTCACCCCATCCATGAACTCCTCTCCCAGAGCAGCATTTGGCACCCAGGAGCCAGCTGACACATTTTGGGGAGGGTCACTGGGCAGCTGCAGCACGCACAGCAGCTTCAGGAGGGGGAGCCTGGGGGAGGTGACCTTGGCAGCAGGCATCACCAGGAGCCGGCTGGTTGCACACTCGCAGGCTGGATGTGCAGCATTGCACAACCACACCAGCCAGAGCCCACCCCGCCACAGCAGGCACCTTGTGACTGCTCCTCCCGGAGCTGCAGCTCTTTCCGGGGAAGGTCTTCTATTTTGGGAAGAATGTTTTCATTTGGCCTATATTAAGCACATACATTTCGCAGTCACAAGGCAGGCGCAGAGCTGTGCAGGAGCCTCCTTTCCTTCAGCGCCAGCAACTCTGCAGCTCGACAGATCCTGGATCCCAGCGGTGCCGGCACACACGCAGCCGAGCCTGTTGCTCACCAGGGCACTGCCTAATGCAGTTAGCTCCCATTTGCACCCCTCCATTCACACACTTGCTGAGAGGCTGCTGCAACCCACCAGAGAGCTGCTCAGCTCCTCTTTAAATTTCAGGCCCAAGCTCCAGCATTAAGGACCCCCACCCCACTCCTGGAGACAGGGAAAGCCACTAAGCATTGCTGCAAATGCCAACACACCACAGCAGGATGGAGGCAAAGCATTGAGAAACCCTCAGGTGTGGCCTCTGCTCAACCTACCACCCATGCTGCCCAGGGATGCTGCGTGGGCAGGGTACGGCCCAGGGACTGGGTTACAGAGGGGTCACCCAGGCACTTTCACCTTTCTTCCCTCTTTTCCCCCCTTCTCCTGGACACTGCACCACAGCACAGGCGCATCTCTGCCCTGTGCCTCATGGATGCCCTAATTGTGATTACAGGCCCTTTAGGGATGACAGCAAAAAATAAACAAACACCCATTCCCAGTCCTTGACATCTCACCAGCCGGGCTGGGTGATGCTCCTGAGAAAGCCCTGGGGCAGCAGCTTAATGAGGAGCTGGGGATGAGGAAGGAGCATCCTCTGCTCTGACTCAGGTCAGGCTGAGCCTGGCCCCACGAGTCACCCCATCAAGATGCGACAGACCGGCAGGACCCAGCCGCTTCACCGACCCACTGCCCACCCTGCTGCTGCTCCCCCCAGCCAGCCAGGCACAGGGACCTACGTGGAATTTAGGCTGGCTGAGCAGGGATGTCTATAAATAGCACCGTTTCAGATTCAGCCTGCATGTGGCTCTTCCCTTCAGTCCCCAGTTTATTTTCTCCCTCTTTCAGTGGCTCTCTGCAGCCTGAGATGAAGGGGAGCACAGGCTGGACCCTCCGTTAAGTCACACAGGCAAAACAGGGAGACAGACTAGTTAAATTAGTCCCAACTGCCCATGTTGGTGCACTTATACCAGATTAACCTTCGCATCAATAGACTACCAACTTACACTAAACTGGCTTAACCCTTCCTTAAATGGGTTTAACTGGTCTGCCACAGGGGGCTTGAACAGTTTTAACGAGCTCAGCTATGGTGCTTTCCCAGGAAGCCCTGAGCACCCATCACAGCTCCATGCAGAGGGTAGCCCCAGGCCCCCCCCCAAAGCCAGTTTGTGGGCTGGAAGAAGGCAAGGGTACTTCCCACAGGTACCCATGGTTGGAGGGAACCTCCAAGCACGGGTACGTTTTCCAGAAGGTTTTTCCATCTCCCATCTCCCCAGGCATTCACTCCCAGACCCTTGGCACCCTAGCTCTGAAGGGGACCCCAAAATGACCCCTATTTACTGCTCCACCCACACTGGCAGGGCTGACAGAGCTCCTGCCCTTACATCCCAACAAACCAACCAGCTGCAAAACAAGAGGGAAAACAGCCTGACACCCCCCAACACGCAGCAAGCCAGCCAGCACCCCCCACTTTTCCACCTACCCCTCCTTACACCACCAGTATCCCCAGTCCCACAGCAGCAGAGGAGCCGGCAGCAGAGGGGAGCCTGTGCCCGGCCAGGTCTGGCAGAGCCCCAGCCCCACAGCCGGCTCCTTGGCAGGGCTGAGCCCTGGAGCCAGCTCAGAGGCTGAGCAGGGGGCAGTTTGCAAAGGCGAGGGCTGGCACCTTCCCCCCCAAGGGTGAACCTCACATCTGGGACACGAGCTAACACTGCAGTTTGCAGAGGTCAGGGCCATTTGCAGGATGCTCTGAGTTGCACAGAGCAAGCAGCTGCAAGCCAGGCATGGCTCTGGGCAGGAAACATCTTCCTTGCTCTGTGACCCAGCAAAACAGGAGCTTTTTTAGTACCTGCCACAAAGTTAGGCATAAAATCCCCCAGCTTCCCTTTCTAGCTTAGCTCAGCTTAGGCCAGAGCAAATGGCTCTGCCCCCCATGAGAACATACCACATGTGTGAGTAAGCCCAGGGTGCCAGCCGTGCACAGCAGCAAAGGCACCCGGGGCATAACAGCATCTCAATTAAAAGGTGATGCAAGACCTGCACCAGCAAAACAAAAAAAAAAAAGCCACGGACGTGCTGAGCAGCACATTCCTGCCCGTTATCGGCTAAATCAGTACCTGCAGACAGCATTCTCCAGCAGCACTCCAGTCCCTCCAAGAAAAGCAGCCTGAGCAGAGCTGGTTCAGTCCTAGGGGCTCCTCCTGCCTCTTTTTAAGCCCGATGGACACCTGCTGCCCATCAGCCCATTAGCTCCCTCCTTTCCCATTGACTCACCAGCTGGTCCCACTGAGTCACCCCTTCGAACCACCTCTCCTTTCCGTGGCCCGTGGCCGTTTCCCCGGTCCCTTGGTTCCCATTGACTCACCGCTGCTCATCCAAAGCTCACCCTCCCCTTTCCATTCCCATCCTGGCCGCTTCTGGTCACTGTGAGTCCCCCCTGCCCTGGTACCTGCCTTCCTCCTCACCAGCACCACGCTGGCAGCATCCCTGATGAGCTGCAAGGAGCATCCCGGTGAGGGACCTGCAGCTCGTGGCTCCCAAAAGCACCCTCCAACCTGTGCAGAAGTGCCATTGCCAAGCCCCGAGGCTGCAGGGAGTGTTTGCTGTTTCAGGGGCAAAGGATTCCCCCCCATTTCTCACCCTGGCTGCCATCTTTTGCTGTTTTTTCTTCCACAGACCATGGGAGAAATAGAAAATGATTTGCAGGATTTAGCTCTAACATATTTAGATTTAGCTCTAATCAATGGCTCTAACATATTCCTTCGTATTTCCCATCCATCCCTCCATCCAGGTTCATTTTCTCCAGCTGCAATATGGGAAGCGTTTAGGAATGAGTCTGAAAGACTTTGGAAGTGTAGGGAGACGGGATTTTCGGGAGCGTGGGCCCTGGCGCGTGCCGTGCCGCCGGCGCACCCAGAGCCGGGCTGAACGGCTCCAAGTGGAAAATTCCTGTCCATTGAGCACAGATTGTGGTTCAACAGGTTTTAGTCCCAGCCCCTTTATTTGTGTCAGTGCAAAAACTCATCCCTAGGGCATTTGTATGGATCACATGGGCGAGCATATAAAAATGGGTCCTACCTGTCCAGGCCAGTTAGCACCTCAGGAAAGCAAAGGCAGCTGCTGGACTGGAGGGGAGAGCCGCGGGACTGTGCAGAGTTGGTGCACGCAGGTAACCGTGCCGGCTGCCCGGAGCAAATTTATCCCCCGTTTTTTCCCCAGGGCTTTGTCAGGGCCGGCCCCGGTAGCGGCGACGGGGTATGGCGATGCTGAGGGCTTTTCCTTTATGCCGGGGAGCTGCAGGGGGATGCAAAGGAGTGTAAGGGTTGAGGGTTTGGAAATAGGTCAGTGGGCTGCACTGGAGTGGAGGTGGTTCATGCCACAGGAGTAGCTTTAAGTGCCACCACAGGCTGTTTCCAGCCCTGTGGGCTGATGCAGACCCTCCGGAGCGGGGGATGCTCTCAGCTCCTCGTTCCCTCATTGCCCTTTCTCTCCCCTTTGAGCTGTCGAGAATCGGGCTGTCAGGCCCCGGCGGGGCTCCGCGGGGTGTGTTGGTGGCAATTGGGGTTTAACAAGTAGCCCGTGGCCAGCGCGGGCAGAGGGGAAGGTGCTCGGGCAGAGCCACGTGCGAGAAGACACCAAGTTGTGGGGGCGAAGAGACTTCCAGCGTGGGACGGATGCCACCCTGCTGTCCCACGGGAACGGGGAGGATAAAACCGGTGACTCTCCGTGGCTGCTATTTGCTGCTTCGGTAAAGGGGTGTTGATGTCTCCTGGCAGGCAGTCGGGAAGTCCATGCAGCCACCGAATGCTGCCGTCCCCTCCCTGCCCGCCTGCCTACCTGCCTTGCTCGCCGTCTCCTGCTGCCTGCGGACTGCCTGGCCGGGCGG
>NW_008824357.1:2141588-2145265 GCF_000699105.1 Pygoscelis adeliae | reverse complement strand
GATGCCCCCCCCCACCCACCCGTGAGCCTCTGCCCCGGGGGGTCCTAGCCTGCCCCTAGTGCTGGCCACTGCGTGGGGTGTTCTGACACCCCCATGTCCCCTCTTTTCCTGCCTTCCAAACAGCCGTCGCTAATGAGACAGACCCAGGCAGCTCCTCTGCTCCTTCCCTCACCCCCCGGGGGTCCTGCCGGGGGCTCTGGGACCCCAGAAGTTTTCTCCCTACCCAGCATTGCTTCTTCCCCTTCCTCTGCTCTCCATCCCTACTGGAGACAGTTGCTTAGAAACAGACTCCTTGTTCTCTGATTTTTTAATTTTTTTTTTTTTTGGAATGTGGAGATACGCAGGCCCCCGCCGAGCCCCCCCAGACCCCGCACCGTGGTCCGTGCCGGGTGCTGGCTGCAGCCAGACCCAGGGACGAGACCCAGGAGGTCCCGCTTTCCCCCCTCCCACTGAGCGTCGGTCCCCAAGCTGCAGCAAGCCAGGCAGACACCCACCCCGCACCCATAGCAGCTCCCGAGGTGCGATGTGAGAATTAATTCCTTGGGGTTGTTGGCTCGGGGGTTATTTTCTTCTTCTGATGAAGAGCCCAGGATCGTTGGCAACGCTATCAGCCTATTTTTGCCCTGCTCTCCCTAGCAAGAGAACCAGGAGAAATAGGAAACAGAGAAGCCACAGGATGCACCGCTATAAGAGGAACTTTCCCCAAATAGAAGCTTTTCACAGTTTTTTCACGAGGCGTCAGCAGCTCTTAATACTGTACGAAGCTGTGAATACTGCACGAAGCAGCCGGCCGGTGGGGAGCCTGTAAATGTTTCAGGCTGCAGCTGCAGCCCTCCCATGAGCACAGGGCCGGCCGTGCATGCCCAAAACCTGGCTGGGGCGGCGGGGGGAAGCAGCTGGAGGAGCAGCCTTAGCTGCGATTTCGTATCAGCAGCACTTTCTGCACTGATCAGGGTGGTAAATCCAATGTATCCCAGCTGGAGGGTGCAGAAATCCTGCATGTGTGGACCGACACCTTGAATTTTGCCCTGACCCAGTTTCCAGCTGCAAAAGATCTTTCTGGAGAGCCCCAGATGTTCATTAGCTCTGCGCTGGGGTAAAGGGAGGGATGCTTTGCTTGTGTAATACGTTGCATTTTGCAGGAGTACATGGCTCCTTCTGGGTTTAAATATTTATAAACTGAGTGATGAATCCCTGAAATTCTGCAGCGGTATCGATGGCAGGATGAGTTATCACCCATGGCGTATCAGGTGGCTGTATTTCAGGGCTGGGAGACGGAATCCAGGCGTGTAGCTGGGTCATAATATGCGTATGCAGTGAATTTCCAGAGCACCTCAATCTCCTGGCTCGGAGGTAGACCCTGTTGCTCTGGCAGGACAGGGGATGAAAGGTGCAGAAATGCTCTTTTTGCTTGTTTTAGACCTTTCCCTCTGCTATCAGCTGTTTCCTGGACTCTCCTTCCCAGCCCACTCCCCGCCAGCGCGGTGGCACATCCCGTCGTGCCCTCTCCAGTGGCACAGGGTCCCTTTGCCCCCGCTGTTCCCCCATCGCGGTCGGGTTGGGTTTTGCCATGTTTGCAAAGTGCTGGTTGGAGACTTCTCCTGCCTGCTGGGTCCAAATGGATATTAAGCCCATAAAAACCACTTGTCTGAGCTGCCTTCTCCCTCCCTGGCTGCCCGGCGAAGGAAGGCTGAGCTCTCCCAGTCCTGCTGATGGGGCTGGGGAGCCCACGTGGATGCCTGGGGCAGCTGCCCTGAGCAAGGAGACCCCTTGTAGCATCACCCAGGAAGAAAAGCTGCCGGATTTGGGGTTTTCAGAGCAGCAAAATGGAGGGGTGACCCTAATTGCTCTTCCTGGGTGGATCTGGGGAAGGACCCAGCACCACAGTGGGTCTCTGAAACCCACTCCCACTCCCCGGCAGGAGCCAGGCATCTGCTGGCTTTGCCAAGAGCGAAGCCCGGGCTGGACTCTGCTCCAGCCTGACGCATGCAGGCACCGCTGATCTGGTGACAGGAGGAGGGGAGAGCCCTGCTGCCCTGCCTCCCTCCGGAGCTCACAGGAGAGGAGTGTTGCCCAAAGCAAACATGCCAGCAGGCTGGGTGGTCTGCTGGCCGCCCCGGGAGCCCGGCACGGCTTGGGGTGCACGTGCATGCAGGGAAGGTTCTTAGCCCAAGGGTAAGGTGCTTGGAGCAGGGGAGTGGTACTGGGGGACCCCTTGACCACCCCGGCCGGCCCCTGGGGCCGAGGGGAGGCTGTCACTGTGAAACCCAGCACAAGGCTTCAGTGAAAGGGACAGGTCTGTGCACGCCTGTTGCATATATCTGTGTATCTCCCCCCCGGCTGCTTTGTACGGTGAAGGAGGTGGCATGGGGAGAGCAGACCTGGCAGCGAGATGTAGGGACGGCGGGCAGAGCCGCTTGGTGGATGAGGGACAGCCCTCTCCCCACGCAAGGACGCTTCTTGGCCAGCCCAGGTGGCCGTGCAGGACTTGCCTTCCCAAAGGCTTTCTGTCCCCAGGGTAGCGGGGTGACACCGTGCAGGAGGTGGGGGGGAGTCCACGTTTGGGGTGTTTTCACAGAGCCCTTCTGCCCTCTCCTTTCAGAGTCTGCCAAGAGAAAGAGATGGAAACCCCAGGGAAAGGCAGCCCCGCCGGGAAGATGACTGCGATGGCTCACAGCCTGTAAGTACCTGCCCGCCACGGCGCCGGCTCCTCCAGCCTCCCGGTTCAGGCACTTTTCCTCTGGCCTCTTTCTCCAGGGGACTTTGCTCTTTGCTCCCCTCTGACACGCGCCATCGCAACGTCTCCGTTCCCCCCCGGATAAGGCGGAAAACTCGCGGCAGGGCTTAGGGCAGAGCGAGGCAAAGACAGGTCCCCAGCGGCGGGGGCTGCGGGAGCGCGTGGTCCGGGGCTGCCGGAGGGTGTCGGGGTGTGTCTCCGCTGCAAATCCGCTTTTTCCGGGGTGCTGCCGGCGAGGGAGGCATTGCCTTGGCCTGTCGCAGCCCTTCAGGCTTCTACAAGGTGAATAACGCTGAGCTCAGCTTTCATATTTGGGGATCAGGGTGGGGTGCACTGGCGGGGGCAGAGCTGGGAAGGCTGCAGCGGTTGCAGAGCATTTGCTGGCTGCTCTGAGGAGCGAAAGGAAAATGGGTTTGCACCCCCTGCCTCCGTCCCCCCGCAAGATGGAGGAGCAGCAGTGCAACCTGGCATGCCAGCCCCCAGCAAGGCTGGGCAGGGGCGCAGGAAGCACCTGGGGGGGATGGAAACACCCCTGGCATTAAACCCCGTTGAGTCATAAAATTTACAGGGGAGGACACGGGGCTGGAGCGATGTCTGCTCGTGTCTCTGATATCCGGAAAGCTTCTTCATTCCTTGCTGGGGAGGAGGAGATGGAGGGAGGAGGATGCTATGGAGTGAAAACGGGTGCTTGTTCCCAGTGGTGCGAGCTCCCTGGTGCTCGGCTGTCGGGTTTGGAGCTCTTTGCCTGGGAGCGAGGGCGATTATGGAGCCGGGCAGATGGGAGCCCTCTGGGCCAAGTTCAAGAGGCTTTAAGCCTCTTGAACTCTCGGAGAGAGACATGGGAGCAGGGAGCAAACGGCCTTTTAATTACAGCCTTGCCAGAGGCAGCAGTGCTGAGGGAGGGGAGCTATTGCTCTGCAGCCGTGCCATGCCGTGGGCA
>NW_008824357.1:2141061-2141457 GCF_000699105.1 Pygoscelis adeliae | reverse complement strand
GAGCAGAGGGGCTGCAAGTAGCGGCCACGTGCTCCGTAGATGCTCCCGAGCCACTTCCCCTGCCCGGTGCCCTCCCCAGTGCCTCCCGCTGCTGGCTCTCTCTTCCCGGCAAAGCCTCCTGCCGGGAAAGGGGCCCGTGCGAGCACCGCAGCCCGGGGTGTCTCGACTGCAAGTGACAATTGTGCTTTTGTTTTGCCTAGCAGGAAGGGGGGCAGGCAGGAATTCGGCTGCCCAGAAAGCTGCCAGGAACTCTTTATGCCACAATTAAGCACCTGCTACAAGAGAGCAAATAAGCCAAATCATGCGGCTGGCAAACAAGCTTTACGTGTTCCTTCCCCGTGACCCACTCCAAGAAGAAGAAAGCTCAAAGCTGCAGCTCAGCTGCTCGCAGCTCCC
>NW_008824357.1:2137125-2138094 GCF_000699105.1 Pygoscelis adeliae | reverse complement strand
GCTGTCAGAGTTCCCCAACGTTCTTCTGCTTTATTCAGAGCCTGCATTTTGTGCCTGCTACTGTCCCCCTCTTCCTTTCCTCATCACAGGCACTGATCCCGTTGGCATTTATCCCTTAATTCCCTCGGGGCACAGACTTCCCAAGTCCCCCGTGCTCGGCTGGGTGCAGGCCGAGCTCCCCATGCGGGGCAAGCATCCAAACTGCCAACCGCAGTTGTCATCTCTATGTGCCTTACCCTGCCACCGGCTGAATGAGCTCAGCCGACTTGGGAGCACGGCTGGCCCTAAAAATAACCGCAGCGAAGCTCCCCGAGCACTACCAACCTGCCCGGAGATCTCCTGGCCCTACAGAGCAAAGCTGATCCCTGGGAGGAGCAGGGGACCGGGGACGGCGGTGGAGTGGGATGCGTGAGACGGCAACGAATTTCCAGGGGCTAACGAGGAAGGAGACAACCTGCCCTGACTCCTTTTTGCCGTGCAGAGCTTGAGGAGGTTGCTATTCCTGGTTTGCAATGCCCTCGGCAGACAGCATTCCCCGCATCCCAAAGGATGGAGGGGACGTGGCACGCGGTGACAACTACTCGGAGAAGTTTTGCCTTGGGATGTCTGAGCACTGGCACCTGAAGTGACCTGGATTTGTGCCACCCGCCTTTGCCTATGCTTGTGGCCCAATCCTGCACAGTGCTGAGCCCTCTCACGTGCCATCTCCTCCAGGCTGGCGTAGCCAGGTGTGCTGAGAGAGCTTGTGCATGGGAGGGAGGTGCTAACATTGGAAAGTCCTTGCCAGGCTGCTAGTTTAGGGAGCTGCGTCCGTGGTCCCCGCGTGCAGGGCTCGGTTGCCATCGTTACCGGGTATTTTAGCTCACTGAGCCTTTGCGCTGGTGGTTTATTATAGCAGCTCGGGAGGCCAGTGCCAGGAGGGAGCGACGAGGGGGAAGAGATCTGCGGCTTTGGGAAGTTCAGAGCAAT
>NW_008824357.1:2136631-2137033 GCF_000699105.1 Pygoscelis adeliae | reverse complement strand
GCTTAATGCTGTGATGAGTTAATTCTGGCCGATTTAGACTCTGGGGCTCCGAACAGGCAAAGGGTGGTACACCTGGGCACGCCTGCTCGCAGGTTACGGGCGCTTCTCATCGGGTTCACAGCACCCATAGCACCAACCTCCCTCTCGGGGGGGTTCGGGTCGCACTTGGTCCTGGGAGGCCAGCGACGCTGAGAGCCTTCCCAAACCCGACGGCTGCTGAGCCTCCTGGAAACGTAACGAGTTTCTTCTCCTTTGCTGCTCTTAGCTGGGAGCAAACATCCCCTCCGGGAATGGGGTGGGAAAAGGGGGGCAGGTTGTTGTCGAGGGACAGACTCGGCCCCCGAGACAGACAGGCGGGGGGGGAGGAGGGCAGTGGCCGGGGGGGGGGTCGGGCGGGCGGGG
>NW_008824357.1:2134974-2136125 GCF_000699105.1 Pygoscelis adeliae | reverse complement strand
GTATTTGCTGACCCCCCCCCTTCCCCCTGCAGGTCCCAATTAATGGATTCTGACATGGATTATGAGAGGCCAAACGTAGAAACTATCAAGTGCGTCGTGGTCGGGGACAACGCGGTGGGCAAGACCCGGCTCATCTGTGCCCGCGCCTGCAACGCCACGCTGACCCAGTACCAGCTCCTTGCCACCCACGTGCCCACGGTGTGGGCCATCGACCAGTACCGCGTCTGCCAGGAGGTGAGGGCTGCCGGGGAGCGGGCTGGGGATGCCGGGGGGGCTCGGCTAATGGATGCCCCATGGGAACCCCAAGGAGATGGAGTTGCATCCTCCCCGCGGGGGAATTGTGAATTACTCCTCCATACCCTGCACGTGGTGGGGACAGCCCCGCTCTTGCAGGGCTCCAGGACTCAGGAGCTGGATGGTGTTTCTGTTCCTGCAGGTGCTGGAGCGCTCCCGGGATGTGGTAGACGATGTTAGTGTGTCCTTGCGGCTCTGGGACACCTTTGGCGACCACCACAAAGATAGACGCTTTGCCTATGGCAGGTAGGGGAGAGGCAGAGCCTCGTGCTGCCCTGGGCAGGGAGGGAGGGCAATGCCAAAGCGCGGCGGGGGTGGCTCCATCGCCAGGCTGGACCGTGACCCTCCTTTCCTCGCAGGTCCGACGTTGTGGTTTTGTGCTTCTCCATCGCTAACCCCAACTCCCTGCACCATGTGAAGACCATGTGGTACCCAGAGATCAAGCACTTCTGTCCCCGCGCCCCCGTCATCCTGGTGGGCTGCCAGCTCGACCTGCGCTATGCCGACCTGGAGGCCGTCAATCGGGCACGGCGCCCCTTGGCCAGGTGGGTCTCTGGTGCCCTGGAGATGTCCATGCCTGCCCAATGCTTTCTCCTTACCGTGCATCTGAAGAGGTCTCTTCGTTATCTCCCCTCTTTTTCAGGCCAATCAAACCTAACGAGATCCTTCCCCCGGAGAAGGGGAGGGAGGTAGCCAAGGAGCTGGGGATCCCCTATTACGAGACGAGCGTGGTGGCCCAGTTTGGCATCAAGGACGTCTTTGACAATGCCATCCGTGCCGCCCTCATCTCCCGCCGTCACTTGCAGTTCTAAGTCCCACCCCTCCGCAACGTGCAGCGCCCCCTGCTCCAAGCCTCC
>NW_008824357.1:2132906-2134538 GCF_000699105.1 Pygoscelis adeliae | reverse complement strand
CCGCTAGCTTTGATATCTGCGAGAGCACCGAGGAGGCCGGATCCGGCCAGCGAAAACCGTGCCTTAGAGCCTCCACCAGTGATGGGATCCTGCGGGGCAACCGCTATGAGAACGGGGAGCGTGGGCTGCGGCGGGGAAGGGACCTCTCCTCTTGGAGCCGGGCTTTCACCAGCATTCAGGAGGAGATGGCAGAAGACCCTCTGACCTACAAGTCCAAGCTCATGGTGGTGGTGAAGATGGATGCTTCCATCCAGCCGGGTCCTTTCCGGGCCGTGCTGAAGTACCTGTACACAGGGGAGCTGGATGAGAACGAGCGGGACCTCATGCACATTGCTCACATCGCTGAGCTGCTGGAGGTGTTCGACCTCCGGATGATGGTGGCCAACATCCTCAACAACGAGGCTTTCATGAACCAGGAGATCACCAAAGCCTTCCACGTCCGGAGGACCAACCGGGTGAAGGAATGCCTGGCCAAGGGGACCTTCTCGGGTACGACTCCAGGCTGAGGGGGAGCACCATCCACAGCACCCCCTCTCCCTTGGCGGGGGGCTCTGCCAGATGGATGGGGGACTCAGAGCTCCTGGCTTTGCCCCGTGCCGATGTGTGAGTGGGGGCGGCTGTGCTGCGAGTCAGCAGGCGCTCACTCGCCTTCCCCGGGGTTTTTGGTCACACTTTGCCTTTCTGGGATTTTTATAGCTTTTTTTTTTATTTTCTTCCCAGAAAGTGTGTGTCATGGCCCTTCCCCAGGGTTTCCTGCTCCCCAGCCCGCCTGACAGCTCTGTTTATTTACAAGAGAGCAGCAAAGGCAACTTCCTTCCCTCCCGGGCCCAGATTTTCACAGGGTCATCTGATTTACAAGGAGCAACGTGCCCTTGGTAGGACTTCCCTGGCCCTGGCTCTCTGCCGAGCACCACGTGCCACCGGCTTGTGCCGTGATGCTGCCGGGTGATGTCCCAGGGGGGCGGTGAATGTCCCAGCCTCCCTCCAGCTGAATTTGTTTCACGAGGATGGACCTTGATGTGGTCAAGCTGTCGCTGTCAGCGGACAGATGCGTGCTGGCCCCTGGCGCACCTTGGGGAGAAGCCCTGGTCTGGGGTGGAGAGCAGAGTAGGAGGGGCAGGAGATCCCCAGCATCCTCCCCAGCTCTCCCAAGGACTCAAGCTTGGGTGAGCCATTTGATTCCTGGGTTTTCCCCTTTGCGTGGATGCCTTGGGTAAATCCCTCGGACGAGCCGGAGCCCCGCCACGGCCCTTCCCTGAGCTCCTCTGAGCTGGCGGAGGATGTTGGGAAAAAAAATAGAGATCTTTAGGGCACATTATAGGATATGCCAGACTCAATCCCCCTCCCTCTGCTGTCCTCGGTGCGAGACGTTTTGTGGCAGGGGGTGGCCGAGCCCTGGGCGTTGGGGACAGTCCCAGTAGCATCCCTCTGCTTGTCCCCAGATGTCACCTTCGTGCTGGATGACGGTGCTATCAGTGCCCACAAGCCCCTGCTCATCTCCAGCTGCGACTGGATGGCCGCGATGTTCGGCGGCCCCTTCGTGGAGAGCTCCACCAACGAGGTGAGGAGGGGCCCCGGGATTTGTCCTGGGAGGGTGGGACAGCTGGGGATGGACGCGGGGTGACAGCCGGT
>NW_008824357.1:2128184-2132887 GCF_000699105.1 Pygoscelis adeliae | reverse complement strand
GTGTGTCTCGCAGGTGGCACTTCCTTACACCAGCAAGAGCTGCATGCGGGCGGTGCTGGAGTACCTCTACACCGGGCAGTTCAGCTCCAGCCCCGACCTCGATGACATGAAGCTCATCATCCTTGCCAACCGCCTCTGCCTGCCGCACCTGGTGGCTCTCACCGGTGAGTCAGGGTGGCTGCAAGCGGGACAGTGTCCCGCCCATCCCCGACCTCGGTGGCAGCCCAGTGCTCCCGCTGTCACCCCGTCCTAACCGCCCTGTAACCCCCTGTGTCCCCCACAGAGCAGTACACCGTCACCGGCCTGATGGAGGCGGCGCAGATGATGGTGGACATCGATGGGGACGTGCTCGTGTTCCTGGAGCTGGCTCAGGTAGGACACGGTGGGACAGGACCCGTGCCGGCAGGGCTGGGGCGAGGTGCTGGGTGGTGCCTTGCAGAGGGGTCTGGCAGCTCCGGGGGGGTGATGCTGTCCTGGCAGAGAGGGCAACCGGGTCTGGTCTTGGATGTCTGTGGAGGAATAGGGGTAATTCCTCCTGCTTCCCTGGTGGTCCGTGCCGTGGTGGCTCTGACGTGGGCTCCATCTCTTCCAGTTTCACTGCGCCTACCAGCTCGCCGACTGGTGCCTCCATCACATCTGCACCAACTACAACAACGTCTGCCGCAAGTTCCCCCGGGACATGAAGGCCATGTCAGGAGGTGAGTGGGGGCCGGGGTGGGATGACGGGGGTCCTGGTGGCCCTGGCACTGCCCTCCCTGCCCTTCTCCCTGCAGAGAACCAGGAGTACTTCGAGAAGCACCGCTGGCCACCAGTGTGGTACCTGAAGGAGGAGGATCACTACCAGCGGGCGAAGAAGGAGCGGGAGAAGGAAGACTACCTCCACCTCAAACGGCAGCCCAAGAGGCGATGGCTCTTCTGGAACGCCTCCTCCTCCCCTTCCTCCTCTCCTTCATCGTCGGCAGCCACAGCCTCCTCTTCTTCCTCCTCCTCCTCCTCCTCAGCTGTGGTTTGAAAGCCCATCCTTGCCCTGGCTCCAGCATCCCTGGGAGGAAACGGGGAGGAGGAGGAGGAGGAGGAGGAGAGGGGCGGAATGCCCTGCCCCAGTGCCAGGCGTGGAGCAGACGCCTCCGGCCGAAGCCCTAGAGGAGACGGCGGTAGCAGGGGCCCATCCCTGCAGAGGGGCTCGGGGCGGGGCGCCAGCCCCCAGCGCTCCTGGAGCCCTGCTCTCCCCGCGCCGCGGCTGCCAGCGCGCTGCAGGACTGGCAGAGACCGAGCAGCAGGAGAAACTCATGTTTACAGGAGCACGAGGGCTGTGTTGTGGTTTTGTTTGGGTTTGGTTTTTTTTTTCTTTTTTTAACATCAGCAGCATGAGGAAGAAGAAGAAACCCATCCCCCTTCCACTTTAATTTGTAACCAGAAGCTGCAGGATATGATTTGTCTGTCTGATGGCATCTTGCCGCCCTGGGCAGCCGGAGCCGCTGGGGGGGGGTCCTGCCGCCCCCTTCGACTTGCAGCAGGGTCAGGCACGGTGCAGGGGGTCCCGGTCCCCAAATACCTCTAGGCACTGCAGCATCCCTCCTTCTACTCACAAGTGGGGTCTGTCGTAATTCGGGGAGCGGGAGGGGACAGGAGCCCTCTCCTCCCTGCCTCTTAACTTTTCATTTTTGTTTAAAAAGAAAGCTTAAAGCAAAAAAGCCAAAAACCAACCCCAAACCCACCCCCCTCAACCTGCCACACCAGAAACCAACCCCAGGCCCTTGGCTTGGGATTTTAGCCTGGAAGGTTCCATTGTAATAAATGGTATTTTAAAAGCCCAGTGTGGTCCCTGTGTGTTTGGGAGGAAGCGGCTGGACACGGGGCATCCTTGTGCCCTGCTTGGGGTGACACCAGCACCCCCCCACCAGCGCTCCCGGGATGGACAGGGACAGCAGAGAAGCGTTGCAGGATCCAGCCATCGAAAAACCTTGTGCAACGAGAGGTGGCTTTACCGTTGGGCTAACTTTGCACGTCCCACCTGTGTCCTTGCAGGTGCACAAACACAGCGGGTACCGGCAGGAGAAGGCAGCATGGCCTCAGGGCTTTGCGAGACTGCCAGGCAGGGCAGGTGAGCAGGAGGGACCCAAACCTCCCCTCGCCCTCCCCAGCCGGGAAGGGGAAAGCTCCTTTGAGAACATCCCCAGCAGAGGCTGCTGCTGGAGCGAGTGCGTAGGGATGCTCCCGGCAGGGATGCTCCCGGCGGTGTCCCCTCCCGCTCCGCATTGCTCCTCTTCCCGGCTGGCTTCGGTAGAGCACCTTGGAGTCACTCGTTTCGCATGCTCATCCTCAGCCACGGATGCAGGAGCAAGGTTGCAGCTCCAGCGAGCTTACACTCGGTGTTCTCACACTTTGCAGCACCGGCGAGCAGGTAGGACGACAAGTTTCTTTCCCTTTTGAATCTGGGCGCTCACCGCTGCTTCCGAGTCCTGTTCACTTTTCCCAGGCCAGGACCCGAGCCCCTGTGTCCCGGCACTAAATCCTGCACGTGCCTGGCTCTGCAGGAGCTCCTCGCCCAGGTTTGCATGCTCGGGAGGCCCACGGGGGCTGCCCGGGACAGGACCTCAGGCATGAAGCCTCCTGGCAGGTCACCAAAAGCTCCTGCTTTTAGCGCTTGCCCCAGACCTGCGTTATCGATAAAGCCAACTGCAGTGCGAAGGCTGGCGGGCAGCTCAAGGGGGCTTCCTGGGGTGAGCGGAGCCCCTTTCTCACCAAGCACTGCATGGATTTGCAACACAGCTATTGCAACACACAGAGCCCTGGCTCGGTACAGCCAGAGCGGGGAGTACCACGGCCTCCCCCGGCAGCAGCAGTTTCGTCACGGGGGTCAGCAGCATCACTTGGCCCTGGGGTCCCAGCCCCTGCACGCTCAAGGGACTGAGGCGTCCTACTTTTGCAGGTGACTAAAGAGCACAGGACTCATGGTGTAGGTGTAAAGGCAGAGCCCAGGTTTGCTGCTGAGGACTTTCCCTGGCGAAAGCATCGCTGGTGGGGACCATTCCCGGCAGGATGCCGGTGTGGCAGAGCACTAACGCCATGGGCTGGGTCCTCAGTGCCACGCAGAGCAACTGCTGAGCATCTGGTCCAGCTCCTTCAGTGCCCACTGAAACCTAGAACAAAACCATGTCCAGTGGTATGGCAGGGCAAGGCGGGGAAAAAAAAAAAAGAAAGATGAGAAATCAGGAGGATTTTTTAAAAGTTTATTCTTCCTTCATAAAGAGAAATGTAAAAACCTGGAAATAGCAAACTGGCTGGGCCAGAGCTCTGTATAAAAACAGTCATGCATAGTAAAAAACAATACTATTTTTATATTAGCTTTTAAGTTAATATATGTACACGTTTACAATTACTAAATAAATACATAAATATAAACTTTCTGCTTGCATTGTGTTGGTGAGGAGAGGGCAGAAGGGACAGCAGCGGGAGGGACCGGCGCTTCGCAGCACAGGGCAGCCCTGGCTGCGGAGAGGGGCTGGCGATGCTCCTCGCGCTCTCCCACCGTGCTGGGGAAGGTCCTGGTGGGCTGGGCTGTACCGGGGTGGCAGCACATGTAGCCAGCTCAAGTAACGCAGGATTTTTCCAGCCAGGTTGTCCCTGAGCTATGTGTGAGAGCCAGAGCAAGGGGCAAAGTGTTCGAGGAGCAACCCATCCAGCTGGAGGATGGATGGCGGGTACCCACAGTCACGCTCGGACCTCAGTGCATTCACCTTTCCATGCTGGCTGGAGACAGACAGGGACAGCAACGCCATCCCACGGCCAAGGGAATAGGAACTAACTGACTTGACCAAGGTCATGGAGAAGGAGGTTTCCGGCACACCGATAGTTTGCTGCCCACGTTCCCCGTCCTGCTCCAAGGAGGAGCTCACTCGCTCCCTGCACTGACCGTTTTTTTAGGCAACCCCAGTGATCACAGAGCAAGTAAATCATTCCCACCCTGCCCTCAAAAGTCCAGTTTCAAACTGATTCCTAATAGCAAGCAGAACTACTAACAGCTAAAACACAATTCAGTTGGCAGCTTTGAGAAACTAACCCAAGAACCCAGTTAATCCTTGCCCACCAAGCATACAGTATTAAGCTTGCTGGCCAGCTTAGAGATGTTCTACAAGCAGAAGCCATTGCATGATGCCAGGAACCCCCCCAAAAAAGCATGATCCCGTTAAAAACCACAGGGATGCCCTGCAAAGGCCCTTCTCTGCACTGATCCTGAAGACATCCGTATAGTACCAAGTGCTTCCAAGAGAGACAGCCCCAGAGGCAGCTTGCAATGGTTTTAGGCTCTTTGCATTGACCCAGTGAAATCAAGACACCAGCTTGGATTTCATAAGGAAGCACCGACATCGAGCCTGTAGCTTCAGCAGAGTTGACCACAAGGCTTGTACTTCATGAGAGGTTCAACTCCACTAGGTTCAGCTGAACTGTACAATGGCTTCAGAAAAGAAAAGTTACAGGAGAGCTATAAAAAGATAAAACTCAAGTTTCTTGACAAGTTTCTAAAACAAGTGTTCTTGGAGGTATTTATGATTTCAGCTTGAAGTGGGGAGATGCAGGGCCTGCCCTGCTCCTCAGCTCACTTCATATTGGAAAGATCCCTGCTGGACCAGCTTGGAGGAGATGTCCTCTGCAATCCCTCCGAGATTGATCTGGTGCAGGGTCTCCAGCAGTGTGTTCAC
>NW_008824357.1:2127149-2127835 GCF_000699105.1 Pygoscelis adeliae | reverse complement strand
CCCGCCCCCCTGCACATCCCCTGGGCCCCAGCACTTACGGGTAACAGGGTCTTTTCCTTGCACTGGAACCAGATTCCTCCTGGGTTTCACATTGGGATACGAGGTGCTCGGCACCATCACCTGGAAAGAAAACGTCCTGTAGCATCCAAGCCCCGGCACAAATGCTGTCCCCCAGTCCCATTAACGGGGGGGTTGGAGACCCTCTCCCCCTCTCCAGGGGCTGCTGGGGCAGGAGATCACCACACTCCCCCAGGACACTCATCATTTCCTAGCTTTGGGATGACAGCAGGTCACAAGCAGGGGAGAGCTGCCTCGTGGGTCCCAGCCAGGGAGAGAAGAGCTGTCTGTTTGCTCAGCATCGGCATTAAACCTGCAGAGGACTCTGGCAGCCGACTGCAACAAGCAGATTTTGCAGTCCTGAACCCAGAACAAGGGCAAGAGACCCCTCGCCATCTCCATGCAGAAACCGTGGTCCAGCCCTGGAAGCTCCCCCAAGCTGATCAGCTTGGTGAAGGCAGAGGAAAGCATCAGACCTCGGCCGAGCACGACAGAGCGAAGGGGCACGCTCATGTACCTCTGGCCCCGGAGCGCTGGGAGTCCTGGGGAGCAGCTGATCCCGGGAAAACTGCTCGTTGCGGATGTTGTCCTGCGTCCCTATGCCCCCACTCTGGTACCTCGTCACCTGC
>NW_008824357.1:2126156-2126935 GCF_000699105.1 Pygoscelis adeliae | reverse complement strand
GGGGTCCCCACCAGGGACCCTGGATGTGCCGGCACTTCTGCCGGGGAAGCGATAACGGCACTGGAGAGAGGGCTGCAAGCACCCCACATACAGCAGGGCACTACCAGAGACCCTCCTCTGCTTGGCCCAGCTCTACCACATCCCTGCAGGGGCAAGACTCATCCCCCTGCTCCTCCAGCCTTCCCAAGAGCTGCAGGCAAAGTGGGGAGCAGAGGGGGGACCTGACCCCAGCCCCGCAAACAGATCTGCCACCCCCCCCACAATCCCAGCAACTCACCACCACGTTGTAGGACTTCCTGCCCAGGTCTCTCCTGTCTCCTGGAAGATGAAAACAGCGCTGTGATCCCTCTTCTCCCAGGCAGGTACCTCTTCCCACCCAGCCCACACCCACGCAGAGCCCCCAGCCGGGGCGAGCGCTCCGGGGATTCCCCGCAGCCGGTGCTCACCTGGGGAACAGCAACAGTAGCGCTTCCAGAGGCAGAACACAAGCAGGGCCAGAACTCCCACCACAGCTACCGGCACCATGATGTACGTGAGCAACTTGTCTAGAGCAGATAAAACAGGGTGCGTGGGGAGCTGCTCCTGGTCTCCTAGCAGGAGCTCACACCTCCGTCCCTCAGCCTGTCTCCCCTCCTCCAGCAGCCCCCCACTTACTAGAGGAGCCGGAGAAGGTGCCGGTGGGAGGACCACACTGGCGGTCGCTGTGCGGCGTGCAGGGAGCCAGCTCCACTTCGTTCTCGGGACACCTGGGAAAGGGGGAGACGGGGCAGGCTCAGCGG
>NW_008824357.1:2122053-2126036 GCF_000699105.1 Pygoscelis adeliae | reverse complement strand
CGTGGCGCTGCCGGCTCGGCAGGGACTCAGCTCCACCTGATCTGCGGGCGAGAGGAGACATGGCTCTACCCCAGCCCCTCCGCACCACGCTCCTCCGCCCGCTTCCTTCATTAACACGGCTAACGACCCAAGCTGACCCGCAAGCCTGGGGAAGGCCAAGTCACTCTCTGCTGTGGAGTTTCAGCCTTACCCATTCCTGCCCCACACCTCACCATGCCCAAGAGAAAAGCCATGCTTGCATCAAAGCTTCACCAGCAGCCTACAACACTGCCGTGAGCCCAGTCCTCCTGGTCCTTGCTGGATGGAGGTCTCGTGTCCAAGCTTTGCACAAGGGACGCTGCATTGAACGGAGACGTAGGTCTGGCACAAGCCGCTTCACCAATTCCAGACCCAGCCTGCTCCCCGCACCCTGAGCCACTCTTTGGGGACGCTGCAGGTGACCGTGCTCTTAAATAGAGAGGTATCCGGTCAGCTGAACCCATCCCACGCCATCAGCCAGCATCGCCCTCTTCCACACCAGCTCATACCCCGCCGGCAGCCAAGGCACTTAGTAAAATCATTTGGGTATTCGATGTATTCATCTTCTTTACATGGCAAACACTTGCTGGAGCCATTTTGCTCTTTACAGTGGTCTGCAACGTAGGTGCCTGCAAGAAGGGGCGGTTGGGGAAGAGGAGGGGAAAGAAAGGGTGTATCTGTGAACATACAGCACAGGACGGAGAGGTCTTTACAGAGAGGGAGTCAATTCCACTGCCAGCGAAGTTAAGAGGCAAATTAGGAACCATCAAAAGGAAAATGTTCTCATAATGAGTCCTTAGATCTCCCAGCAGCAGAGCAGGGGAGAGCTGGAGCACCCGTTGCCTCCTCCTGAGGAGCAAGGACACAGGGGCTCTGCAGGCAGAAACACAGCGATGTTTGAGAGCATCTTACCTGCGGGGCACTTCTTGCAGTAGAGATGACTGTCTTGGACTTGGTAAAACTCTTCCCCTCCCCTGCTTGGGTCCAAGGGATCCAACTTGTCCCTCCTACCCAGTGCTGCAGCAGTTCCCAAACCAGCCTCCTGTTAAAAAAATACAGAAAAACCTGGGTTAAAAACCACCCCAAGTCCATGGGGCAAGGGAAGAAAGAGAAGGGCAAGAGCTGCTCTGCCCAGTGCGCTCAGGCGAAGCGGGAGAGGAGCGCTGGGACGATTCAGACCCGCTGGACCCAGCGGCCAAACCTCCCCTTGACGCAGGCGAAGGGCACTTCCCCCGTACCGGGGTGGTTATTTTCTTGGCAAAGCATAAGGGGGAGGTTTGCAGAGGGATTCCCGTGTGCCAGGTTATCAGCAAGGCAAAGGCTCACTAACACTTCCTTAGGATAACATCAGGCCCCCTTTCCTTCCCCAATTTTTGAGTGCATGAACCAACAGCACTGAAGAAAATGGAAGGTTAGGGAAGAGGAACAGGGAGGGCGTTTGTGGGGAGGAAACCGGCCCCGTGTCAAGGCTGGTACGTGGCTCCTGTGCCCACAAGAAACACCCGGGCTGCTCCGGGCTCCCAGGGGACAGCACGGCCTCCAGCATTTCCGCATTATCCCCATTATCTTGCTGCGGATCGGGAAGCCAACGGCCCCGTTTCCGCCAGCTCACCGCGCACCTTTCTGCTGGCTCAGCTCTTTCTGTACTGGCTGGGTCGCTCCAGCGGGAGGGGAACGATGCTCGACAAGAACAGCCACTCGCCCCATCAGGGTTTGGGGGGGCCTTTGGGGCACCCCATGTCCCCGAGGGGAACAGTGCCCTGGGCACATCAACCAGCACAGGGCACAGCTGCTCCATGGATAAAAATGGATATAAACCTGCCCTATCTCCAGCCTCTGCCCCTCTACCCTGGGTTATAAGGAGGGATGATGCCTGGCCATGCTGTGTGCTGCACAGCAGTGGCAGTCTGGCAGAGGCACTTTCCCCTTCCCCTCCCACACGCCGGGCATGAAACCTGCCTCTTAAAGCAAATATTTCTTCTGTGAGTCAGAAGCTGCCTTGAAAGGCTAAAACAATAGAGACACAAGCTGTCCCCTGAGCCAGCCCGGCCATCTACAGAGCCAATGCCCCCCTCCTCCTCCCCGGACACTTCCCGCGCTTGTACAAGGAAGGGCGTGAGTGCCAAAACCGGCCGCAGCAGGTCCAATGGTCACGGGGCTGCAGAGGGTGACGCAGACCCACAAACAACACCGCTGAGACCGGCCAGGCCACAGAGAGGGTGATCCCTCACCGCCACCACGGCACAGACCCCCTGAGCCCCGGCCAGCCCGGGAACGGGGCCATCTCCAGACCCTGACTTGGAGCAATCAAGTCCACATCCCTCCAACGGCTTCTGGCGCCGCATCTTCCGCTGCTGCTTTCTCCGGCTGGGAGGGTTTGCAAGTTTATAAAGTGCTTTTCTATCCAGCTTAGGAGATAAGTCTTGCTTTTACCTCCCAGCCGCAAGCAGCTGTCAGGGCTTCACCCACTCTGGTCTTGAAAGTCTTCAGGGACTGAGACTGGGCAAACCTGTCCCACTGCCTCACTGTCCCCATAAGGGAATAAAAAAAAAAAAAGTCTTTCTTCCCCATTCAAACCCTGCCAGGCCGTGAAGGTGATCAGAGCAACAACACAGCATTATCTGCTGTTTGAAAAGGCCCCTTAGGCACAGGATTTCATTGCTTTTCATGAAACAGCAACTCAGCAGAGCTTGCACGAGTGCACGATAAGGTTATCAGCCCGCACCACCTTCCCCAGCAAGTGCACTTCAAGTACATCAGCCCACCTCCGAGCCCTTGGCAGGCGAGGGCTGCCATCCCTGACTAACCTATCAGTCTTGCAAAGCACGGGAGAGAAACCAGGCTGGGAGCCGTGGGCGAGACGCAATGGTATTCAAGAGTAGTTTTCACCCACAGTAAACATCCCAAGAAAGTAACGCTGCCTCAAGGCAGAGGAATTACCAGGCACAGGAATCCCCAGTACCCTCATCAGCTAAAAACCTCTTCCTTCTGGATGATCAGGTCTGGAACAAAAGCTCTGGGAAGCATTAAGTTTTGAACTTTCCCTTCTTCCATCCCCAATTTGTTTTCCTTCTGAAGTGATCCCAAGGAAGGAGTTGGACCCTACAGCAGAAGGCAGACCCCTCGCTGAACTCCTGACCATCAGTGAACATCCGTGCAGCATTAATACGCAGCCCTTGGTTGTAGCAAGAGAGGCTCTTAGCCGACAGTATTAAGGACCGGGGATAAAAGAGATGCCAGGCAGACACCCGACGTGCCTCTGCTCCAAGGGCACAGGTCTGACGAACGTGGGGTTTTCCCCCCCAAGACTTTCTGCGGATGGAATTTGAGCTCCTGCAAACACACAGATCCAGCGACATTCCTCCTCGGGAGCCCGTGGCCCAGGTCCAGGCATGATGCAACAAGCATTGGTGAGCAGAGGAAGGAACTGCAGCCACAATATCGTATGATTATCACGTGGGGCACGATCAGTCCTGATCGGTTCCCCCTCCCCTTTTCTTTTATAAAAACGGAAAAAAAAAATAAAAGAAAGAGGCTGTTAAGAGCGTGCCCTTAGGTGACGGGTTTAGTAAGGCTTGACTTTATCAGGCAA
This sequence comes from Pygoscelis adeliae, assembly GCF_000699105.1. Lineage (NCBI taxonomy): Eukaryota > Metazoa > Chordata > Aves > Sphenisciformes > Spheniscidae > Pygoscelis > Pygoscelis adeliae. Next base: position 2,122,426 of record NW_008824357.1, on the reverse strand, counting down.
GTCTAAATAAACTCTCATAAACAATATAGGGAAGGAACTGGATGAGAAGCTGACTCTTCTGAAACCTGTTATGGGCAGTGCTGATTTCAGCGACAGCAATTCCAGCGCGGGAGCAGCAACCACGTGTCCCAGGGCCGCGGCTCCGCTGGGCTCCCTCGTGGCGGCAGGGATCACAGGCCAGCCCCGGGGATAAAACTCAGGGCAGGACGCCACTGACTTCAGGTGAGACGAGACTTTAGGTATTTCCGAGCTCTATAGCAACACCCAATCCATGGGGAAATATCATACGCGCAGGCGGGATTTTCTGTCCTAAAAGCCAGCAGTGCTAAGGGTTTGGACATCCTTCGGGCAAGTTGGAGAGGCAGCATTCCTG
>NW_008824357.1:2121542-2122035 GCF_000699105.1 Pygoscelis adeliae | reverse complement strand
CACCAGGCAGGGCAGAGCTGCCCGCATCCGACCCTGATGCTTTCAAACATCCTGCGCAGTCTTGGCATTGCCACGAGATCCCGACACCGAATGGCAAACAAGGCTTGGAAGCGAAGGGGAGCGGAAATCCCCTCCAGCACAGGCAGTGCCATAGGGCAAGCCTCCAGCCCCACGGCCCTCGCACCACACACACAGCCACCCAGCCAAGCGCTTGCGCGCTTGCCTGCTGCCCCACACCCAGGAGGGCTGAGATCACCCTTCCCGTCCCACCTCCATGCTGCCGCTTCCATCCTGCCCCACAGCCTCTGCCCCACACATCCCCTGTGCCCTGCAAACCTGCCCAGGTGAGCCCCCATAGCCCTCCTCCCCTCCCATGGGCCCTGCCCAGGTGAACCCCCCAGCCCACACCTGCCCAGATGAGCCCCCCTATAGCATCAGCTCTCCCCATAGCCCCTGTGCCATGTAAGACACCCTATAGCCTCAGCTCCCCCAC
>NW_008824357.1:2115044-2120803 GCF_000699105.1 Pygoscelis adeliae | reverse complement strand
TACGGTACGGGCCCGGGCACGGCTTTCCTACGACGGGACGATCACCTCCGAGCGCAGTGAATGAGGCAATGTATGAAGCAGCGGAGCTTATATAGCCGGCAGGGGCGGAGAAAGAAGAGGAGGAGGAGGAGGAGCAGAAGAAGAAGGAGGAGGAGCAGGAGGACGGCGACGACGACGGCGACGACGACGACGGGGAGGGCTGGCTCGGGGCAGGCTTCTCTGCCAAACCTCCTCTCGCTCCTGCCACCACCGAGGAACCGCACCATGGTTTCAGCGTGGGGTTTGGTAACAGCCTGGTTTGCCGGGGAGGCTGAACTCGCCCTTCACAGCTCTTTCATTTTTTAGCGCATCTTCCCCTCCCCCCCCTTTTTTTTTGGTGTCAAAAATAATTTCGAAGCTCCCAAATCAGATAGGAGCCGTCAGGAATGCTTTTTTTATAAAAAAGAATGCTTGCATTTTTTCCCCCATCACGCAGCAGCCGCCTCAAGCGAGCAAAGCGACAGGTTTTTGTTTTCTGGGGGAAAGGGGGTTACACAGATATGCCCTGGTGAGAAATCCCGGCTACTGCCGGGCCTCCCCGGGCACGCGGCGGCAGCGCAAGGTGCAAAGGCACGGCACGGCTCTGCCAAAACGCTCGCCTGTCTTGCAAAACAGTCATCTTTTCACCTCCGAGCTGGGAAGTGGGGAAATTCCACCTCGGGTTTGTTGTTTGTTTGGGTTTGGGTTTTTTTGGGGGGAGGGAACTTGATCTGAAAGGGGAAAAAAAAAAAAGTTAAACCTTTGGACTTTCTGCCATTACACAACCAGCTCTTCTGCAGTCAGGTTATCTGGATAGTGTGTAAGAAAAATTTCTCCGACAAAATAAAACCGAGGCAGAGCCGTGGTGACTTGTTAATCTTTTCCTAGCCCTGAACTCCGAGCTAACTAATCCTGGTGTTTGTTAGCAGAATTCAGCAGCCCAAGGCTGCAAGCAACCTCCCTCCCTCCCTCGGAAATGCCGTGACTCACCGGAGGCTGCGGATGAATAACTTGTGAGTGACTGATCCTTTTCTAACACTGCCCAAGGCCGAGGCAGCCGCAGGTGAGAGCCTGAAAGTGGGTGGCAGGGCTCAGGTGTGGCTGCAGGAAAAAAGCTGCTCGCCAGGGGGAAGGGCTCAGTGCCTTGAAAATCTGGGTGCAAACAGGGATGCTGACCGGCTCGCCGATGTCATCATCAGCCCCAGGACTTGGAGGAAGGCAGCGAGGCTCCTCGGGTCCAACGGGGTCAGCAGAGCCGTAGCTAACCCGCCCAAGATGTGGATATTTGGGAAGCGTCTTCCCTTTGGTGACCATACTCATGGTAGAGCGAGCGCTCGTGCGCCCAGGCACGCTGAGCAATGGAAACCTGGATTTCTGCTTGCAGAAGTTAGGGCCTGTCTATGCTGAAAATAATTAAGCTGAAGTGTGATTTGAAGGAGAAGAAGAATTCCTGGTTGTTCCTGGGTGGGTACATCTATTACAAGCCCCAAAAGTATGCAGGGCCTTTTGTTTAACCAAAACCATGTGTTCTGTGCTCTAGATACCACTGACTTCAGCTGAAGTCATCTGGGTCCTTAGAGAACAATTAATTTTTCAGTTAAGTCAGAATAAATGCTAGTCCACAGCCTCATTGTATTTACATATTCTGTGCATATTCAGTGCACAGATGGGGAAGGACCCGGACCGTCCACTCACCAAAAAAACAGCCTGATGACTTTTAGGGAACTGCTGTGCATAAACTCGGATGGGAGGAGGCTGGACGTGGGGCAAGGGGGACGCAGAAGTAGAGTTTCCCACTTTGCCCCATAGTTTATACTGGGCCTTCAGATACATCTCAGCAGCAGGAGGCCAACCCTCAGCATCCAGACCCCGAGACCTCATCCTCCTCCTGCCAAACACTTGTTACGAAGCCGCAGTGCCTCCTCCATCCGTCTCAATCTCTCCATTTATCAAATTGGACTAACAAGAGTTATCTGCACTGACAAACCACAGAGATAATGTTTTTGCACAGCTCCAAACAAAGACGGCTTTATGCCCGGCCCCTGGGTATTTAAGCTACCCAGCGAGGTCGGCGATGCTCGCCCTCTCCCACTCCCCGGCCGTCGCGAGGGGTGGGACGCCCCGACAGATACGTCATGCACCCGCCAAGCAAGAATTTCCACCCCTGCCGTGCTGGCATGCCGACCGTTTCCATTTAAGGCTGATTCGCAGCGCAAGCTCTGGTCACGGGCGAGAGAGGGGTGTGTGTTTATCACCCAGGGACAGACCTCCCGGCAGGCACCCAGTCCTTATCGCCGGCAGCCTGCTCATCCTCACGGCTCCCTCTGAAACCAGGAGCCCCCCGGGAGCTGGGGAGGCTGCACCGCAACAGAAGCATCGGGGGTAAATTAAGCACATCGAGGAGAAGAGGGGACCCACCGTGGTTTTGGGATACCAAATTCCCCCCCTGCTTCCTCAGCTCCGTTACAAATGGAAAATAAAGTGAGTGCAAGGGTCTGAGCAGGACCGTGGCTCGCCTACCGCTCCCTCGCCGCGGGGAGAAGGGAGATTTGAGCCCAAACTGCCCACGGAGGACGGCTGCAAAAACGGCAGTCTGGGGAAGCCTAGTCTTATCAGCCACGGTTAGTGGTTAACCTCGCGCGAGCTGGCTGCCCCTGCGGCCCTCGACGGTTCAGACCCTTGAAATATTTGCGTCCTGTCTAATGTGGCGTCTGTTTGCTCATCGTCCATCTCTAAAAGAGATTAGGGGGGTGAAGGTGGCTCTAATCTCCCCTTCCAGAGCATCTTTCTTTTAACTGTGATCCTCAGCACACCCCAGGGAGGTGATGGGGTACGTGCCTCTACATATTTTATTTTTGAACATCAGCATTCAGTTTTACCTTCAGCTTTTTGTTGCCTCTCATCTGTTTTTGTGCCCGGGAGGGATCTGAAGCTGCCCGATAATTTTGACCTTGCCCCCTCCGGATAAACAAATGATTTGTCTCATCAATGCCTGGTTCCTCTTTAAAGGAGGGAGGAAAAGATCTTGCGGGCAGTCCGGGCCGTGAACTTCATGAGAACAGAGCTCAGTTTCCCACTGCACCGCAGCCCCTTCCCTGCGCAAGCCTGGGCAAGCCACACCGTCCCTCGGTGCCTCAGTTTCCCCTCTGCGGCAGAGGGCTGCCCAGACTTCCATCTTCACTCCCTTTGCCTGCCTTATCTTCGGGGTTTGGGAGATGCTCGGGGCAAGTGGGTGGATTTCCTCATCCTTTCTCCCTTCACCTTTCCTGACGCAGCTTCCCTGCCTCCGAGCACGCAGCCGCTGGGCAGGGGAAAGGGTTAAACGCTTCCCCTTCCCCGCCAACCCAGAGGGCTCCGAAAAGCAAGGGGAAACTTCAAGCAGCAAATGTGGAGTCTGAACTAAGATCTACTCCTTTCCCTGCCCTCCCCCTCCCTCCTCTCTTTCCTCCCCTTGCACCAGGACTTAAAAAGAGCTCTGGGATGAAGGAGAGGGGTGAGGGTGTTGCAGACCGTGAGCTGCAGCCCGGGCTCCGTATCCCAACCGAGGCACCTGCCTGCTTTGAAAATGGAACAGGAGCTGCAGCGGAAACCCCTGGCTTGGCCGGTCCGAGGTTTGAAATGATCGACATTGCATAAAATCCAGCTTTCCGCTCAACCTTGGAGAGTCCCGTCCCAGGTTAAACCTCTGTGGGGCGAAACTAGGATGTTACAAACTCCTAGAAAAGCCTGCGGCCACCCCGCAGGTGCCTGCTCTCGCAGCCCAACTGCTCCGGCGGCAGCAAGACCCGCTGGCTCAGCAGAGCAGAGCCGCCTCCTGCCGAACCGCTGCCCGGCGGGACCAGTCTCATCCCCTGCCACGCGTAAGCCCCGAGACTCCACGAAGGGACCGATCTGCTGTTGTTATACCTCCTCGCACAGCTACAAAAGCAAATTAAAAATTGGCTTTGGGGGCTATACACTGAGGATGCCTTGAATCTTTTCCCCAAATTTCTCGAAGGACACGGATACGTTCTTCAGCCAATATATATTTTAATTTATATCTTGTATCACAGTTTTTTCCACAGCTGAATTTCCAGGAGGGAGTTTCTCGTCTGGAGCAGGAGAGGGATCAGACCATCACTTGGCTCTTTTTACCACCGAACATGTGACGCCCCGGTCTAACAGCCTCCGGCGCCGCAGGTTCAAGGCTGATTTTCTCAGGTGCATAAACACAGCCCCGTGCGGTTCCTTTGAACAAGACTCGTGGTCAGATGCCACCGTTCGGCTTCCTGGACCCAGTGTTTGCTTTGTTGACTGTGGCCACAATGCGCCCTCCTTAGCGGGGAAGAGCCGGGCTGGTTTTTGGCAGAAGGGTTCCCGGAGATCGCAGGACCTCGGGCGTGAATGGCTTCGCGGTTAGAAGGCGACGTTATTTTGTGGCTAGCACTGAAAGGATTAATATAAAATTTCAGCTTGACACAGAAAGCTCGGGAGGAGATAAAAGCACGCTCTTGCCTCTGCTGAGTCATCTCCCGATTTAAATCATGGATCGGGGTGTGTTTAAAGGCTGCTCTGAGACCTGCTGCCTTTCCCGCAGCATCTAGGTCTGGCCAGGGGAAGAGAGCCAAGGCGGTGTTACCAAACCCTCTGAATGGGCCACCGCTGGCTTTTATTTACCGATGTCAGTGCCCTTTGCTCAGCAAGACGCTGCGAGTCAGCAGGGCTGCATTAAGGACCGACTCTGACGACGAATGTGAAATAATCAATGAAAACCAGCAGCCACCCGTGGTCGCAAGCAGCCTTGCACGAGCGCACCGCAGCCCGAACGGGTTCCGGCACAGCTCAGCAGCTGGGAAACGGGAAACCCTCGTAATAAAAACACTGGGTAAAACAAGCTCCATGTCCTGCGTCTCTGAGGGCCGGCTGACTGCTCCCCGGTACCTGGAGAAACCCTGCGGGCACAGGGCGGCTCTCGCATCCCAGCGGCTGCAGGGTTGAGCTGATGACTGCACACCACCGGTCTGACTCAGAGCCCGCCAGAGGAATCGCAGCACATGCAGAGGGACTGAAGCAATCCTTCCCTCTGTGCCTCTCAGGGAAGCCAGACACATCTGAGAAACCTGGAAAGTCCGAGCACGTGTGTGGGAGGCATTAATGGTTCTGCCTCCACCGCACAAGGGCTGATTAACCCCCGAACGTGCCCACGAGGGACAGCGCACCCCAGCGCCGAGGTCCCAGACGCGGCTCGATTCCCCCCTGCTCTGCAAGAAACGTCACGTATGGTGAATGCAGCGATACAGAAATACCCAGAACTTGGCAGCTCTGCTTAAGCGGCAGCATTTGCCTCCCCTCTTTTTAGTAGCGTTGAGCTTTGCTCTGAAAACATCAAGACTTGGCACGAAGGAACTCCTATCGCTCGCTCCGCTCCTGCAGCCCGACATTCACGTGATGCAAGGCTGTTGCCCTTGGGCAACGGGGGAGAACGGCAATCGTGCTGCCACATGAAAGAAAAAGAGAAAAGCAGCTGCCAAAGGACAGGAAAGCCAACATCCGCGGGTGTTAGCTGAGACTGAGTCCCTGCAAAGCAGCGGTGCTGGCAAGGCCAGGCTGGGGCAGCCCCGGTGTCTGCCGGGGCTGTTCTCGGTGCGCGCCCGTGGCACGGGGACGTCAGGCAGGCGCTTTAGCTGTGCAGTTTCTGCCTCTCCAGATCTCCTGCAGCGTAACAAGCACCAGCTGCCTGCAGCGGTCGGAGGAGCCGGGTG
>NW_008824357.1:2109949-2113636 GCF_000699105.1 Pygoscelis adeliae | reverse complement strand
AAGGGAGCTTTGTGCCGTGGATGGGGGCAAGGCGGGCTCCATGTCGCGCCAGCCTGGGTGATGCCCGCTGTGTGCGTGGCAGTGAGAGTGCTGCAGGGTGCTGGATGAATGGAGGGGGATGTGAGGGAAGGTTTGGTGCTGTTCTCGGAGGGGTGGTTGTGCCTGCCTGCGCTAAGCCCTGGGAGCGTGGGAGAGGATGAGGGGGGTTTGTTGCTGTGCCAGGGCTTGCAAAGGAGAGGGGAGCACAGAGAGGCCCGCGGGAATACGGGGTTGTGTTGCGTGGGGGGGAATTTGGGAGCCCTGTGCAAGGTAAAGCATGGACGGGGAGTCAGAGGAGCTCAGCCTGGGGCTCACAGAAGCTGTGGGAGGGCATTGTGCTACGGGGCATGCAGGGGATCCCAAGGGAATACTGTGCTGGGAGAGCTTGTGGGTGCAGGGGGAGCTTTGTGTTAAATTGGGTTATGTTTCCCTGAAACGGTTGTTGTGATGACCCAGCTGCGAATGGTATGTGGTGGTGTAGGGGCACGTGGGGATGTGGTGCTCTGGTATTGTGTTGTGAAATTGGAGCCTGGGACTGATACCCTGAAGAGACTCAAGAACAGCAGGAGCTAGCTGAGTCTGTGTCTGTAACATAAAAAATAAAATCTCCGGATCTGAGAAAAGCTATGTTTGCAATGTAACATGCAAATGAAGCATCCTGAAATGTGCAACTGCCTCCTCTAAAAACTGACCCTCCCCGTCATTTTCCTTGTTGGATGGATCATTGGTTTCAAGTCAGAAAACTGGGAGAAACTTGCGAAACTGGAAAAATAGTAAACAAAAGACCCTTGTGTCCAGAGGAAGCCGGGGAGGAGTGGAGACCTCTGTGCCCTTTCATAGGCAGTGATAACACGTCAAACTTTAGCTAGAAACTGGTGTTAGAAAACACCACTAGGACTGTGGATGTACAAAGCGTAGAGCAATGTTTCAGTTAATAATTCTGCATGCTGGCACTCTTGCTCACTGCCGTGGAAGGGTTTAGGACTGACCGTATTCAGTTCTGCATGCGTGTCTCTTCTCTAGACGTGGCAAGCTGCAGAGGGAGTCAGACTTCATGGCCAGTGTAGACAGCAGCTGGATCTCCTGGGGTGTGGGAGTCTTCATTCTGAAGCCCCTGAAGTGGACTCTCTCCAGTGTGCTGGGTGACAGTAAAATACCTGAGGAAGAGGAAGTTCTGATTTATGTGGAGCTGCTTCAGGTGAGTGTTACTGAGAGCTTTCTCAAGATTATGCATCTCCAGAAAAATACTGAGTCATTTTTTGTGCTAGCAAGGAAAGATCAGGGTTGAATAGACCTTCATTTGTACTCCTTAGGTGTTTAAAAGCCTGTAGAGAGATGGATGGAATAACTCAGGAATAAGAAATAGTTTATACCTACAGACGTTCCTTGAAACTAACATGACGACTTTTCACTGACTTCCCAGGAATGGGAGGGGCAGGCTTGCTGGCTTATCTAGGAGGGCAAGTAGTATGCTGTGAGACCACTGTAAATCTCAGGTTTGAGTTTGTGCGAGTGTAGTATATGAGAGAAACTTGCAGACTGAGTGCCATCTGTTGCAGGGAGAAACGGGTGACGTAGAAGTCGCTGGCTGTCAGTCCAGTGTGTCATCGAGCTGAACTTGCATGTGCGTTAATAAAGGCTGCTTTCACTTCAGAGCGTGTGCTTTCAGCTTGCCTTTTCAGACGTGATTAGAACTGCCCTTGGGTCCTGTCAAAGATGCTGTTCTTTGGCGCATTGTTAGTGGTAGACCTGTGGGTTGCGTTGTGAATTCACGTAACTCATTGTTGCTCGGTCTAACTTGGATGGTGCAGTGCTGACAGTCGAGACCTTGGGTCCCTCTTTGTGTTACTCAGCGACTGTTAAAATTAGCACCAAGACTTGCTGCTGTTGCGTGCAAGTGGCGTCTAAATGACTGGGACTAGCAGAAATGCAAGAGCTCTTTAGATACGTTCCTTTATTTGTAGTTACTCTGATAGCAGACGGTGTCTTCCCTCTGCAGTGGGTATTCCACAGGCCTTTCGGAGGGTGTGTGCATGGGAGAGAAGAGAAACCTTTTAAAAAGGTGCCTGGCAAACCACAAGCCTTGATGTGGAATCGGGGGGTGGATGGAAAGAGTTGTTTCCATAGTCTTAAGTGGACCATAACTCTTACCTGAAATGGGGAAAACTTCTCTTTTTCCTCTGCCCACATACAAATGATAAGCGCAATTAACAGTGTGGATTAAAGAGAAGGTTTTATTGGGGTTAAACTTAGGGTGGGGGGCGGACTTCAGGAAGTGCAGAGAGGCCAACCCGCTGCCTGTGTGCTTCTTATGTTCTGCAGCATTCGCACAGGGAATGTGAGTAGTGTAGTTTTGGTTCTCGTGGAAAACTGTACTATTTTTCATTCCATCAATGGTGATACTTCTAAAGCATCGTAATTGCTTTTGAATGTTACGTACAACTCATTCTGGAAGTCTGTCTCGCCCAAAATGTGATGCGTCTAACTTTTTACCCTCAGTGTGTGGGAGGAAGCAGGTGTGGACTTGGCAGTTGTTGTGAGAGAAGTAAGTCTCCTGTGTAAAGTAATAGACAGCTCTGTTGCTTCCTTTTAGGAGAAGGCAGAGGAAGTTTATCGCCTATATCAGAACTCTGCGCTTTCTTCTCACCCTGTTGTTGCCCTCTCAGAGCTGCGTTCCCTCTGTGCCAGTGTTTGTCCAGATGAAAGGACGTTCTACTTGTTGCTGCTCCAGCTGCAAAAGGAAAAGAGGGTCACGATCCTGGAACAGAATGGAGAGAAGGTACAGGGTAAAGGTGACTGCTTTTGGGTGGTATAATCCCTGTCTTGCATTTCATCTGGCTGGAAAGAATACTTTATTGGCTAAATATGGGCGTTCCTTGATTAGAAAAGCGAATTCTGTGTACTCCAACATCGTAACCTGGCTATGGATGAGATTAAGTCCTCATTCTTGCATGACAGGTTCTTATCTTCCTCCATCAAACATCTGTAATATTACCTTTGTAATTTAACAGCTAGAAAATCGGCAGATACTGTAGTTGTCTACTCGCAGGTTGACTGTTCCCAGCTACCCAAACTGAAGTCATTCCATGCCACTAAATCAGTGTTCCACTTCCTGTGGAAAGGTTTTCCTGTCTGTCAGTAACTACAGAGATGCAGGCGCTCTCGTCTCTAAGATGGCATGTTTGCCTGTAGTGTTCCGCACTGCACAGTTCAGTACTGAAGTACTTCGAAGTGTGACATTGCCATACGCTGTTGAGAGCGCCAGGACGGCTTTAAATCTTCGGGGTGCTCCATTAAGGCTTTCTGTTTTCACACTGATGTCGCTTGATCCTGTCTAGTTTAATATTAGATTATATGGTGACTGGTATGTCCTCATCGCTCTATTACAAGGCTTAAACTGGGGGTGTAAAAGCATCTTTTCCTTCCATCAGGGTGAAAGTGTTTCTAGTGCAGGCACAGGTTCTGGAGACAAGTGACTCGAGCATGCGGTTCTCTTTCTTTAGATAGTGAAGTTTGCCCGAGGTCTTCATGCCAAAGTCTCCCCAATGAATGATGTGGACATTGGAGTATATCAGCTGATGCAAAGCGAACAGCTGCTGTCACAGAAGGTGGAGTCCCTTTCCCAGGAAGCAGAGAAGTAATTTGGGG
>NW_008824357.1:2092862-2109902 GCF_000699105.1 Pygoscelis adeliae | reverse complement strand
TGCTGTGGAAATTTTGTATTCCTGTGACATAGTTAGAAGGAAGCTGCTTTCTGAAAGTGCAAGTCATTCTTTCCTGTTCAGTAAACATAGTAGCCAGAGTCATGCGGTAGGGCAGGTTTTCCAGTCTTTGTTCCCTATCCCCATGAAAACAACGTGCAGTGAATGGACGTCAAAACTTTTTGCAAAGATTTGGAAGGCGTTCGAGGACTACTGAGAAGCGACAATGGCTTAAGGGTGGTTGTATCCGAAATGCGTTGTTACTGGGTCGCCTCTGGATTAGAGCAAGGTAGTGAGGATTGTTGCTGATTTGTAAAATAACTGCTGCTTGCAAAGGAATAAGCTGCTTTTCCTTGTTGCATCTGTACAGATGTAAAGAGGATGCTCGGAGTGCTTGTAGAGCTGGGAAAAAGCAATTGGTAAGTACTGCTCTACTTGGGAGGAACTACAAGTTAAGTGTCTTGGAGCTGATCCATAACTGCAGATAATGACCAGGGTTAGGGATTGTATACTTGAACGTAGATGTGTTGAAGTGGTGTTTCTGAGGCCAAAGGTCTCCGTAAGGTGGAGATAAGAATGTATTTGTCCAGAGTGATGTGATGAAGAGAAATGGAAATATCTAGCTCTTAAAACCAGCTGGTGTGTGTGTGCCTGGCTGCACAGGGATTGCTATCTTCTTACACTTCCTTTGGCTGCTGCCTGGTTTGTGATCCCAGTCTGTGTATCTAATGTCTCCAGGCGCTGAGATGTTTGAAATCCAAACGAAGGACAGAAAGGCGCATTGAAGAGCTTCATTCCAAGCTGGATGCAGTGCAGGGGATCTTGGATCGTATATACGCCTCGCAGACTGACCAGATGGTAGTGTGTTAATTTTGTCTTGTGCTTCTTGCTTTAACCCTGCCCTTCTCATTTGTGTTGCTTTACCTGCGTGTCAGAGCTCGTGTCTGAGGGTTGTAAGCTGGCTGGTGAGACTTCATTCTCTGCTCTGATGTTGGGGTATTGCTCCGAATAAACCTGCTTGTGGCTTCATATTCTTGTGTGCTAACGTTTTTCTGAGGGTCCTGCTTGGATAACAGGTCTTGAGAGAAGCTTGCGCTGCCTGTTGTTTGTTCCTAGTTAGCATTGTGCATTTTTTTTTTTTAGGTATTTAATGCCTATCAGGCTGGTGTGGGAGCTCTGAAACTGTCCATGAAGGATGTTACTGTGGAGAAGGCAGAGAACCTGGTGGATCAGATACAAGAGGTACTGAAATAAGAGCACATCTAAATAAACGAGCGAGTGGTGTATAGATGTACACAGCAAGCTTGCCTAGCTATTAATGCTGAGGCTTCTGGTGCTGTTTGGTTTCTATTCCATATGTCACCAGAGCAAACTGACTTAATCTTGATCTTTTTAGATCAGCAAGCAGAGGTCTTCAGATAACTGACTGTGTTTGGTTTTATGCATTTGCATTTATTGCTGGCTAGTAATCACAACTTACGTTAAATTTGTGCATTTCATGTTTTCTTTCGGTTAGCAATATTGTGCAAGCACACAACTTTCCTAGAAAACGTTTAGCAAAATGTATTAAAAAGAAATACAAGTCATACCTTTGGAAGCTGGACTGCAACTACATGCATAAAAACAGGGTCTTAAAACTTCCTAACCCATAATCTTCTGCAATTCGGTAAGGAAAAGGAGTCGAGTTTATTCTGAATGGATAGAAATGAAGAGAGCAATCTGTCTGCATAAGCTGGTGTGAAAAACAGAGAAGGATTACTTTTTTAGCAACTTCAGCTCCATGTACTTAAATAGTGACTTCAACTAGTGAGCTGAGGGTCTATCTGTAAGATTTCGCAGCTGAGATGTATTGGTCTTGAGCTTCCTTATTTTGTTAGCCTAAGCCGCAATATAAGCTTGTTACTTATGTGAAAAAGCTAAAATTAGAGAGAGGTGTTTTTTTTTACTATGAAATCCTGTTTCAGGTTTGACCCTCAAACATGCTACTTGGTCTTGTAGCACTTTATTTAATCATCTTCCATGTTACTGCTTTTGCTAGTGAAAAAACAGTCGTGTTGGAAGTCTTTTGCACTAGTACCTGCTGCCTTTAAGTCAACTTTTGAAATTTTTTTGTTTGTTTTTTGTTATTTCTACTTTCGATATAGGTGGCTACAGTAAGACGTGAGATTAGTTTATATTCTATGTCAAACGCTGTGTATTTTTCCTCAGCTTTGTGATACTCAAGATGAAGTAGCCCAGACTCTGGCTGGAGTGGGGATCAATGGTCTAGGTACGTTTTGGGGTTTTCATCCTTCGCTCATTTTCTCTTGCCGCTGCTGGCCCTTTGTGCTGCCATCCCTTCCCTGCTCCCTACCCGCATATGTCTAGTCCTCCCTCCTGGGAGGATAAGCACTTACTGAAATACGAAGGCTGTTGCTACTGGTGCCTTGAGAGTGAATGAGGGCTGACAAGGAGTTCTCTTCTCTGGCAGAGGGTTGCGGGGGAATCGGCATTTGTGTGTCTCAGAGACTGCAAGGACTTGAAGTGCTGGTGGATTTCAGTTCAGAGTTGCGTAATGTTGATTTCAATCTATTTTTAGAGTGGCTGCCGCTTTGTTTTTTTAAGTGATGATCTTTTTTTCTCCGACCTGTGTGTTGCTGCAGCTTGCTTGTCTCTGCTGAAATGTTTTCTTGCCCTTAGATGCCTCAGCGCAAAGGCTTCTAAAGAAATAGCTTCTCCCTGAGATCAGGACTGAATTTTCACCTTTAGAAGCAGCACGGGGAGTTCCTTATAATTATGAGTAATGATGGATGGGAGTAATAATACCTCTGTTAAACTTGGACTTCAGTCTGTGCTGCGAAGATGCTACTTAATTCTGCTTGGAACTGAATGTTTTCTTTAATCAGCAGAGATGGACACTGAGGAACTTGAGAAGGAGCTGGACAGTCTTCTCCAGGACTCGACTAAGGAGCCTGTAGATCTGCCTCCTGTTCCCCAGAAGGTGCTGAATCCACCCATTTCTGATGCTGAGCTTGAAGCTGAGTTGGAAAAGCTCTCTGTTTCTGATGGAGGTACGGATGTCAGCAAGTCGTGTTAGCTAGCTGCTATTAGGATCCATGACGGCCTTGCAAAATGAAAGATGTCTAGCAGAACTAAAGTCTGAGCCAGGATCTCTTCCGCTCCTGGTTACATGGTTGAAAGCAAGCTCTCCTGGTATCCCTGCCCGGTGTTCAGTGGCATTGTTTTTCACTACCAGACTCGGTCTTGAGAGAACTGCCCTCCTTGCTAGAAATCCTGCCTGGATTTTTTGCCATGGGGTATAGGGAAAGTTGAAGGCCCTGTGAGGGAGCTCGTGCTTGGACTAAGTATTTTTTTTTGTCGTCGTTTAACAAAGCCTGTACAAAGCTGGGCAGTGTTTTTTGTATGTTCTGTTAACAGTGATAAAGTAGATCAGCATTTTCATGCCTGTTGCTGCCAAGCGCACAGTATCTTCTCTGACCTAGAATGCTTACTATGTCTTACCTGTTACAGGTATGATGTCTGCTTAAACTAGTATGAAACTAGTCTTTAGTAACACTGAGTGACCAGAGCTTGTGGGCTTGAACTGCATGCTGAGTTTTCCCTAGACCTGTCTTGGACAGGGGTAAATAGACTTTAATTTTCCTCTCAGGAATTTGTTAATGAACAGTTACACAGGACTGTCCATACAGTTTTCTTCCTATTTGGGCAGCTGATATTTTCAAGCTTCAGAGCAGAAGAACACTCAGCATCCCATATCAAACATGAAGCATGTGTTTCCAAGAGAATGCAACTGAATATTGAAGCACTGTGGCGCTCTGAAATTGTATTTGTTAGTTATGGAGGTGGTTGATCTAGTCCCTCTTACTGATGAAAACTCATGTCTTTCTGTTGCAATTTTCTTTATAGATTTGGCACAAAAGACTCCCTCTGCTTCCTCTGAACCCAAAACAGCTCTGGGACTGAATCTCTAAAGACCCAACAGTATCCTGTTGCTGCAGTTTGAGAAGTTGTCTTAAGGTTCCTTAACTAATGACTAGAACTTCTGGGGAGAGGGGTAACGTTCCCCTGTTCTTCATGGATATCACTTTGCTCAGCAACAGGATCTCCTGCCATGACAATCCACTCTGGAACTGGCCCCAGCTGGTGTTTGTCATCTCTGTGCCAACATCTGCACTGGTCTCAATTTGACTTGTTATCCCAAGTCACTCTGCAACATCCAGTCTTCCCTTCTGGGAACGCAATTCACTATTCTGCCCAGTGAAGATAAACTCTATGTCCATAACAGTGCTCGGGGGTTTGGTTTTTTTTTTTTTGGTTGGGTTTTTTTTTTTTCCTTTGCTGTGGCTGATGTTGAGAATCTGAGTTGCAGCGGTATTGCAGTTGCTCAACATTTGGCTGTTTGTGTGGTTGTTTAAAACACTTAACTTATGTCAAGGACGGTACTTTATCTGCAACAAGCTTAAACACCTGTTGATAGTTCTACCCCTCCCTGTCTGTATTTTGCACGGTCGTGGACAACTAGACACTGTAACTGTTAAATTGTAGGAGATTTTGTTGCTGCTCTAGGGGGCAGCAATTGCAAGCACAAGACAAAAATAATTCCTCTTTCTGTAATGACACTAAGGCCTTAAAAGGGAGACCTGCAAAAGATTTTAAATGAAGTAGTTTCTTGTGCTGCCTGTTGTGATGAAGGCTTGCAGTCACTATAATACAATTTTTCTGCTTGCTCTTACTTGAAATTTGAGCTGTTTGCTATTTTTGTATCTTACCTGTTTGCAAAACTTCTTGGGAGCTGCAGGGTGATCTGCTTTGAGCTCTCATATTGAGTGATTTGGGGTAGGAGGAGAAGGATACATAATTTTCCTGTTCTGAGAGGATGGTTTCATATAACAGCCTTGACTTTGCCTTCGGTCTTGATGTTGCGATTCAACAGGATTATGGGTTACCAGAAAGCCCCAAAACTAAACCCTGGAAATGTTTCTAATACAAAAAAAAAAAACAACCCACCCCAAAAAACCCAAGCACGGCAACTGAAGATGTTTTTTAGAGGCTGTCTTTACCCATCAGAAGTGAAATCGTCATCTTTTGCAGGTCACTTTTTTATTATGCGTATGCACATGGAAGAGCAGAAAGCCTGACACCTAAACATGAATAAATGAATTCTTTCAGGAGGGGAATGTGCTGTTAACTGGGCTTTCTGCACACACAGCCTGTGCGTGGCAGGGGAGTGACTAGCTACGTGTTGATGTATAACCAGTCCTCCTCTCTCTGCATCTCTCCCTGACTCGGAATGTATTCCTGTCACCATTTCTACGCTGCCTCCTGTTCCAAGCTCCATTGCTCGAGCCATGTGGATGGCAGCTTGGGTGAGCGGTAAACTAAAGCTGGAGTTCCCATGTCCTGTCAATTATTGGCAACCCAGCTTTAGCCCCAGAGGACTGGGGAAGAAATTACAGGTGTCACTAGGGTGCTGTGTTGGCTCTGGCTTCTTTGTCACTTTGTCCAAGAGTGCAGACTCCTGCCAGAGAAGGTGTGCTGTAGCCAGCTAGCAGTTTACCCAGGCTGCACATGGAATTATGTGAAATGACTTGAAGCTCTGTATTCCTTTCCTTTGTAAGTAAACGGGAGAAAAACCACTGTGTTTTCTGCCTATGTGTAATAAAGGGGAGGGGAGGAACCAGAGTCCCTTGTGGTGCCTCCTTTCCTTTCCTTGTGCCACAGATCACTGCCGTATTAGTGCTGTTCCAGCTGTGCTTCTGCATCTATAAAACTTGTCTGCTGAAAGTAAATGGGCAGATTCGTGGGCTTCTTTGTCAAAAAACAAACATTAACTGCTGTACCAGACTTCGATTTCCCTGAGCCTTCTCTCTGTGTTTAAAAAAGCCCAACAGTTACTATGTTTAACTTTAAAAAGTTGTCTGTTTTTACCAAGCAGTCTGTGCTGGCTTTTGGGTTATACGGCCTTAATTTCATGAGTATCATTTTGGAAAGGCTTGCTTCTTTTTCTTTGCTTCAGCTTCTTTCCATTTTTCTTTTTTCATTGTTGTGCATCTCAAACAAACTAGTGCAACTTGAGGGCTCACACAGAACACGGTCCTTTGCCTAAGCCACCTTGCTGTGGCCATGGAGGAAACTGCTATGCCAGGAAGTCAGTTCTCCTAATTGACCCCTTGGTTTTGTACTAAACAACATGGAAGCCTTGTTCTGTGACAGTTTCTGTCCAGCGCCTTGTTCTGACTGGAACTAAGCGGTGCAGCCGAGAAGACATACTGTTTTTTCCTCTAAAGACAATGAATCTAAATGGAGTAACCTGGTGTACAAACTACTCGAAACAAATTACTCCTACTTCCCTCTGATACTAAGATGCCTGAAGTAAGCTTTGCATTTGCAGGCAGTCGAGCCTGTTTCCTCTGGCAGGAGGTTTGAACTGAGCTGGCATGCCGATCCCTGGAGAGCTACTGTGGTTTTTTGCAGGGGCAGGCAGGGAGGAGGAAGTTTCTTGTTGCTGTGCTTACCTTACGCTGCCTGCAGTGCAACTCTGGGAAGGCTCAGGTCTTGCCTACAGCCAGTATCGCTGGATCTTTTTTTTTTAAAGGATCTGATTACCCCTCGTTTCTCCCCCGCTATCAGAACTTGTGTCTTCTCTGGAAGTAAAGTGCAAAGTAATTCCTGTAGGAATAAACACTCCCCTGTAATTCTGTAATGCATTTGACTGAGGCAGCCATTCTGGAAGAGGCATTTAAGAGTTAAACCCAAGCAGCTGCTGGTTTATTTGAAGTGGCTTGTAATTTTCTTCCTTTGATGTGAAGTGGGGAATGTAATCAAGATGGCTGAATAGAGAATTGTAAGTATATTTTGGTGAGATGGCAGGGAAGGGAAATAGAGGGCAGCTCCTTGCTGGGTGAGGAAATTAAATATAAAAACCTAGAGATGAATTGCCACCAAACTGGAATCTTACCATATTTGAGTGCTGTTTAAAATAGTACTTAACTTGATTCTCAGAAAAAATAGCAGCTGCTTATGTATTTTTTTTGTAGCAACTGTTTAGTAATATAATGCAGCAGAACAGTTTTCTCCGTAGAAAAGATTGCATCTAGCAGGCAGGAGGAGTTAATCTGTGAACATGAATAACTGCCTGTGTTTTGTTTGAGTAACTGTATTTTGTTTGCCTGTGACAGCAGAGTTAACGGTCCTTTCTTCACTGGGTGTATTCTGAGGTGCACAGAAATTGGGTAATGTCTTGGATCCCTTTCTGTCTCATTTCCCCCCTGCTAACGCAGCTTTGAATGTCTGCTTCAGCATAAGCAGTGTGCAAGGGCGAGATCCTTTCTTAGATGTTTTTAAGCTCCTAAGGAGGCGGAAGGCTTCCTTGTATCTCGAGGAATGATTTCCTGGCATCCTGTTGTTTGTGTCTTGCAACCGAGATCTCCAAAATCTTTGTGCCCAGTGCACGGAATATGAGAGAAATGCCCTCTGGGGCACAGAGGACAGTGCATCTGCACGCATCCTTGCATGGGTTAGTGCACCGCCAGGGTCCTGTGGCGTCGGGGCAATTAGACGGCCCTCCTTTTCCTCTGAAATTCTGGTGAGGAGGAAGGGAGCTGGCCTGACCGAGCGAAAGTGCTGAGCCGTGAGCCGGCTGTTGGTGCCATCTAGCTGCCCTTCCTGGCATAGGCGCTTGGCAGGAGCAGGCTGCAGACGGTGGAACTAATGAGGCTTAATTAAACAAAGCCTCCAGAAGTAAATGCTGTGACATGCTGGCAACAAGTTTCTTTAACCTGTCACAAAGCAAGCGTGCTGTTTACTTTAGGAGTAAGCTTCTTGGTGCTGTATCTTCAAGAGAATAATTGCGCTCTTGTGTGAAAGTTGTTCTTGGGCAGTTCCTGCCCTATCTGGGCTTATGCAAAGCCTGGGTCGCATGGTCAAGTTAATTAAATCTCAGTGCAGCTGAGCTGACTCTGTATAGATTGGCTGCTGCTTTCCTCAGAAGTGGTGTATGTGACAGGCAAAGGCAGAGGTCATCGTGATACACTACAGCAACTATCAATGGAATGAGTGAATTAATGCTGAACTGCCTGGTTGTTTTTTCAGTTTGATTTGGAAAGCTTTTGCTGCTCTTTCCCACCTTGGCCAGTTTATCAGCAAGGCTTTTCTCAAAAGCAGGTCCCCATTTAAGCAGCCATTACAGAGCTGGCTCTCGAGGAAACTTGCCTCCTAGAGGATTTTTCTGACATATCTTCGATCAAAGGAGGCCTTTTGCTTACAGAGTGGCTTTAGTTACAAAGTGATGGACGGGATCTTCTTGCTTCCAAGGCTAAACTGTGCCTTAGTAGGTCAGACCTAGTTCCTAACACCACGGCGCACCTCCCCTCAACGCAATAGGGGAGAGTCTTGCAGAGGCATTTGCTTGTCAGTCTGGCGCGAGAGCTTTATGGGGTAGGAAGAGGAGTAATTTTAGGGGGGGGATATTCCTGCTCATTCCTCCAGAGCTGCCCCCAGTTCTGCAGTACCACGACGCTTGTGGTTGCTGCCTTTCAGCCCCAGCAGACTACCAGGCTGTGTGCCCACCTTTGGCACGACAGGCGAGCAGCAGGCTGGGGCTGTCCAGCTCTGCTCAGCCCTTGTATGAGAGCACAGGGGCGAGAAGGAAGAGCTGTTCTTGTGTTTTCGGAGGAATGGTTGGTAAGGGTAGCAAGGAGACCTTGTGGGAGCGACCACTCTTTGCTGACAGAGCTGGGTACTCTGCGGGAAAGACATCTTGATTTTTCTGGTTAATATTTTCAGCTGTCGGTCGATTGCTGAGGTGATCGCTAATATGGAACTACTTAGGAATGAAATTTAAAGAAAGAACGGTGAACTTGAAAGAGAAGCTACCTTATATCACTTTACTGAAAATACCCATGCTTATTCAGGATAAAAAAATTATCAAAGTGATGTTCAGCATCCTCTTTGGTTCTACACGTTATGTCTACTGAAAGAAACATTGGAAACTGTGCTTTGTCTGATACTTCCAGAAAAAAAAACCTTTCAGATTTGTACAAGGTTTTGGGGGGGTTTTTTTAGGTGTGTTTTTTTTCTTTTTTTCCCATGGACTTGAAGGAATTTTGTAGTGGAAAGTAAATGCCAGTGTTGCACCACTTGCAGCTGGGCAGCTTGGGACAGGGGGGAGTAACTGGTTTAGGGTCATATATCTGAGCCGTGACTCTGCCTGTGCGGTGAATTTAGGTGTCTCTTGTTCAGAGATCAAGCACACTACATTTCCATCCTGATTTGCACTGAAGACCCTCAAATCCCACTTGAACGTTTGTTATTTTACCCCTTCAATCCTATCACCTAATTCCCAAGCAACTTACCCTGTCAGCTGCGGATTCCCAGTGCCATGTTCTTAGCTCGCAGAGGACTGACCTGGTGAGTAGGGGACCTGGTGTACGGGCAGAGAAGGATCCCACCTGTGTGAAATCCAGAGGCAATTAGCAACAGAGGGAAGAGCAGACAGCAGAGCAGCCTGTTCTATGAGCAGAAAAGATCTGTCTGCAAGAGCAGAGAGAGCCTGATTCCCTCTTGCGTCTGGCAGCAAGTCCCAGCCTGGCCAGCGCAGAAGGGATTGACTGGGATTCTGTAGCAGGCACCAGATCAACAACGGATGAAGAGCGTTTGAGAGAGGAGAGGGAGGAAGGCTTGCAGCAAAGCCCTCCCAGCTCGCTTGAGTGCCGGAGGTGAGTGCCAGCTCTTTGTGAGCGGCAGGCTGCAAAGAAAGAAAAGTGGGGTGGGAGGCAAGAGGGGAAAAAAAACAAACGCCACGCTGTCAGCAGGAGATTTGGAAAGGAGTGAGAGCTTCAAGCACTTTTCCTTGTGCCTGGTTGTCTGGCTGGGTGTGAGAGCTGGGAGGATTGCAGTTGGTGCTTCTGAGATGCCAGCAGAGCAGTAAAAAAGGGTTTTGGATGCCGATGGGGACTTGAACAGCTGTGAAACCTCCCAAGGGACTGGAACAAAGGGGAACCCATGGATGGTTTTTACTCCTCCGCAGAAGGAGACGTGCAGGATGTGATCAATGACACCAGCAGTAGGAAGAGCTGGGCAGAGGAAGGCAACTCCGAGTTGTCCTTCCGTGTGGTGACAGCTGCCTTACTTTTCCTTCTCATCCTCTCCACGCTCCTGGGCAACACCCTGGTGTGTGTGGCTGTGGTCAAGTTCAGACACTTGCGCTCCAAGGTCACCAATTTCTTCGTTATCTCCTTGGCAGTGTCCGACCTCTTTGTGGCTGTACTGGTGATGCCCTGGAAGGCTGCCACTGAGGTGGTGGGGTTCTGGCCCTTTGGGGCTTTCTGTGATGTTTGGGTGGCTTTTGATATCATGTGCTCCACAGCCTCTATCCTCAATTTGTGCATCATCAGCATGGACCGTTACTGGGCTATTTCCAACCCCTTTCGCTATGAGAGGAAGATGACGCAGCGCATGGCTTTCATCATGATCGGAGCGGCTTGGCTACTGTCCCTCTTGATTTCTTTCATCCCTGTGCAGCTGAAGTGGCACAAGGATCGTGAGTTCCTTAGCCAACAGGAGCCAGGTTTTAATGTCACCGGTGAGGAGGAGAACTGTGATTCCAGCCTCAACAGGACTTACGCCATCTCATCTTCTCTCATTAGCTTCTACATCCCTGTTGCCATCATGATTGTGACGTACACCCGTATCTTCCGCATTGCCCAGCGGCAGATCCGCAGGATCTCCTCCCTGGAGAGGGCGGTGGAACATGCCCAAAACTGCCACAGCAGCGACTGCCCTCACGAGGCCTCCCTGAAGAACTCCTTCAAGAAGGAGACCAAGGTCCTCAAGACCCTCTCCATCATCATGGGTGTCTTTGTCTTCTGCTGGCTGCCCTTCTTTGTGCTCAACTGCATGGTGCCCTTCTGTAATCTTGACCTACGTGAGCCAGGAGAGCTACCTTGTGTCAGCAAGACTGTCTTCAACATCTTCATCTGGTTTGGGTGGGCCAACTCTTCCCTCAATCCTATCATCTATGCCTTCAATGCAGACTTCCGGAGAGCTTTTGCGACCATCTTGGGCTGGGGCTGCCTTTGCCCTAGCAATGCAGTGGAGACAGTGAACTTCAGCAACGAGCTGGTCTCCTACCACCATGACACCACGTATCAGAAGGAAGTGGTGACCCTCAGCTACCCCCAGCTTCTCCCCCATGCTGCTCCGCAGATGGAAAACGAGGTGTCCTTTGACAAGGTTTCTCAGGTCTCCGAGCCCTCTCACAACACCTGCCCTGTGGAGGGGAGGTGCACACCCACTGCCTTGCCTGCAGTGCTGCACGTGGAGTGTGAAATGGGTGTCTTGCTGGAGAAGATTACGCCTTTCACCAGCAACGCGTTCGACTGAGATGGGGTTGGGAAAAGGGCGGTGGGATGGTCCCCAGGAGAGATGGAAGCAGGGACGCTATTGCAGTTGCCTATTTCGGAGGAGTTTGAGGCTGACATGGATATTGCGCTCTCTCTCTGGGCAGGAGTTTGCATTAATAAGTGTGGAATAGCCAGAGTGATTTTCCAGATGACTGAAGGGGTTCAGATATGTGTTTTTGTAACTCACAGTTTCGGATCCAGCCCAGGTGGGCAGTAGAGATCTGTGTTGCTGCTTTCTCTAGTTGTCCCATGGAAAAATGCTTTCTGCAAAAGATGAAAATGCAAGGGCTCGAATTCCACTTTCCTTGTGACTTCAGCTGAGAAAGCAGACTTGTGTGGTCTGCTGAGCCTCTCCTCCGTAGTCAGTGAAGTAAAAATGCAGCTGTGCTTGTGGGGAAGAGAGGCTGGTTTTGCCACTGCCCGTGTCCAAAAGGCCACGAGCCCGAGGCTGCTAAATGGGCACAAGCCAAATGCAACTGCTTACTTGGTGATAACTGCCACTGGCAGAACTAGATAATGCTGCCTCATGCTTGGTGGGACGGTGCTGTGCTGTGTAGCAGCCTTTAGCTAGGGAAGCCCACGTTTCTGGTGGGCTGTGCAGGAAGGAGGTAATGGCCTTGCTAGGATAACTCTCTTAGGCTCACCTCTGACTGTCTTGCTGTTGCTCAAGCAAACTATCCTGCGAGTCTGGACAAGTATGCAGCCACCTTTCCTGGAGCCCTGAGGCTGTGCTTGGTAGCAGCTTGTCTGGAGCAGTTCCCGGGTGCTCGCTCTCGCTCATTAGGGAAGGATTTGGCATGCTAAAGGTCCGCTCCGGGCCCTGGAGCAAGAGCCGGTCTCTTTAAGACACGCACGGCTGAGGGCAGTCTAGGATGAACATAAACTGTGTTTTAGCCCCAGGATGCTGGACGGTTTGCTTGGAGTCTTTGGGAATGAGGGTGTCTGAGCCCTTCAGACTCTGAGGGTAGAGGAGAAAATCAGATGTTAAAGCAAGAATATTGCTGTTTTGGTTTCTGCGCCTCCGCCACATCTTCCATCAGTCAGGTCCCCCTCCTTTTCCTAGACTGTTTCTTCCCCCTTTTACTTTGTTCTCCCTCTAATTCCCTTCCTCCCCCATTTCATTAAGGATCCTTCCACGCTGCCTCCCTTGCTGTCTCATTTCAATGATAATGGCTTCTTAAGAAGCACTCCTTGCTCACCTGTACTCTTTAATTAGCCTCTCCTGTGGTATGGGAGCTTGTGTCTGGTTAGCTGGGGGTAGAAACAGCAAGTGAACAGCCCCCAGCACTTCACTGCCGCTTGTGACACAAGTGACTTTAGAAACGTGTTTTGATCGGCGCCTGGTTAAACACTGCCGCAGCAAGCGGCACATCCATGTCATCTTGAATCCGAGACATCTTCAGCTCTCTGGCACAGTAGAAAAGCCTCTCCCCCTCCCCGGCAAATGTTAACAAAGAGAAAAATCAGAAAGTGATAATTACAGAGTAATGGTAATTATTAAATCGAGCCCAATTATAGTCAAGTTACAGCATAATCGGCGTGGGAGGGGAGCAGAGCTCACCGTATCTCCAAGGTTCGATGCTTGGATTTTTCCGGGAAAGCACTGATAAGACTCAACTTCATTTATAACCATCTCCCCGTGTGGCAGTGGTGGCTGGTTGTCAAAACTGTGACAGTCTCAGGGCTTTTCGGCTCTGGGAGGATGGTAGAGCCTAACTTAGAGAAGGAGTTGTTGTTCTGAGATGGGGACGATCATCTGGCACGTTTCGAGGAGGCCAAACGTGACTGATTTCATTTGAACGTTGCTGCAATATATATAACCATTTCCCACGCTAAAAGCAGGTGTTGTAGCACGTGTAGTATGGTTGTGCTTTACTTTGGGACTCCTGGCTTGGTGTCGAGATGGAGTCAGAATACCCAGCTTTTTTCAAAGCAGTACTGTCCTGGCCTCCCTGTTTTTGAAGAGTTTACTGATGCTTATCCTGTGGCAAGGTTCTGGGGCTTAATCCACGACTGTTTGTAAAGAGATTGGAGAAGAGCAAGTAGCTCAATGTATTGCTGTTATCCATGATGAGTTGCGGGGTGAACCTGCCAAAGAAAGACAATGGAGAGGGTGATATGATCCTTTGGGGTTTTTTGTCCAGTTATTGTCTGCATTTAACTTGTGTTGGGGACAGATTTGTACAAGGTTTTGGGGGGGTTTTTTTAGGTGTGTGGGAACAGTACAACAGTCCCCAGCTCCTCTGCCAACGGTGCAGTGCACCAGCTCCCTCCGGCTGCACCTCTTACTGTGACTTGCGGCCTGGCTGGTCACAGGGATGGCTGATACCGTCCTGGCATCTGCATCAGGAAGGAACGAGGTGGTGACAATGAGCTAAGCCAAAAATTTCCAGGTTATGGAACAGACCTCTGCACATTACAGACGTCTTTGTGGTCAGTCTGGGAAATGGACAACAGCTCCAAAATGGTGTAACTCGGGCTTGCTTTGGCAAAAATGCACCTTGCTTATCTTGCTTCAGAATGGGTTTCTATTTTTCCTGCTATGGGTTTCCTGCACAGGTCTCCTCTCTGCAGTTCCACCGGGAAGCATCCTCCTCCGACCATCCTGAAGTCGTGCAGCGTACTGCTACACCTCTGCCCGTATTTCAGAGGTGAGTGCAACGAATTTCTACCTGGGGCTGATCCCGGAGCAGGGACTGCGAGTCAGGACTTGTGCGTGCTGTTGCTAGCTCTGCTGTCCTGCCCTGTAATCCCGGGTGAGCCAGTTCACTTTCTGGAGCTCTGCCTTTGCCATGGGTGAACTGGGAGCAGCAGCGCTGGCTCACCCTGCAGACAGGTTGTGAAGCTGGGAGGATTTTCAGGCTGTCAGCGCTGAGCAGTCTAGATAAGAATACGCTGAGTAAATAGGTGCTCAAATCCAATTCAGTGCGAGCTGGATTGCGGAGTAAGGTAACAAACTGGCATCTTTAACACTCTGAGTGTCCCTCTGCTGCTGTGGCAGCTGCTATGGAGGTACCGGGATCCCAACGTTACCTCATTAGGTGCCTGGTTACATGAAGAGAGAGATCATTAACTAGGGAGAGGTATCCGGGACCCATCAGGCACAACTCAAGTGTCCGAAGCCACTCGCTAAGCCTGGATACACAGGGACTAGGGGAAAAGGAGCATTAAAATCTCAATTTAAATGGAAATTGGAGGCTGCTCCTGTGAGAGAGAAGGGGCAGCAGCTGGCAGCCTGTCCTGAGAGCTGACAAGGGGCAGGGCTGATGGGACTCGTGCTGCGACTTGGAGGTGAGTGGTCGGGGTGGATGGGACTCAGCTCCCAGCCTGAGTAGGTGTGTGTTTGGGGAGGGAGGACCTGGACAGCACCCGGCTGGGGACAGGGGTGGCTGCCCCAGCATGGGGGCTCTGAGCTGCCCCTGGCCCCTGCTCTGGACATGTCTCAGTGCCTCACCAGGCACTGCTGTGCTTTGTCCGCTCTTGTAGCTCCCCTTCTGTTCCCCAGCCCTGTGTAGATAAAAATCCCATTTCTCTCAAGCCACAGCACGTGTGGTTCCATCCTCCCAGGGGACTGTTGGGCTCGGGCTCTGGCCGTGGGCTGTAGGCTCCTTCGAGC
Source organism: Pygoscelis adeliae (assembly GCF_000699105.1). Taxonomy (NCBI): domain Eukaryota; kingdom Metazoa; phylum Chordata; class Aves; order Sphenisciformes; family Spheniscidae; genus Pygoscelis; species Pygoscelis adeliae. Next base: position 2,094,887 of record NW_008824357.1, on the reverse strand, counting down.
TCTGCAGGGTTTCTCCTCTTCTTTTTTTCCCCGTGTAGTTCCTGCTCCAACGATGAGCAGCAAGCACCCTAGAGACACTTAGTGCGGTTACCACGAGTCACAGCAGATTGCCCAAAACTGCTGCTGGAGAGTCTGCCGTGGAGAGAAAGGTCTGTGGTTCATCTCTGCTCATGGGTAAATGCCAGCAGTGGTTTAAGGGGGGCTCCACTGTCTCCTGGGGCTGTGTGGGTGCCCGCTGCCAGCAGTGCTGTGGTTTGCAGACACAGGACGGTGGCACCAGGTGCCCTAACTCTAGTTTGCAGTGGAGGTAGCTCCCGTTTTGGGAGCCTGTGCTGCTGGTCCCGCGTCCAGGGCTAGTCATCTCAGCCCGGCTCTAAAGGAAAAGGGGAGCAGGGCTTTTGTGTCTCAAACCTAGGCTGGAGATTGTGCCACCCTGCTTGTAACTGTGTAGGTTAGAAAGGACGCTGCGAGACTGGGAAAAGGGCAATGTCTTACTCTGTGCGATCACGACATCAATGCACGCTTCATTATGTCGGCCTGGGGCAGGCGGGAAGACTCTGGGAACTAACCGTGCGCGGGTGGTTGGTGCAGTTGCCGCAGCAGATGGATGCAGAGGTCGTGCCCACCGCTCCTTTCCCGGCTGGGTTGCAGGAGGAGCGTCTCGGGCTGGACAGCGTGGGGCAGGGGATGACTGCTGCCCCTGAAGCAATTTTTTTTTTTTTCCGGTTTAGGGGGAATGGATTTAGCAGAGAAAGGGGAGATAGGGGAGGGGAGCGGGATGTGGCTGGTGGAGGTTGCTGTCTTGCCTGACTTTGCTTTCAAATTGGAAACGTAAGCTGCTCTTCTCATCAGGCAGAGGCCAGGGTTGGTCTCCAAGGAAAGCAGCTCCAGACAGGGGTGAAGACTGGATGAGGGTCTCTGGAGGCTTGGAGGACCCTGGTAGAAGCTCTTGTGAAATCACAGGCCTTGCTTTCTCAATCTATATGGTAATTTCAAGCAATCAGTCAGCTAAGGGGGGAGAGGCAGGAGAGATTAACCCTGCTGAGGAGGATTTTGTGAGGGCAAGGCCAGAATCTTTCCCTGCACCAGCATGGGGATGGCTCTGATGTACCAGCTGGGCTGCCTCGGACTTGTCTGTGTGGCTCTCACAGTGCATGGAGCATGTAAAGGAGCCCGGACGTAGTCCTTTCTGCTCCTACAAGAGAAATAATGAGGGTCATTAGCTACCTTTGAGCATATCACTAACGAACTGTGTGGTTTGTTTTCATTGACCTTGCTCCCATGCTGAATAGCAGTGATTTCTCAGCTGGGAGCAGCTCAGGGCCGTGTAGTGACCATCTCTGCTCGTGCCAAGGAGCAACAGGAACGCCTGCACTGAGCTGGGGGACAGAACACACGCTGGGGAAGCAGTCAGTCGGTGTGACGCTGCCCTTGTTTCTGCTCTGTGCAACGTTTTCAATTCTTGAGACCCTTACTCTTCCAGAAACTGTCACCTGGGGCAAATTGCCCCCCAGGATTAATGCATTAACTCATTAAGGAAGGAATGTGAAACTAGGAGCATACTTAGAAGTGTTGAGCCCCTGTAAGTGTCATTGTCTTCACCTGGTGCTCCTGAAACAGGCTCAAATCTCCAGTTAGTCATCCCGAAACCCAGGCTCTCGGCATCAGAGGCTACTTCTGACTGCTTTACCTGCTTTGTGCCATGGTCTTCCCTAAGAAAGAAGACAAGATGACTAAAACCTCCGGGACTTCTGGCTGGAGGAATCTGTGCTGTTACAGAGAAGCGTTAGTATTTCTTTCTAGCTGTTATAGAAGAAGAGCTGAATTATAGGAAAATGGAGCTAAGGAAAATGAGCGAGTAGAAGATGTCCCAACTTTAAAGCTCTTCTAGGTGGTATCTGCTCCTGCGAGCTGCCGCCTCCGCGGACCAGGGTGAGTCTAGCGCCAAGGAAAAGGGTGTTTGTTGCAGGATTCGGCGTCTCGGGGCCACGCCGCGGGCGGACGCGCCGTGCCCGCAGGAACCAG
>NW_008824357.1:2089690-2091810 GCF_000699105.1 Pygoscelis adeliae | reverse complement strand
AAAAAGCAGTACGGGGAGCTGGGGGTGCATGGGGAAGGGAGAAGACAGGGTGCACAGAGCAGCATGTGGTGCTGGGGCTGCACGGGGGAGTCGAGGGGTGCACAGGGAAAGGGACGGAGTGCAGCAGAGTGCACAGAGCGGCACATGGTGCTGAGGGTGCCCAGGGGCCTTGGATGCACAGGGCAGGGGGGTCGGGGCTGCAGCTGGGTGCAGGCAGCTGCGCAGAGGGTTGGGTCAGGTTTGCAGGGGTGCTAGGCACCCACAGGGGCAGGGGACCTAGCAGCCGGCTCTCCATGTGGCTCTGTCCCTCCGCAGGCCTCCTGTCCGCTGCCACCCTGGCGCTGCGCTGCATGGACGGTGTTTTCCTCTCGCCCAACGAGGATGAGTTCGTGGGCAGGATCGCGGAGGAGCTGGAGCACTTCATGCTGCAGGGGCAGCACCACAGGTAGGTGCCCTGCCGCGGGCAGCGAGCAGCCCCCGCTGGCGTACGCAGTCCCTGGGTGATGGCACGTGCCACTCCAGGAGCAATGGCACGTTGTGACTCTCGCCTCCGTTTTGCATCGGTTCTCTGGGGTGAAAATGCCGTCTGGGTTTTGAGCGGCAGCGTTTGGAGCCTGGCTGCGAGGTCTGGCTGGCTGCAGAGCTCCGGCCTGGCCTGGAGCGTCCCTGCGGGCCAAGGATTGGCGTGGGGTTTCTGCCACGCGCGCTTCTCCAGTCGCACACCTTCAGGCAGAGTTGTTTTGGACGCTGGTGGCTTTTGCACCAGCCCCAGCCTAGCCTAGCTCCCTAGTCAGCCTGACGAGTTATAATGAATGGTTTCATAATCAAACTCTTTCATTTCCCCTCTCTGCTGAGGGCTTCCTGCGCGCCGGATCCTCCTCCACGGCAGCGAACTCCGTCGCCTTGGATTGCTGCATTGTTTTTCTTCGGCCAGGCTGGGTTTAACTGGACCTAGTCCCCGATCCAGTGACCTTTGAAGCCCTTGAGATGGCCAAAAGGAGGGTGTCAGACAGGAGCAGGGGTGTGATTCCTTAGTTCAGCTTCCTGCCAGCTTGTAATGACTGTAAATATTTGTTTCATTGGCTTTTGGTTTTTTTTTTAAACGTTTGGCAGAGAAAATACCTGTGCAATTGTAAAATGCTCAGGAATGAAACTGAAATTGTAGAAACGTGTCTAAATGCAAGGAAATCGAATGTGGCGTTTATTCATCCATTCATAATCTTTTAGTTGCTGGTTTCTGGAGCGCACTCAGACTGGGAGGAAGGGGACCGGTAGCAGCCTTCTGCTGGTGCTTTCCAGCCGTTCCCAGAGCGGATCCAGGCAGGAATGAGAGTGCCAGCCAAAGGCCCCGGGAGCGGGCAGTCCCAGCCGCCCCACGCTCCAGGTGCTACGTGCAAAGCGAGCGCGTCGTGTCTCGACGTCTAGGCTGGAGAAGGGATTTTGGTTCTTTAATACCAGAAAGTCCTGCCTGGCTTTTGGGCTTGGATTTAAACCCTGCACTGGGAATGACCTGGGGAAGAGAGGTTCATAAATTCTTGCTACGTTCCTGTCCTTTTCCTTCCTGCAAGTTGCTGATGCCGCCGACCCCTCTCTCTTTTCAGAGTGCTCCTGTTCCCCCCTCTGTCCAGTCGCCTCAGGTACCTGATCCATCGGACCGTGGACAACGTGGATTTGTTGAGCAGCTTTTCTGTGGGAGAAGGATGGAGGAGGAGGACGGTCATCTGTCACTCGGCCGTCAGGTACGGTGCAGTAGATGTAACGGTGCTTCTCTTTCTATGGCCGTGGGGTTTTTGTTCAAGGTTACGAGCATGAAGTTTGCGTGGTGCTCCTCTGCAGAGAGGAGGGTGTCGTATCCCAGTCATTAAGGAAGCAGAGGCTCTTCTTTTTTTTTTTCCCTACCTGCTGACTTCTGTGCAGGTCCGATGCCTTCCCTCCTCTCTTTCTTTTGCAAATGTCACGTTACTGGGGTTCCTCTGCTCCCCGCTCATGTCCTGCCCTTCTCTTGGTCCCAGGCTGCCCAGTGAGACTGGCGACCAGAAACCCAGCAGCAACCCGCCGAGACCGCAGCGACCTCCGCAGCCGTGGGGCCGTGGGGCCCGAGGCGGCAGGCTGCGGCACGG
>NW_008824357.1:2087358-2088456 GCF_000699105.1 Pygoscelis adeliae | reverse complement strand
CTGTACGTCCCCAAGGCGATGCGCAAGAAGGCAGAATGGGGGGAGCAGGAGAGCCCGGTGGCGGCCGGCACCGAGTCAGGTGGGGATATGGCACAAGAAGAAGAGATCTGCCCTAAAGCTTCAGTCGGGGACGCCCAGGAGGAGCTGGGTAAGTCTGAAGGCAGCCCAGGTGGTGTCTCCTTGGCCCTTGGCAAGCAACAGGAGCCTGGCGAAGAGTGCGTTTCAGGAAAAAGTAATGATGACACAAACGACGAACGTCCTCCGAGCTGTACGGATGTCCCGTCGTTAGAGAACAGTAACGATTTCTCTGGGCAGGAAAGTCAGGATAAAGACTGTTCAGATTCCTTTTCTTCTGTACACAATAAAAACCCAATTGAAGCAGAAGAGCAAGATCAGAGCTGCGATAACACTGTTATACCAGAAGGTAGCAAAATCCTGTGCCAGCTGCAAGCTGAAGGCCAAAACAGCCAGGATGCCGGTGTAGCGGAGTGCAGCAAAAACTCCTCCCTATCAGAAAGTCGCAGCAGTAACTGCTGTACAGACCCAGCTGCAGCAGAGTCGAGTGCGACGTCGCTGGTGCTGGAAAACCAAGATAAGAGCTGCGCTGCTGCCAAGAGCCTGGAGAGCGGCGGAAACGTGTCACCGCCCGAAGAACAGGGCAAGGACTTTGTGAGCGCCGGCACAGGGGAGGGAGGCAAGAGTTTCTCCGAACTGGAAAGCCAAGATCAAGAGTGCCCCAGCGTTGCCCAGGTGGGGCGTAACCAGAACCCCCCAGAAGCCCAAAATGAGCCTCTGGCCACGCCTGAACCAGTCCATGGTGCCGACCCATCAGCTTCTGCGGAGCAGAATGAGCGCTGGGTGGATGCTCCTGTGCAGAACCGCAGTGGGAAGGTGCCCGTGGCCGAAGAGGAGGACAAGGAGCGTTCGGGCTTGGCCGAGGCACTGTGGCGTGAGCTGCATTTGTCTGCAGGCGATAAAGAGGAGAGCGCGGCCATCCGCGGGCAGAGCAGCCTCGAGGACGACTGTACCGCGGAGCTCTTCGCAGAGGTAGTGTTTTGCCATGGGTGTTGCCACGGGGAGCGACTTTGGGGAAAAAAG
>NW_008824357.1:2086877-2087251 GCF_000699105.1 Pygoscelis adeliae | reverse complement strand
TTGCAGGGACCGGGGGGTGGCTCTGGGGGATCGCTCTTCAAAGTGAAACCTTGTCTGTTTTTTTTTTTTTTTTTTTTTTTTTTTTTAATATCCTCAGATTGTGGGTTATTTAACGGTGAAGGACGTAAGCGTTGAGAAGATCAGCTTTGATTATTCCAGTTACGGAGACGCGCAGCTCAGCGAGGGGGATTTTGGCCACGTAACCGAAATCTATGACTTCTCCCCGTCGCTGAAAACGGAGCACCTGTTAGAAGTGTTCTCGGATTTCCAGTGAGTACCTCTCCGGGAGCCTGAGCACGTCAGGGGCACGAAGGGAGCAGTATTCAGACTGGAATGCGCAACAGAATCTGATGAATTTTGAATTTTAGTTTTGC
>NW_008824357.1:2064887-2086839 GCF_000699105.1 Pygoscelis adeliae | reverse complement strand
ACTTTCCTGCAGTTTACGCACGATTTAAAACACGACCGGTTCTTCAGGACTCTCATACACACAGTTATCTACATGCAGGCTTACTCCTACTGCTCTGCTTCAGTGAGTCTAGGTGCCTGCTACGAGCTTCTTTGTTACTGCCTCCTGGTGCTTGAGTGAAATGACGTGCTTACCTAAGTCTTTGCAAGAAAAGGGGCTCAATCCGGCTGTTGGAGATAAGGTTTAGTACGTAAATACGGGGAACAGAGCCTTGCGCCTGAGGGAGTGACGTTGGGTTGGTAGCAGGACCGGAACGAAGTTCAGCCCTGCCTTAGTGATAAACGGTGCTCGGTGCAGCTCCGAGTTACTGTGTCGCTGCTGCCGGAGTGCGCAGACACGGTGTCTGTAGGCACCTCGCCCCGTTTTCCTCCCGCCATCCTCCTCCTCTCTTGATATACCTGGCGGATTAGATGTGAACGCTTCACCTCTACCGATCCCTTAAATTAAAAAACATGATTTACATTTTACACAAGCTACTGTCTATTGTGTGTGTCTTCCTCCGATGTATTTTTTCCCCACTTGCTGTGAGAGTGAAACTGAGCTGAAAATTGACGGATCTAATCTGGGCGGTTGATTGTATTTGTATTTCCTGTGCTGCAGGAAGATCTTCTGAACTCCCTGCTCCCAAACTCACATCTCCCACCGACGCTGTATTAGGTTTTCACATCGGTCTCTTCACCCTAAGCTTTGTAAACCACTTTTATAAACCGCTTGCTTTTTTATTGTCGCTGTCTGAGCGATCGGCTGGTGTCCGTAAAGCGCTACGTAAATGACAAACAGTATTTTTGTGTTACAAGACAGTCCCTGAAATTGAGGTTGATTTTTGGCCAAGGGTTTCTTTAGAGGAAAAGGAGAGTTCTTGGGGGCAGCTGATGGGGTAACGGTACATTGTGGCCTCCAGAGGGGCACATCTAATGTTCTTCTGTCCCTTCCTCTCCTTCTCTTTCCCCCCGTGTAAAATGGGTGCAGTGCTTTGAAAAGCACCAGCTCTCTACATAAGCGTACTAAGTACTCTTGATAACCCGAGGTGGCTGACGGGTTTTATTGCGTGGTGGGGTGTTTTTCTTTCTTATTAACGAATATTATTCTACTGTCTCTTCGTTTTAGTGAGAGTGGTTTCAAAATCCAGTGGGTCGATGATACGCACGCCCTGGGAATCTTCTCCAGCCTGTCTACAGGTAGCGTGACTCGATTCGCGGCTGCGACCGAGGGACCCGCTGGGGTTCCTCTGCTCTCGCACAGTGACCCCGTGCTGACGCGGTGGTTTGCAGTGTGCGTCTGTCGAGTCTTGCGCTCGGGCTAAGCCGTTGCCAAAGGTAGTTACGGTTCATCACGTCTTTCTTCCTCCGCTTCAAACTTGAAAGGCTTTTCAGGCTTGAGGAGCTGGAGTTACTGTGTGTTGTGTGGAAACTCTGCTGTGCAAGAACAGCAGGTTTTTAATTGGCTTGGATAAGAACCAGGGCACCTTTTGTATACGGAGCGACTTGCGCTGCGCTTCTAGAAATTAATCTGTTTTGCCACTTCAGTTTTTCTTCTCTTGTAACTAGACAAAATTCCTGCAAGCGTACAATAACCTCCCGGGGACCTTACGTGTGCGGTGGCACTCGGGTCAGACACCAGGCCTCCTGGCAAACTGACCTTCTCGGGGACAAACGCCCCAAGCTCAGGTCAGAGCCATCCCAAGAGAAGTTTCCATCCAGCAGCGTATGTAGTCCAAAAGCTTATGCTTTTTTCTTGGGATTTAGTCTAATAATGACAGAGTCGTCTCTTAAAACGTGTTTATATTTTCTTGAGGCTTTCCCTGCGTGAGGAACGTGTGATGTAAGCCTGAGGTGACCAGAATGAGTTTAGCTGTTCTAGTACAAGTCTGGAGATAACGCATCGGCTGCTGAAGCTCAAATTACTCAGTGTTATTATACCGTGTGCAGATTTTTATTATTAAAGCCACTAAAATTCAGTCTGCTAATTTCAGTAATCTTTGTTCTTTGAAGCATCTCAAGCCCTGGGGCGACGTTATCCTTCTTTAAAGATCCGACCACTGATCCATGCAACAAAGCAGTCTAAGATCAAGGCACTTCAACGACCAAGTAAGACAATCTTTTTTTAAATTATTATTAGTAGTATTTCCTGGTTTACCAGTCTCCTGTATCCCGAGTGGTCACGATGACAAGTTAATGGGGAAATAAATATATGTTAAGGACCGGTATTTCTTTCTTGTTTTGTTTTGTTTTTTTTTTTTTTATAGCTTTATTGGCATTGCAGGACAGTGAGCTGTTGTGTAGAGTCTTCAGTAAAAGCCTGCAGATGCTTTTTTTTACAGTATTTTCAGCCAACCCGTATCGTAGTTATGTTAAAACTCACTGCCTCAGTAATGCTGGTTTCTGCCTGTTTGCAGCAGGCGTGAGTGGCTGGCAAAGGTGGATGTGATGACGAAAACAACTCTGCAGCACAAGACTGCGTTCTGTACTGCTTACAGGACAGATAACCGCAGCTGGTACCTGTGCTTCAGTTTTCAGTCGCTCCTCCTCCCCTCCAGACGAGGACTGAATAAAAAAAGCATCAAATCCTTTTTGTTTACCCTCCAGCTAGGCCGTTTGCTGAAATTCAGGCTTAGTCTTTGTTGTGTTACGCGCTTCGCTTGTGTAAAGGTTGAGGGGAACAGCTGCGTCGTTCGGCAGCCTGGTGTAGCTGCCGCAGTGACCGCAGGGAGACAAGGCATGGCAAATGCCATCAGCCCGCCCAGTGAGCTCCCCTGCCCCGTTACGCTGCGCGGTTAAAGATAACAGATGAGACAAAACCGACAGCAGTTGCGTTTTGTGGTTGGCATAGTTTTATTCAGTATCGGGTGAAGGAAAAAAATTAAGCTTAGCCATTAACAGTGTTTTATTTACTTTATTGCCTTTTAAAATCATATTGTAATCAGTTATACTTGCCACAGTAAAGAAATGCCATGAGTCTTGTAGCAGTAGAGACTTTGCTGAAGGTACAACTATACTGTTATTGCTACAGTACATTGCGGTTGAAACACATTTCAGTATTAATGCTTTAAAGGGACACTGTCACAGTTAAAGTTCCTGAGTTTTTAAGACTGCTAGATGTAAATGAAACGTCAAAGAACTGGATTTGTTTTGCGCTCTCCCCTTCATCTCTTTTCATTCACGCTTCCTGATTCCTGTTGCTGCAGCCTATCGGCATGCTTCTGGATCAGGTTATAAACTCCTCCTGCGGAACGTTAGATATAAACTCTGTTTGCGTTCAGTTTAAGTAGCAGGTTTTTTCCAAATACAAATTTGGATCTTAAGTAGCTGACAGTGTCTCTTTTTTTTTTTCTTTTTTTTTCGTGAGCTTTGTTAAGAAAGAGTGGCAGTTTTGTTTTCCAAGCTGCGGATGCTTTGAGTCTGCCCCTCTTTCTTTAAGCTGCTGATGGGCTGCCTTTATTAATAAAACTTCTGAAAAAGCAAGCAAAGCCCCCATTGCTAACTGGATAATAAATTTGCAAACAGTTGCTGATAAATGATTAGGTAATTGCCAAATCCAGACTACTGTGGACTTGGTGAAGTTCTGGTGTATTCATTTCTTGTAAGATGAAACTGTAGCAAGCCAGGTGTCTACCAGAAAATGGAGGTTACTGGCCAAAGGGCTTTCCCAAAGCATCTGATATATTTAGCTATTTAAAAAAAAAAAAAAGCAGGTTTTTTCCTTGCTGCTTTCTGAGGATTAAGACCTCTGGTTGCGATTAGTCTAAATTGAGATCAAACTTTCCTGTGCATGGATAAATTGGTTGGACTGTGCGCCTTCACTTTGTTCTCAGAAATGTGACTTGGTGAATTTTGCCAGGAACGCTTAGGAAGCTGTTCCTGAAAGCGAACGGGGAACAACTCTCTCTACCACTGCAGAAAAGGCCTGGAGCTTAATCGTAGCCAAATCGCTCTTGAACTGTCATTGAAAAGTCTGAAGTGCAAAGCTTGGAGGCACATCTTTCTAAAAGAAAAGGCAGCTTACTGGATAGGGATAGAATCACTTGCTCATGCTCCTGGGCTAATTCTGTAAAGGAACTAAGAAAATAGAAATCAGCCCTTCTGTCTGCCAGTCCTATAGTTTAGCCACAAGACTGTTCCTGAACGAGCACTAACTTAATGATTTTTCACCCGTTTTTACCTAGAGCTCCTTCACCTTGCGAAAGAAAGGCCCCAGACTGACACTGCAGTGGCGAAGAGGCTGGTGACCCGGGCTTTGGGTTTGAAGCACAAGCAGCAGGGCGTCTCGGGCACCGAAGCGCTCCTGCCGGAAAGCTTGGACCAGGAGGAATAGACCGTCTCGGCTAGAAAAGATGTATAGATGAGCATGGCTGTGATATTAAAACTGCATGCAGAACAGTGAGTTGCCACGGGGATGTTCTCTTATGGATTAGCACCGTCTTTTCTTTCTAAAGTTGGGAAGGGAACAAGTTTACTGTTCATAAGATCTTGAGCTCAAGAGCCAAGCCCTGCGAGGGTCGCTGTCAGCTCTTCATTATGGAGAGCATCTTGCCCTACTCTGTTTGAAAGTGTCTGGTTACTCGCTGGGGCGCTTGCAGAAAGTAAGGCTGCTTTCAGAAAAGCCTGCTCTATAATTGAAAAAAAAAAAAAGCATTAGAGTAAGGGAACTGTATCTTGTTGGCCAAAATTCAGCTGTAAGCAAGAGCAGAGAGCATCTGCAGAAGTCAAAAAAAATCTGTTTAATGTTTACTTTGTTGTAATGTTACTGTTAAAATATCCCACAAAACTGACAAGCATTGAATGCGAGTGAGTTTCAGGGTTTTTCCTTATTTACATAGTGTTTAACTGACTTGCTTTGTTGCACTGTTAGCAAGGGAAGTTGTCATACACTGATTAGGAAAGCCAGAAGGTGCCAGTTCTGATTTGCCCAGACCCTGGTGTTAAGAGATGCTGCAAGGCACCTTGTTGTGGCCCCAGCAATCGAACATCCAACACATCTCAGACTCTGCTTTTGCTACGCAGTCCGGCATCTTGAGAACAAACGAGAGTTTTCCAACGTACAGTAGGCTAAAAACCTTTGCTAGATGCCACCATCTGGGCCACTGGATAAATGACAGAAATCCTCTGACAGGCGTTAATTAGCAAAAGACTTCCGCATTCTTTAAGCCTCACAACATCCCTGTGAGGTAGGTTACGGAGAGCACAAGTTAGATGCAGCCAGTTTCAACCCCCCTGTGGATTGAAACGGTCAGCTGTAAGTATTCAGTTAACTTTAGCTGCTTGTAGAAGTCTTCCGTACAAACACAGAGGGAGAAAACACTTCAGTACCAGGAATTGTGAACAAGGCCCTAAACTTTCATGGAGTAGAAATACACAAATGGCATATAAAACATTTTTCTGGGTAAAACGTTTTTATTCAAGTAGCTGTGTCTGCAAATCTGTAGCAATGTGCGTCCTCAAACAAACAGAGGAACGCACTTAGCACCATTATGAATTTACCAAGTGTAAAAATCCTTTTGAAGACAACTTACACAGGTGGGTCTGTGACAGCACAGGTCCAGATCCCTGATGATGAACGCCACGACCTTACCTCTGTAAGGTACAGTGATGATACAATGCCTTAACTAAATTCATCCTTTAAAGAAAAGACAGAGCGAACATCCAGCTTAGAAGGTAGTATTTAGATGTACGTAGAATCTATTGGGTGACTAGCTTACTGTGTCATGGAAATTCACAGTCCAGCGGACTCATCATCAGGAGATCTGCAAAGTCTTCTAGATGTCACAAGGGAGGTGTAGCTTCATGGAGCCCTGATGCACTTGTAGAAGACAGTTCTGCATTAGCTGCTCCGCTTAAGAGATTGTGTTGGGAGTTGATTGTTGAATACAAGAGTTTCACTGCAGTATTAAATTATGCTTTACACTGTTCTGCTCAGAAAAAGCCGCTCCTTTTTTTTTTTTCCTTTCCTGTATTTCTTTGCTAAAATGGAGTAATGACATGGCGGTACTGAGGGTTAGCTGTGTTCAAGAAGCAGCGTCACAAATGGAGGCATTTGCATCAATGGTGCGTTCAAGCTTGAGTCAAAGAGCTTAAAGATACCAAGATTAATGCCTTAAAGAAAATGAACGGTAAAGCCACACTTAGGTTGTTGGTACCCAAACAAAGGCAAACTGTGCCTGCTGCAGCCTGGACCTACGTCTGCGAGTAAAGATGGTGCTGCAAAGTGGAGGGAGAAATCTCTGGAGAAGGCTGGAATGGTGAAGATAAGGAGCCAAGTAGAGTTTAAAAGCCTGCTCCTAACTACCTCAGTAGTAGGGACTGGAGTTACAGGAGACGCATGGTGGTCTGAGCACCTAAACTGGGAAGGAAGGCATCTTTAGAAAATAATTTACCTTGCTAATTTAGAGTTTGATTGTTTGCTTGATTTTCTTTTTTGTGCAGTGGTTAGGGAAGTCGCCGAAGCAGGAAACCTCGCTTCTTTAAATAGTGGGGTGGGAGGCGATGCTGTTCTATCGGGTGGACACCTTGTTATTTGTGAGTCCGCTGAAGTGCTCAAACTTCTGTTCCGTTTCCTCACTGAAAGAGCCACCTGGGGAGTTCACAGAAAGAACACGCAGGGCTGAGCAGGAGGTAGCAAAGGCAGCTTGCAACACAAGGCAGAGAACACACCGGGGTTTTGTGTAATCTGCAAAAGACGCTGTGGAAGTGAAGGGCTCAAAGCAAGTACTAGAAGAGCAAAGATTTTCCTGGGCTAATTAATCGAGGCATTAATTAAATCTTACCATAACTGGAACAGCCAAGAGTCCCCAGGAGTACTGGACCTAGTCTTTTATGTATTTGGAAGACCAGACTACAAACTACCCTCCATTTCACTGCTAACCGTTGTTGCTTAAAAAAATTAGGTGATGACTCTTTCTTAAGTAGGACCATGCCCTTACTTTTTGCTAGTTGAGAGGCAATGAAAGCCAAATACACGTATTTTTAAATAGAAATAGCTTCAAGCTCAGCTGGAGAGCTGAAAAAACCCAACAAATTAATGAGAAAAATCAGTGGTTACATGGATTTTTTTTTTTCCAGGATAAACACTCCTTGAAGAACTTCAGCCAGCTCTGGAAATTGTCTTCACCACTGGTTTTATTTGGAGGTTGGCAGGCAGTTGCTGTTAATTTATTTTCTGTGATAAAAACAGTTTACCTTACAAAGCCCCCAACTTAATTCCATTTTAACATGGTCTTGACGATTGACCGTTAAAGGAAACTTAAACTAGTTTGGCTTTGATAGTTCCAAGACCAAAAAAAATCCCAAGTGATAATGTTTTACATGTATTCAAGAAAATACACAGTTTTCCCTCACATTCAAGAGAGAGCAGAGCACTTTCATTTCTGGCTTGAGCAGAGGGCTCTTCTCCACTGCTCTGCTTCGCACATCACTGTTCCTGTTTGCTTTTCAAGAAAGGAGAAGCTTCGGGTCCTAAGAGGCCAGTCCCAGGTTGGTTTGAGTTTGAGTCTGGGAAGAAGTTGTAGTTGTTTGCCTGGACCTACTCAGGCATTGCACGAGCGCTTGCCTTGCGTCCGACAGCCTCGGGAGGGAAAAAGGCTCATTTCCTTGTAGGAGAGAGACAGCTGGAACATGTTACCCCTGTTCTACCAAGCCTGAGGGATTTCTTTCGGATCTCGCACAGAGAGCTGTTTTACCAGTGTTGCGCTTGCTGCTCCAGTAACACGCAGTACAACGCAGCACGAAGTAAGGAACCGTCCCACCCCCATCCAGCCATCGTACTCTTTGCAACCTGTAGCGGCTTGACCCTGTAACGGAGACGCTTTGGTGTCTGCCTTTGAACAGTCTACGGCAAATAGCACCAGTGTAGTTTGGGCTCAGTATCTCGTCTTTCCAAGCACGTACAAAGTGATAAACAGCACAAAAGCACATTGCAAGAGAAGCAGAGAGCATTCCTAGCAAAGAGTCAGCGATGCAGTCATTAAACTTTCCCCTGCAGAAGTCACTCTCACCTATGTGGCAGTTGTACATCCAGATGCGCTGCCCATCGTACCGGCTCCTGCATTTCATCACGTTATTTGAATAATCAGACTCAGCAACTTCATAGTTCGGGTTGATGACAACCTAGGGAGTGATGGAGAAACGCAGCATCAAGTTTATTTAAAGGTGGGCTGGACTCAGTCAGACTGAGACAGAATCAACTTTTTCATTACACCATAATACTTTTTTTTTTAACAGAAAAAACCTAACTCATTTTGCAAGGAGACAGAAACTACTTGATTAAAGCCAGATCAAGATCACACCTTCCCCCGTGCACCAAGATTACCCTCAAACACCTTCTCTACATTTCACACGATAGCAGTGCAGACAAAAATAATTCCTCTTCCCTTCGCTCCTCCCCAGTTTAAGTGGCTGTTTTTAGAACCAAAGAATTCCCCCCACTCCACCCACTTGCACAAAACAGACTGTGGGCCCACTCTTAACTCCTCATGCAAACACCACCAGAATAGCACTATTTAATCCCCAAGTGAAGTGAGCGTTGCTTACAAACAGCTCAAAAGCTTAGTACCACAAGACAACAGCGGGATGCTGGGCACGTATGTAACGTGACCTGTAACGCAGCGCGTTAACAGCGTTAGCTGCACATGGATTGTGTAAGACTGTCAAGTATTAGCTGGACGAGGATTGCTTAAGGCTGTAATCTCTAAGCTGTGGTTATTGGCTCCGATTTTTCACTTGGGGATGTGATCTGGTAACACTTTGTTGTCCTGTTAGGTAATTCTTTATCTTTTAGGTATCCTGGGAATATCATCTCTTTGTAATGGGAAGTTTATAGTACTGTAGGAGATGTACAAATAAACCAGTTAGTTACGTTCTTGACATCCCTAACGGATAAGATAAAAGCAACGGCAGTGTCTCAAGCCCTCTTTTTCCGCCGTACCTGGAAGAGGTAATCGCCTGGTGGGACATCAGTAATATCGATCCACTGGCAGTCGATGTCATGACGGTACACGTCCCAGCATCCAACTGTGATTCCTTGTTCACCAAAATTGGCGCATTCGTACTGTTTTTGCACGTCTAAATGAGAAGAGTTAAAGGCACAAAGTGTTAGACTGGGGCTAGGAATTTCCCACCCTCGGACACGTCAGAGGAAGGGCTGGTTGTTCTCCAGCTCCCATAGACAGCGATAAGCTACAGGCACAGTATTTTGGCTGAGATTTAACACAACGGTGCCTTGTATCGAAATACACGTGCTGCTTAACTGCACGGGAGGAGCTGCCGCCTTCCATAGCTCATCACCTAGAGGCACGTTTTAGAATTTCTCACTTTACAGGAATCCGAAAACGCACGCTTAGTTTTTCAGAGCAGCTCAGAGTAAGGACGCAAGGAGCTGAGGCCTGAAAGCCCTCAGCATGTGGGGCCTCCCGGGGATCCTCTTGTACCTGTAGAGACCGCTTCGTACATGCTGGCTCCTGCCAGCCACGTTCTAGCCCTGCTCGGGACTTCAACAGCACCTTTGAAGCCAGTCATCTGTATGGGGACAGCAATAAATTCCCGGCCCAAAGGGCTCTGGCAAATATACCTGCTTCGCATTCGGTGTCTTCCAGGCAGAAGCTGGCTTTGTGTCCTTCAGCCACCTTGGTTCCATTGAGGTTCAATAGATCATAGTGGGTAAAAACCTCCATGCTGTGGTAGTGCCTGCAAGGCACAGACAGGGAGAATTATCTTTAGGGAACACAGACACCCCTTTAATTACCAGGTCTAAAGGGCTGCACAGTCTGCCCCAGCAGAGACGGCCCAGGGGCTGGGGCACAACGACTTGGATGCGAGTAGCCCAGACTCGACTCTTTGCGCTGTTGCATCCCTCGGGCCAGGCATTTCACCTCCCAGCCCCAGGGCCACGGGGGTAAATACACGACAACACGTGAAGTGCTACGGACCAAGCGGTGCTACAGGAGGAAGAGCGAGAGAAACCAGAGCCAGGAAATAGTCCCCTGGGCATAATCCTACATGGCACCATCACCGATGCCGCCTTCATGCTGGCTCCTGACCCGGCTATTTGTTTACCTATCAAGTGCTAAAGCTCTTCCAGGGGAGAGCCTTGCCCCAGCCTTCATAGCATCACACCACGTTTTATAATGGCAAGGAAGGGAAAAAAAAAAATTAAAGCCATCATCAGCCAGGTCATGATTTCTAGTGGCCCTGTCATTTACCAGAACAAGAAATACTTCACCTGCTCCTTAACAACAGGCTGCAAACAGAGCTGGAGGTACCCAGGCCAGCAACCTGGCTACTTCCATTTATTTATTTATTGTTAAGTAGCAGAATGTAAATTTATTGGCAGAAAACTAACAACAGATGGAACCAGCTTCTCCCGGCACTCGCTCCGC
The DNA here is from genome assembly GCF_000699105.1 of Pygoscelis adeliae. Taxonomy (NCBI): domain Eukaryota; kingdom Metazoa; phylum Chordata; class Aves; order Sphenisciformes; family Spheniscidae; genus Pygoscelis; species Pygoscelis adeliae. The sequence continues at coordinate 2,076,434 of NW_008824357.1, read as the reverse complement.
TCAGATCTAAACAACCCGACAGCTGGGTTCACACATGATACGTTTCATAATTTTAAACGGGGAACTGTTAGTGTCAACTCCGCCTGAGCTGGGCCGCTATCAGGAATGCTCCAGCGCTGCTGGGCACAGCAGCAGTTGAGAGAGAGCACGCAATCTGTGCTGTAGCCCCCTGACTAGCAAAGTGAGACCACAGCAGGGTTTGGGTGATGTTGAACTCTGTAACGTCGACATTTTCTATGCCACACTGTTGGTTCAGCAAAAAATTAAGCCTGTGCTTTGGTCTAGTTGAAGTCCACGGGACTTGCAGAGCAAGAAGCAGATGGAAGCACCCAATTAAAACACAGTTGCGTGCTCCACGTGGTCAGGGCTGGGCACATAAACGCGGTCACGCTGATGCAACACACTGAATTTGATCCCAGCTTTGGAATCGGGAGCAAACCCACAGCGTGAGCACATTGCGGGGACAGGAGAGCAACCGCGGGTGCCGAGAGCAGAGTGGGTCCTTAAATCTCTGCACGTCTGCCCCAGCTATGGGAGCACTGAGACACACCAGAGCCCGTCTGCATAGCTCGACTGAGGAGTGAGGCAACTGCACAGCCAGGCCCCAATTCAAAAGCCATTCCTTAGGAGTTTAAAAAAAAAAAAAAAAAGTGCAGAAATCCTCTCCTTTCTGGCTGTAAATATAATCATGGCTTAAAAACTTCCAACCACCATTACTGCAGCATCACTCTGCACACATATTTACAGATAAAGGAGGACCAAGGAGGGAAGGGAAGGAAACTTTTCCTCTAGAGAGTGGGTTTCTTACCACCTCCTGCCTTTTCCCCCCCAAAAAAAATAAAAAAAATTGCCACCTGCCAGAAGTTAATCACTTTTCACACCCTGCTACAGGTCTTTCCCATTTTTATTCTACTTCCACATCAAAAGCCAACTAAACAGAAGCTCCCAGTGATGGGAGCGAGGCAGCTAGGAAAGAAGAGGCATTCTGCAGCGGCTGAGCTGTTGACTTTGGGGCTGTCTCATTTGGCTGCCTCTGATAAAAGTTTGAGGTTCTCAAGTCTGACTCAGTTTCTGAAATATGTCTGAGTCATTCAAGGAGGTGTTTACATTCTGGTGTTTACAGACTGGAAAGATTGAAGACGAACTGAGTTCATCCTCCTCCATATAAACAGAATCCAGTTTGAAGCGCACAGATGGCTCTCGGCCTCTCCCTGATCCTTTCCCGGTCTCACCTCACTTATGCAGTCTCTCCCGAAGAGCTCCGAGTGCCCTCCTTTCTAACCAGCCTGCGACGTGCTCAGAGCCTTGCGGTACCCGCGTATTCACCCAGCCCCTTCCCAACAGGGCCAGAAAGGCAGACACTCGCACTGCACTGGTCCAGGTTTCCTCCTCCCCTAAACATACCGTAGCCTATTTACCTTCTGCGCTGCCAAGGTTTTAGCTCTGCTTGTGCCTCCGACCGCAAACTTTACAAACCAACCTGTCTGCGGGGTAAGTGGCCAACGTTTGCCCCGCACCACGACCTGAAGCTTCAGGCTAGTAGCACTGCAGCATCGGGCCGCTGATGCAGTGCTACCTACACGTCTCGCCTCGCTCACGCTGCTTATGAAGACTATAAAGGACCGTTCGATTTGAGAATTTACTGCTCTGATGTTTTCACAAAGCGAAAGTCTTAAAACAGTAGCAGGACGAGAGCTGCGTGCTGTGAGTTACTCAGCTCCCTTTTACCCCAAATTAGAGAAAAATCAACCTTGTTACAAGCCCTCACTTCAGAAGCAAAGCATCTGGATGGCTTGGTTCCAGTTCTCTTTCCTCCCCCTGGTTTACTTTGGCTGAAACTGTCAGCTTCCCCCTGAAAAATGATGCATTTATAGGGGTGAATTTACTGTTTGTCAAAAATAAGCACAGAACGATCTCCCGGCTGTACACAGTTTAAGTGGAGTTGAGATGCATTTAAAAAAAATGCAGAATTACAGGATGTTCTTGAGTCCTTTCCCAGGTGAGGGAAGCAGCTCAGATGGCTGCATCTTTCTACACACAACGGGTGCGCAGGCACACGCTGCCTTCTGTCTGTACATACGCGTACTCCCATGTGTGTGCTGTCCTTGCACATACATCCCTCACGACGAGAGCTCTACATCCGTCTTGTTCACGTACCAGTTTTTAACTGCAATTTCTACTGTAATAAGCTGGTTTCCCTGCTGTCAGAGGATGACAGCTGCCCTAACGCACGTCACAGCTCTGCAGCCGCGGCTCCAGCGTTTCAGCCCTGTACTCCCACGGCAAAACAGTCCCCCCTGAGCAGCAGAAGAGGACGGAAGGAGGCACCGACCGTGCAAAACTGTCCTCGTGGCACTCACCGGTGACAGTCGTGCCAGACCCAGGCGTGGCGGCCGTTCTTGGGGCGGAAGTCGGACTGCCCGTTGTTGTGGATCTGGGAGGAGAAGCGCAGCAGGCGCCGGTACCCAGAAGTGACGGAGGTGTTGACGGCCGAGCTGGCCAGGCAGTTCTCCTCGAGCGCGCACTGCAGCATGAACATTGGGCGGTCCTCCAGGTAGGCCGTCTGCTCCACCAGCTCGGCGTTGAGCACCAGGTCAGGGGCAGCTGGTAGGAAGGGAGGTTTAAAATTAACTGATGGGCTACTAAAAAACCCCCACAAGCGTATGCCAGAGATGGAGGCCAGCCCCTTCCTTGCACTGTATTTCTCAGCCCCATCAGCAGCAATTTGCCGCTGTTTTGACGTATCCAAGGCATAGCATGGGCCAACCCCATTTCTCCTGCATATCTCGGAGCAAACACTTATGCCAAAATGAAATAAAACCCGAGTTACTCACTCTCTGAGCAGGACACACCAGCACCAAAACGCCCACCTCCTCTGGGACAGGAGACATCGGCTCCATCGTGACGACAGTGGGCCAGGGACATCTCTGTCCCCGAACACTTGACACCGCTCATGACTACGTTGTCAGCGCTGATGTCTCCATGCCAGTACCAGGTTTCCTGGGCAGAAGGGCAGAAAAAGGCATTTCACGCGCCCTTCAGTGTTTAGAGGACCGCTGGAGGAATATTCATCCCCCTGTAACTTGCATTCCCCCTCCAGGGAAGGTCAGTGCAAGAGCCAACACTATCAAGGAGACAGATGTTGCCAAAGGATGCTGGAGCAGAGCAACTCGGGGAATGAACCCAAGTCTGTTTAAGCAGAAGGCTGGGACTGGGATTAAAACCCAGGCTGACTGCGTTCCCTGCCCTGAACGTCTGACCAGCATTAAGCAAATCTCTCTCCTTGTTTCTGAGGTGGTTTAAATCTCTGCTTGTGTTTAATCCAGCTGTAAACTCACTTTTCCACCCTGCTCTGCCCATCCATCTGATTAATTCATCCTCGGGCTGTTCTAAGTCATCTAGGCTGTGCCTTTGGGAGAGATGCCCAGCAATTAAACCTCATCTGTCTTGTGACATCTGTGCACTTGGGAGGGCCACAAGTAATGCCAGAGGGCCTGCTTGCACAAGGAAGGGAGGCAGAATTAACAGCCACGCTGGAAATGCCAGTGGAAACAAGGCATTTGAGGAGTACCAGGACTAACGGGGTCTGCATGTCTTGGGTCTGAGGGGGGGATTCACAGATGTTCAAACGCTGCTCAATACTCATCTTCATCACCCAGTTTTGTAAAACTTGTGGGAATGACAGAAAATTAACTCACAATACCGCTCACAAAACTAAGTGCGCTAAACCCTAATGAAGCTGCAACTGCAAAGCTTGGGAGAAGGGGAGGGAAGAAAGAAGGAAAAAAAAAGAATCAGATCTGTTAGTGTCAAAACTGGGGGTATGTTTCCAGGAAAAGAAAACCCATCTGTACCATTGCTTCCATTGCAACAGGCTGTTTGTTAACCCTGTTAGCAACGCTCTTTGCACACACGCACACAGGGCTGCCCTGTTCTACACAGTGTAGCTTTATGCTCATGTAGCTGGTGCAGCTGGTATACGCATAAGGGCCTTTTCTGTTCTAAATACCAGCAGTCTCGGCTAAAGGAAAAAACGTCTTGTTTCTTGCTGGACTCTCAGGGCTATGTCAATAGAGGCAGGCAGTTGGAAAGGCCAGCGTTCAAGGGACTTGGCCATCCTCAGCTCTTGCGCTCTGCTTGGCAGCTACGCAAGCAAATCAGCTGGAGGAACCAGCTTGCACGGGGGGATTGCTGCAATAGTGGCATGGGCAGCTCCAGCCTTCTACCTCCTAGGTATCTGACCGCAGTGTGTCCCTCGGGGACCTGCAGGTCCCCTCTCTGGCCATGGATAACAGTTAAATTGGTGGGAATCTGCCTGCCCACAAGCCCAGCGTGTCCTGGATCCCGGCTTGGTCACTCCTTAAAGACAAACCCATTGCAGGACTGCGCTCTCCAGGCAGAGTTTTAACTGTCCATTTCTGCTTACAGTCTCTCCTGCTTTCTCAACAGGCAACAACCAGCCCCAAGAATGCTGAGGCTATTAGTCATTTCAGGGCCTTATTGTTCCTCCCTGCACAAAACCAGCAGGCAGTCAGCAGAAACGCTCATTCTTACTGGGTTTATCGCTGCAGCCCAGCGGAATCGGCTGCGTCTGAATGCTGAGCAGGCCAGACACAGCACGAAAATACAGCAGAGCCGACCGGACCCTGGGCTTGGAGCACGGGGACAGCCTCCGCTCCCTGCAACCGCATTTTACTTGCTTGCCCAAGTTTTTGATTTCCAGAAATTGTTTGGGGAAAATAGTTTTCTTTCCAGAACTGATCTAAGGCTGTTTTCTGTGTGCGGGTTTCATCTATATAAACACACATGAAGTTTATTTATTCGGTGGCCATTTGAGCCTAAGTTCCCCCCAAAGCTGCTGGCGATTGTTGATTCTCGGTTGAAATGCCTCAAAGTGGCTGCATTTCCAGAGCACAGCAAGACATCAAGTTCTGGCAGGGGATTACTTTGTCCTAGGGAGAAACCAGTTTATTTCAGGAGCCCAAATCCCCATTTTCCCAGTGTCTGGGAACTGCAATAAAGGCCCAGAGGTTATATATTTCCTTTCAAAATCTACCATTAGACCTAGGTCTGCCTGCCCCTCTTTCACCTTGTGATCCTTGAGGGATGCATCAGTACAGAAGAGTATCTTGCACCAGGGTTATTGGCCTACACCAACTGCTTACATGTGATGCCATTTATCCATCTGGGAACTGGGTGGGAAGCCGTTGCCTTCCCTCCTTCCAGCTCTTACGGTCGCTGCTTGCTTTCCTCCAGCCAGCACAGCAGGCTGCCGTTCGCTGTGCCAAAGAGGTTTGCTGGGAAAGAACACTTTATTCCTTTGTGGTTATCCCAAGCTTGTTAGTTGGTAGCTTTTATCCCTTTATTAAGCGCCATTCTTAGTCGTGTGCAAGCAGGGAGGGTTTAGGGCATTTGTCATTAGAGGAGCAAGAAATGCATACAGCTCCACCACACACTAGTGTACACACTGCACTGAGAAGTAACTGCAGGATTGTAGTTAAATCAAATTGTTTTCAAGTGATTTGACACCAGGTTAGACTTGGCTTCCACACTTCAGTCAGCCTGAGGAGTTCAACTCCCCACTGACTCAGGGAGGGACAAGAAACTGCATGTAACCACCAGCACAACCAGGGCTAAGGGAGTCAGGCTTACCCAGGAAATCTGAGCCCTGAGCAGCATGAAAACAGCAGCTTTGCCCAGAGCTGCAAGAGCTCTTTCTGCTCTGAATCTCCCCCAATGGTTGTTGTGCAATGAGGTTTAACCTTTAGGGTCTCTCCAGCTAATGCCTTGAAGCTGAACACTGTGGTTTGTGGGTTTGTTTCTTTAATAAGCCTTCCTCCTCCTCCTCCAGTAGCCCCTACCCAACCACACACATGCCACACATCTGAAACACACGCACGGGAGGGCACAGGGACTCACCTGGAAGGCATGGCTGGCGAACCCCAGGCCCAGCTGCCAACACACCACCATGGCCTCTACGGTGCTCCAGTTCTCGCTGCAGACGGTGCCCCACTTCAGAGTGCCGTTGCGCTCTGCCAGGACCTCCACCCGGCCCTCGTAAGGGTTGCGGCCGCCGCTGAGACGCAGCTGCAGGGCATAAAAACTCATACGTGAATAAACGTCGTAGCAAACTTTACAGGGAAGATGTAACAGTTGGGCAAGCAATGCTCAGAGTCTTCTCAAGGCTTGCGGTTAAAGCCACTGAGCCCAGAAACCTCAGTTCAGCTGCTAGCAGACCAGTTGGTGCAGTTTGGTTCTTCATCGCCCACCCTGGACAGGAAGCAGCCTGGCCAAGCCCAGCATCTGAAAGTGCCCTGTACCAGCTGCAAGAGAGTAACACACTCCCTATGAAAGCTTCCCCCCTCCGCTCCCTTTGGACCTTTGGCAGGAGCATTTACCCAGAGGAACCTGCGTCTGCTTCGTGTAGTTAGTTGTTAAGCTCCATGTGACAAAGATGCCAGCAGCCCCCCGGGTACCGCTGTCATGAGACCCAACCAAGATCCCATCACGACAGGGACACGCACCAGCTTTACAGCGCCAGTGGACTGCGCAGGTTGCAGCTGAAGTGGCACTTCACTCATTTATAAGCCCCATCATACTGGGAGGAGCTCAAAGCTCAGTAGAAAAAGGGAGCATCGTCCTTATTTGCCCTCCTGTCTAATACAATGCAGATGTTAAAATCTAAATTGAATAGGCACGGCTTAGGTGAAACGATCCTACCCAGACGCCCTGCACGGCATAGCAAGGGAGGGCAGATGATGCTCCAAGGACGAAAACACCCCACCACGCTCGCTCGCATCCGGATCACTTGGCCCCTCACCTGATTCTGGAAACCCATGGCTGGAACGTTGCATCTCACAGCAGCATCTTCTTCATGGTTACAGCCCTGCGACTCCATGTTGAACTTGCAGTCCGTGACTGATTTTTCAAAGCCCGTACAGTCAATTTCGTTTAGATGAATTGGACCCATGCCTTGGGGAAGAAAAGAAGAAAGAAGAAGAGAGTCCTTACCTTCTGTCCATGCTACTGTGTGGTGAAGAAATATCCAATAACAGTTTATTAATACACTGCAGACATCACACTAGCCTCTAGCATTCAAAACACGGTAATCCTGAAAAATTCCAGTGATTTCTTGTAAAAATAAAACAAAAAGCTGCAAGATTATTATTAATAATTTTACCATTAAATTCTTTCCAGTAGTCTCTGGGACTCAAGCATGCAAGAACCGCAGAAAAAGCCAAGTTTCCATTGTTACATAATTTACAAACTTCAGCTAGAGGAATTTGCAAATTATGACTTTATGACTTTCTGGCTGGGTCTGTATGCCGGAATCTGCTCCCAATCAAGCCCTGACATTTAAACGGGACATAGACACGTTTGCTGGGACAACAAAACATAACACCACAGGGATGTGCGAGAAGTCAGTGAAACAACTCTGGGGGCAGGCGTGTGTTACAGACTCCAACAGCAGCGATGGAAACGAGAGCGAACATCAATTCGTACAGCAGAGAACGGCCTCAAGCTGTTGGGAGCCAAGTTGAATAATTTGGTTCCTCTCTGGACAAGTTGCAGCAAACAATTGTCATTTCCACCAAGAAGAGACACAGCAAGAGGAGAGACACACATATCAGAAGGTGATAATCCTGCCTGTAAAGCTCTCGGGTCCTGTTTCCAAACTGAGCCCCAAACTGGTTAGAAAGAAGTTTTTTTTGGGGGGGATGAATCAGAGGTTCCAGCAGATGATCTTCATCACAAAAGAACAACCAGAGTCTTTCTTGGAGCCCATATAATCCACGAGTAACTGCTGATGGAAACACAGCGGATAGTTTTGACAGGAGATCCCTGCAAGTAGCAGATGGAGAACCTCTGGTCTCCAGCAGTTTCTAGGAAGCTTTCCGAGATGGGAGGCAGAGAATAAAAACACTTCTGAACTTTGCTGTCAACGTGCTCTCTCCGGACTCGGCATAATCAAAACGCTGGCAGATGCTGTGCTCCGGCCTGCAGGTGGCTTGTTTCACTGCAGCCTTTGGCCAGGCGCTCCTGTCTGAGCCGCAGGTGCGCCCGTTTCCGCTCAGCGGCCAGGAGCGGCACGATGATGGTGGCGATGAAAGGCACAAGCCACAGGAGACATGTCCAAGAAAGCAGCATCCACCCACTGATGCCCTTTCACCAGCTCTTTCCACCAGCTGGAAGAGGTTTACCAACACCAGATATAGGAATTGGCGTTCAGTTTGGAGTTCCCCTTCTCAGTATGCATAGCACACAGCGGTAGGCTGCCGGAGGCCAGGCCGACCGATCTGGGTAACGGAGGTAGAAAAGCAACTGTTTTCTTACCATTTCTGACAGTGACTGTTGGTTCTTCACTCCTGCAACACTATTCTCATCATAGCACGAGTGATGAGGGCTCTGCAGAGCCAGAGAGCTGTACCTGTCTCAGACCATTCGAATCAGCAGGGAACAGACCATGGCAATGGCATCCTGGCTGCTGGCTCCGTTTCTTCGTCTGCACCCAGGGACGAGACAGATTTCCCAAAGTTAGAGAGTGGCAGAACTGCCAACTGTGCTCTGACCAACAGCCTCCCGGGCACACACTGCCTCACCATGAACCCTCTTTTGCTCATTCCTCCGGAAAGGAAAATTTTACCCAACTTCAAGCCTGCTCCTTTTAGTTCAAAGGAAAGGGCTAACTCTGGAAGGCAGGAAAATGTAATTGGTTTATTAACAGTAGGTGGGATCCTTTTGCTTAAAAGCCTCTTCCTACTGCCATCTGGAGCCTTTCTAACTCTATGTGGCAGCCAGCACACCTGTGACTCAGAGACCTAACTGTGGGTGACAGTTTAATGACCTGTCTGGTGAACCCCTCACCTCCTCAGACTTCTGCTGAGGCACAGGGAAAACAGAAAAAAGGAAAAAAAATGCTCTCTAGCATATTTCCACAATTGTGTGGTGGAATGAGTCAGGATGTACCCTGGAGCTGCCTTCTGACAACAGCAGCAAGAACAAAGGCAGAGGTGTAAATGTATTGGGTTCAATCTCATCCACAGAATTAATTTGGCTCTGGCCACCTTTTGCACCGTAGCACTTCGGCCAGTCCTGTATCCACCCATCACACAAGATCTATACAATGTGGGAGCAGAACTCCTAGGCTGAGGCCGCTGGGAAATGTATAGCTAGCCTTTTTTGCTTCTCTCTCATTAAAATCCTGTTTGTGGTCTCCATCTGGAAATGGTGACACTGACCTAGTCATTTTACAAGCCAACGAACAGTTTGAGTAGGAGGAACGCCTTGATGCCGACCAGAATGGGAGGGTGATGCACCAAGAATGCAGGATGGATCCAGTCTGACATTCTCCACTGAAACAGCCCGACAAAGTCATACCAATGAAATGACATGGCGCTGATCCACGTAACCCTGGCACATTCGCTCTTCTTGGGGAAAGTTGTTTACGATACGTGGAGGCAGTAAGTGCTGCTGTCCCGGGCACTGAAACGTAGCCAAACTGCATTGCTATATGTGCTGAAACACGGTGATAAAAATTATATTTCCTCCCATGCCGTTCCCTTTAGCATAAGAACAGGATTAGGACTGTGTATTCAACATATACATTCACCTACTGCTTGTGGTTTTATTCTATGTTCTCCCTCCCAGGACGTTGCAGTGGACAACACATTTGGGAGATGTGGGCTCAGTATCTTCCTTTCAGACAACTCTTGTGTGAATAAGGGTAAATTGTTTGATCTGGGGCTCAGTTGCCCATCTAGAAAAGTGAGAATAAATCATCTTCTCCGTACCCTGAACTCCTTGTGGTAGGCACTCATCTCCCACAGGTCACTGTCTTAACTGGGACTTCTAGACACTGCACCCTGATTTAACACGTAGCCCATCTTTATGCGTTTTACCCTGTGAAATTACATCTCCAACACAGCAATGATGAGACTGGACCTTCAAATTAGTCTTTGAACACACAAATTCACCGAGATACAGCTGTAACAAAGCAAAGCGTAAGCATGCACACGGACACAGGGTTTAACAGCTGTGAGACTCCCCAGTGCAACGGGAGCGTGGAGACGAGTTCGGGCCAAAAGAGCTCCTTTTCCTACCACAATGTGATGATCCGGCTGCTGAAGGGAGTTACCAGCCGCTTGTCACCCCAGAGGGCAGTTTTGACAGGGTGCACTGATCGACTGACAGTGTTTAACATTAGAAGAAAGGAAAGCATGTGGGAACCAGCAGCCGCTGCTAAGAGTTTCCAGACTGCAGCTGCGGGAGATGGCAGGGAACGGTGTGTTCTCCTCCCTCCCGTGGCAGCTGCTTCCCCCCCATGACGATTACACTGTTTCCTAGATGCAGCTAAACACATTAGCAGCTCCCTGCATCCCACCGCAAGATTTTTTTGGCAAATCCAATGGACAGGTCACATTTTAAAGCTTTCCAGATTCCGGACACCACCACTGTGCTTTACACGTGTTGTTACTTTCCCTCCCCTTCTCCAAGCCATGCTGGGCTGAAGAAATTTCACCCATTCATTTAGTCTCACATTAAAGGGTTTGGTGTCATTTTCTTTAGGGTTTGCACTATGGGAGCAAGGCGTGTGAATCAGAAGGTGGTTTGAGAGGGCGTACGTTAGGCTTTGAGTTACCATTTACCACAGTTTGGGATTTAAACCAACTCCCAAATACAGGAAATCCAAACCCAAACCTGGCTCTGAGCTGTTCAAATGCCCTTCTATTTATAATGGGCTAAATTAATGTTCTGGTCTTAAATTGGAGAGTGTTTGAAGTCTAGATCCAGGACCCACTTTTGCCAGGAACCTTCTAGTAATGCATTACACCATGATGCGGATCTAGAGAACTCAAAGAGAATTTGAGAGCAGCGGATGTGATAACGAAGAAGTAATTACTGGAACAGCTGTCTGAGGGAAAGGTTAAACTCATCATCACTAGACCTCTTTCAAGGAATCTCAAGATTTTTCTAAGTCCTATATTCCAGTTCGGCCTCAAGCTCCTGGACTCAAGAGACTTATTAAGGGTGGAGAATAAATTCCTGGTCCCCAAAACAAACATCCCAGTAAAAATACACTCTGCCCTGAATCATGAAACCGTTCTCGGAGGTGGACAAGGCACGAACAGTCCTGGGAGCTCTCACGGCTCTTACCTTGCCCAAGCCTTGCGCCCGTTATTGCCTCCTTGGCGCTCCCGAAGCCCAGCTCTCGGCACACCACGCTGGCTGACACCAGGTTCCAGTTATCGTCGCAAACTGTTCCCCACTCCCCGTTTTTCAGCACTTCAACTCGGCCTTCGCCAGTGTTGGCTCCCCCTTTCAGCCTCACCAGTGGTTGCTGGAAGACACAGACAGCAGTGGTGTTACCGCTGCCTAGGAAAGAAGCATCCTTTCTTTACAGCTCTTATTTACAGCGTGTGGCTGCAGGTAAGTTGTGGCCCAAAAAGCATTACCCTGAGGCACCTTAAAACAACCACCACAAAATACAAAAGGCTAAAAGTGCTGGATGAAAGGAGATCTTTATCTGCTAAGACTTATGGTACGCAT
>NW_008824357.1:2043950-2064857 GCF_000699105.1 Pygoscelis adeliae | reverse complement strand
AAAGAGACATCTTGGTGCTCTGCAGTTTTAGTGCTTGGATTTAGGAGACTTTTTCACACAAGCAGTTCTGCAGCAGAAGAGTGCTGCTGCACGCAGGAGTGGCTGGACGTGCAACAAACCCAGTTGTCGTACCATATCTCTTGGGAACCTCATAGGAGAGGCTTGGGAATCGCACCGAGCCAGCTAGCACACTGCTCTCATCCACTTGCTGCCTGTGGTTCAGCCACTAGATGGATTCAGTTGCTGTACAGATCTCCAGGCAGGGGTCCTGGGTTAACCGAGGAGACCAACGTGGAACTCGAGCCACGTAAAACCTATCTGTCTGCTGCAGTTAGGACTAGTGGAATAAGTGATCTGGCAGATCGCAGTCAGAAATACACAGCTGAGTGGCAGGTCCAGTTCCATTAATTTCTATTCTTCTTACATTTCTATTAGTCACCAACTATACATCGCTTACGTCTTTCCCCAGTACCAAGCAGAGACACCTGCCAGCTATTGCACCTGAGAGAAGCGTTGTTGCGGTGGGAGCTGAGTCTTAGGTACGGGAACACCACGGGATTTGTACAGAGTCTGAGAGCAAAAAAGAAAACCCTTTAACTTTTAAAACTGGAAGCATATACAGTTCTCCAGGCTGGGGTCACACGAAGGACATCCAAAGCCTACACAAAGGCTTAAGGAATTACTTGGCAGCGCGCGTGGCTCAGAAGATCAGTAATGATTTACAAGACCTTTCACCTTTGAGGCCTAGATCCTGCAAGCTCTCGTGCAGAGAAGTGCCTGGACTCCAGGCAAGCGAACCACGGACAGGGCTGCGCTACTCCCACTACAGCAGCGGCTGGAGGTGTGGTCTGGGGTCTTTTCAGGTGCCAAGAGAAAGCCCACTCCTAAAGTCGCAGAGGTGTATGGCTGGGGGGTGCAGGCTACAGCCAAGGGCTATAGGCTGGATCCAAAGCACCTAACGCACCCTGCAAAAAAACACCCTCTAACGCAGCATTAAGGACCCCCAGACCCTGAGATCGCCGCTGTATCCTAAGGCCGCACGTACCTTATGGCTGGAAAACTTCCATTAGCATCAATCTAAACCACATTTGCTGCCAGTTAAGCTATCCTTTCACATTCGGTCACCCCACTGACACTGAGAATAACTGACTCTAGGGTGGTTTTTGTAACAGCCTTTTGCATATCTTAGAATTTTTATGCTACACTCAGCCCTCTCCTCGCTAGACTAAACAAACACAGCTTTTTCAACCTTTCCTGTAGGCCATGTTTTCCCAGTCTCTCAGGGCATTTCTTTGCAGAAGCTACAGGGGCAGGGGAAATGCCAGCTTATTTCCCTTGTACTTCTACGGGAGAAACAACCCAGCAGTATTCAAGTGACTGTGAAACAGCAAAGCCCGGCAGCAACTGGGCATGCATTCAGTTGGCTTGAACAGAACAGCTCAAACAGAAACGTGACAAATGTATTTTCTTACTACTTGCTCACAGCCTTGCCAGCTGCAGCGGCGAGCCAGTCTCCCACCCTTCTGAGGCTGTAGACGGAGGCAAGGTACCACGTCTTTGCGAGGATAGAAACTCAGCTGGGCTTGTAGTGAGAAAGGAGTACAAAGAGGGGACATTTGCACAACAGGCTGGTTTGTGGCTATGGGCATACACACGTTCGGGCCCTACAGCTGATAACTGATGGCCAATAGTTACACCCCCAGACTTCTCCTACTTGACAGGTTGCATTCACTCCCTGCTCACCTCCTGCCTGAAGGCTTTTCGGAAGCCACTGTGGCTGCTGGGGGCAAAGGCACGTCCGGGGACACAGCTGACTACTGCAGGCATCCCATTCTCACAGGTCATGTTCTTCTCTGCATTCACATTGAGGTGATTGCCCAGTTTGCAGCTGGAGATATGAGCCTCGTTCCCACTGCAGTCCATTGAGTACGCCCAGTAATGCTGCTTCCTTCTGCTGGCAAACATCCTTAAAGGAATAAAAGAGAACAGGAAAATAAAAGTTAGGAATCCATAAAAACTGTGCTGATGTAGCTACATTTGGGAAAAAACACCTTGAAATAAAACGAGGATTGAACAGCATTATTTGAAAGCTGATCCATTCATACACACAATGATTCTCTGTTAAGGTGTCACTTGGGAATAAATAGGTCATCTCCTTAAGCTAAAGATCAGAGTATGAATCAACAGTGCAGCTAGAGCAACAATTATGCCCTCAAAGAAGAGACACGTAGTAGAGATCCCTACATTATGTAGGGGTCAGAGATCAGTTAAATCAAAAGGCAGCGTACAAACAGGGCCTCTGCAAATAACGCTGGTGAGTTTGGACTGGAGAGATCCCCAAAAGACCTCTCCCATAAATGAGCTGTTCTCTTTGCTGGCCACCACCTATCAGCTGTGAGAAGATGGCAGACTAGCCACAGCTCTCCGGCTTCTCTCAAAGCTGCAGTGTTAACAACTGCGAGCCTGAAAGCAATTTCCGAGAGCAAGAGCAATTCTCTTGATGATATGTTCACAGCAGAGGAGATTGGCAGCAGTTTCTGCTTCTTGCTCCCAAACTGCAGCGCTTGCCTGGAGCTGCTCCAGGGACTCCTAAGGGGGGGAAGGGGCATGTGTGATAAATGAGAAGAGAAAGTAATCCAGCTTCATCCTAACTGCATTACAAGGCTGTCGGACAACTCTATCAGAGCTAAAATAGTCAATGGAACAGAAATATGGGTCAGATCATTACCAAATGGGAGATGTTAGAAGTAAAAAACCCAAACAGTCAAGGCACAGAGGAGCCAACGCCCTGCTGTGATCCTGACGTGGCTTTGCGAGATCCCAGTGCTGCCCCGTATTCCAGAACTAGCTGCCATGCAGTCCCGGCGATCCAAGGATTAGCTGTGATAAATGGCACAGCAAGGTGGATGGAACTTGCTGGGAGAAAGAGCACCAATTCTGATTAACTGTAGCACGTCCCTGCAGGACAGAGAGCCTGAACAGGATCTAGTAAAGGGACAAAGAGCCTTTCGTAGGTTGTTGGTTTGAAACTAAACTGGACAGGTCAAGGTTTTCCCAACTGATGCCCTTTGGTGGTCCCGTGTGGGCTAATTTGCACCATTTCAGGTGCTTGAGAGAATTATCTTCTCCCCTTCCGCTTGCTAAGCTTTGCTGACAAGCTCAGCAGTTGTCTAGGCTCATATGGCTCACGGCCACTGACTAATCCTTTCTGGAACCAAATTTCTCTGGGTTGAGGGTAGGGCCAAATACGGCCGGGCTGGAGATAGAGATGCAATTGCATCACGTGATGGGGAGTAAATGCTGCGCTGGAAAGGACAGAAGATGGGGCAGGGCTGAGATCTATCCCATGGATCAGCGACAGGCAACCTGCCTGTCTCGTGGGTAAAACACTAGCTGTCAAACCAGAGCTGTCAGGGACCCTGAATCAACAGAAAATGAATGGGAAATAGGAAAGGGGAATAAAAATTTTAAAAATAAAAAATAAGTAAAAACAGGGAGGGTAGAGGCAGAAAGAAAGCGCCAGCCGCTTCTCAGCTAAAATATCTGGTTCAATTTGGACCAAACCTTGTAGATTTTTATTCCTTTTAATTAAACTACCCAGGATACTACACGCCTACCAAAAAGCCGTGAAAGCCTCTGCCCTTGGACTGCTGGAGCTGAGCACCGAGGTCCCACCTGAACATTAACTGCCCTCTCGGACTGCAGAGCGACGGGGCAGATTCAGGCACGCGTTACACACCGGAAAGCATCTGGAGGCGCCTGCGTTCAGCGATGTTAACTTCACACTCTCATAGCACGAGCCAGCTCTTTCAGTCTGCGTGCCTAGTATGGAAGTGAGAACCTGAAGGAGTATTTTCACTGAGGGCCCTCCACAGACGTGTGCAGAGAGCTCCACGAACTCCAAAGCAGACAAGAAACACAGCCTGTCTTAGAGAAGTAATTACGGGGATGCCTTATAATAGCAAACAATGACCTCATCCTGGAAATTTCATGAGGCATTAACATCTGGTTGGTATTAACAGCCCTTGGTAGGCTGGGAAGAAATAGCCGGAGAAAGCCCCACCTCATTTCCCCAGACCGAATATAGAGAAAAAAAGAAGTAGAATACAGATGATCTTTACAGACAGAAACTCAGGGCATTCTTGTTATTTTCTTTTTAAACATAGAAAGGCTGCAACCCACCTCTCATCGGCCTTGGTATAAGCCAAGAGCAATGCTGCTCAGATCAGAGGTGTGGGTGAACAGTCACGCTGTGAGAGTTTAGCCAATTCTAGGTCAAGTTGGAGCCCAAACCATTTCGACTGCTCAGGAGAGATGGACCTTCACCACACAAGCTTTAAACAAAGACACAGGTTAAGCCCAAGGGCTGTGGGAAGTGGCTCAGGGTTTAGCTAAAGCAACCTTGCTATGTAAGAATGCATTTGAGAGGGTTCGGGGAGAGCAGAAAACAAATCCTTACACACATACATGCTGGGAAAATTCACCCATAACACACTGAACAGAAGCTGGTGAACTCCTCTTCAGGGGTGCGAGCATAAAGTTTCTGCCTGTGAGAAATTCTTCAAACATTTACTGAAGTTAACAAGTTTGCTGTCTTCAGCCTCAGGGAGGCAGTAGAGAAGGCAGACCTGCCACCTTCTGCCAAAGCCCTTAAGATCCTGGCTTTGCTAGGGAAAACCAAACCATTCTGATTTCTACTACAAGCATAGAAGTGATTAACTGCCCTACACATCTGACCAGATTTATAATGCTACGAGCAGGCTGGTTAAACTGGGAGATGCTGTTTGGACTGACATTGAATGAAGCATCCTGGAACTGCTGAGCTCCTCCATCCAATTCTTTGACAAATCACAAAGCCGTAAGGCCTTAAGAAGGCATCAGGTCCATCTCTCTGCCTTAGGCATCTCTGGTCACAAACTTCTACTCTCCCAGTCAGCAAAACACGTTTAATTCTACTCTGCTTTCTCAACCAGAGCAGGAGTTGGGAGGAGGAGTTAACAAGTGGTGCTTATATAAAAATCACTTTGAAGAATGAACAAGAACATAGAAACAACATTGAGATTTGTTTCGTTTCCTAACATAAATCGTGCTGTCGACTGCAGAGTCTAAGTTACATTCAGGAATAAAACCCTGGCACCAGGACAACAATGAACTAAGTTGTTTTCTTTCAAGCAAGATCCATCTGCAAATCATTTCACCTCCCACCATTGTGCAGAAGCAGAGCAGAGTATCAGCTAGCTCAGCATACAGCTTGTGGGGAGTGGGACTGGCGAGGATGTGGGAAGGGGGCATTCGCAGCCCTGGCCAGCAGAGACTCGATTCCAGCCCGCCTCCCGGCTTATCTGCTCTTGGGAGAATGGTATTTACGAATCAGGGAGAGCAAAGCCCGAGAAATGAGAAGAACGTTTCTGAGGCTTCACACTCACATGGAGAGAGGGTTTAGTTCGAGTGATCAGCCAGAGATGAACTCTTCCCTCTCCAAGACAGTATATGACCAGAAAGTGTGTGGGACAAAGCAGAGAGCAGGGCTCTCATGGCCCAGGCGAGCAGATTACAGCAGTCATCATTCCAGTACCTTGATCGAGAAGCAAAAATCACTCGTGAGGTTCCCAGCCCAGAACTGGGAGGTTTCCCTCACCAGCTGGTTGTACCTGATGCATCTGCCAGTAACACAAAGCACAAAGGCAAACGCCCCAAGAACGAACACAGCTTTTTAAACTATGCTGTGCTGGTTTTGGCTGGGGTAGAGTTAATTTTCTTCCCAGTAGCTGGTACGGGGCTGTGTGCTGGATTTGTGCTGGAAACAGTGTTGATAACACAGGGATGTTTTCGTTACTGCTGAGCAGTGCTGACACACAGTCAAGGCCTTTTCTGCCTCTCACCCCACCCCACCAGCGAGCAGGCGGGGGGTGCACAAGAAGCTGGGAGGGGACACAGCCAGGACAGCTGACCCCAGGGATATTCCACACCATACGATGTCATGCTCAGCATATAAAGCTGGGAGAGAAAGGAGGAAGGGGGGGACATTCGGAGCGATAGTATTTGTCTTCCCAAGTCACCGTGACGCGTGATGGAGCCCTGCTTTCCTGGAGATGGCTGAACACCTGCCTGCCGATGGGAAGGAGTAAACGAATTCCTTGTTTTGCTTTGCTTGTGCGTGCGGCTTTTGCTTTACCTGTTCAACTGCCTTTATCTCAATCCACGAGTTTTCTCACTTTTACTCTTGCAATTCTCTCCCCCATCCCACCGGGGTGGAGTGAATGAGCGGCTGTGTGGGGCTTAGTTGCTGGCTGGGGTTAAACTATGACTTATGCTAACCAAACAAAACCGTCCAGCTGACAAAGTTTTACAAGTCTCTTCCCTCCAATAAAACGACATCCCATCTTCTTCCATCCTGGGATAATTCAGTATATTTTCTAAAATACCTTTCTGGGGTGCAGGAGCCCAGCAGGCCGTTACTGCTTGCCAAATATGAGCAAAGGTGAGGGAGGTATCAGGGCACTGAGGCTACTTAAGCAATCTGTCTGGCTTGGTAGCAGAGATCTCCAAGCCTGTTATTTGTAAGCACTGCATATTCATGACTCCAGCTCCGGTGAATGGGATTTTCAACATTGCTGAATATTATGCTGAACAACCGTGCCTCAGTTTTTCCATCTCTACGTGTACTATTGCAAGAGACAGGACAATTACCAAGCACCCTTCTATTTAAGGCCGATGACTCCAGCTGCTAAAGTTAATGCTTTTCTTGGAAACACCACAGCTGAGAAGCAGGAAAAATCTACTTTATCTTACTAGAGGTAATTTATTCTGCCTTCCTGCTCTGATGCAGGGGATGGGAATCTCAGAGCTGAGTTTGAGGGAGACATGCTGCACTGATGGGAGCAAACGCTCCTTTAACTGGTGTCCAGGGCAAAACATGAGACCGCCTGGTAGCAATTATTAATTCACTGCTCATCTCCCTGGGAAGCCTGAAAACAGAATTCCAGTTGGGTTATTTATTTTATATTCTTTGTGCTGCTATGTGGCTTTACGCTATTCCAACCCAAGGACCTCTTCAATTGATCACGATCTTGCTAATGAAAGAAATGAAATGAAACGTGGCCAGGCAGTTCCAGAGGGAGCTTTCGGAAATAGAAATTGCAGAGGCCAAAAGGAGCAGGCAGGAAAACCACAACTCCTGCCTGGAGAATCCAGTCCTCCCCTAACCAGTTGACACTTTCCCACTCCATAGGTCACAGTGTAGGAAAGAAATGAGACAGAATTTCACTTAAACTATTTTGCATCTGCTTTAGGGTGTTATTTCTAGGGAACAGTGTAGGAAGAAGCAAGCCTATGATGAAGGCTGGTGACAAAATGCAAGCTGAAGCAATGACAACAAAAAAGACCTGGCTTTCAAGAAACAGGTAACACAGCCTGAACTGATCAGCCTGCAGCTCTGAAATACTCAACATTCTCCCTATGGATCACTATATTCTTCCCTCATTTTAAAGCAATCTACAATTATAGGAAGAAAAAGCAGCACTGAAATCACAACTGCCCCAGACTGCATCCTTCCACAAGCACCGTCTCAGATGCACAGGCAGAAGCAACGTTGGGAGGAGTACCATGGATGCACTACTGACATTTTTAGCTCAGCACTCAACTCAGCTCAGAGCAGGCTTTAACGGACAGAGCGAGTAATACAGTTGGAGATGGCTGGCAGCTCTTCCAGCCTGGGACCCTCATGAATTGTCAGTGCCAAAGGAGCTGAACTGGGATTAACAACAGCGGGAGGTTTACTGGGAAATATTCCCCTGGGCAGACTGCTCCTTTGTGGGTGATTTAGCAGCTGGATACCCACGAACCGTGGTTGGTGAGCCTCCGTGAGAGCCAGAGCAGCTGGTAAACACGTCATGAGAGGTGTGAGACCAGGAATTGCATGCAGTAGCGGGAAGAAGGAACCTGGGCAACGAAGCACAACAAAGGCCTGTTTTATTCCAAGATTACCCCGCTGGAGCTTTCAGAAGATACCAGATCTGATCCTACAGCTGGCTTTCTGCAGAGAGATAGGGTAAGGGCTTAGACTTTCTTGTGGCTGATGGGTTTACTGGGAGACGTGATCAGTTTGTTAACATCCATCCATCCATCCCCTGCACACAACACAGAACCTATCACTGGTGAGGAAATGGCTGTCCTATAGCTGGGGGTGAGGGGGGAGATTTCTTGGGCCGACCTGTCCACATCTCCTATTTTGGACCTATCAAATACTACAACTGATAATACACGAGGTCTTCAGCCAGAACAGTGAGGATCAAACGACTCCCCTGTCTGCACAAGGAAATGCTTGACATTTCAAATATTTACACAGAAGGAAAATCTGATCTGAAGGAATGAAGCAGTTGGAGGTTTTTCTACCTCAAGGTCTCCAGTGTCATTTGACAATTTGCATTTTTGAACAAGGCCCCAAGTGTTCAAAGAAACATGCTTGTGTCTCATACAAAGCTCTGCTCTTACTTGTAGACGTTGGTGTTGTATTTCCTCTCGCTCGGAAATCCAAACATGCCACAGACAACTCGGGAATTTTTCATGGTCCAGTGCTTGTCGCAGATCTGCTTCCAAGTCCCTTCGTCTTTCACCTCCACATAACCCTCCGTGACAGGCACCCGCTTGCGGTAGGTGGCGAGGATGGCACGGATCCTTATGTCCTCCACCTGGATGTTCATGTTCTGTAAGCATAAAAGAAACACGAATGATGCTGGCTTGCAAGGAAACTGGTTGTGTAGCTTTGAGGTGGGGAACAAAAACCAGTTCTGTTCAGGGTTAAGGCTGAACAGAGGGAGGCAGAAAGGAAGAGCTTTTCCTAAAGGAGAAGACACAACACGGAAGCAAACAAACCTTTCCACCTGGTGCAAATCCATCCTCCGTCCTGCAAAAGAGGATGCTTTTTCTCATTAAAAAAAAAAAAAAAGCACTATTTTACAAATGGCTATGTAACAAATCTCCTTTCTTACTTAAAGTCATTGAAGTGCTTGTTTCAGAAGCACAGTGACCTTAATTTAGTCACAGCTACTATGGAAGTGAACCGAGCTCAGCTTTGCTAGGGCCACCTTAACACTGGCAGGGTGCAGGGAAGTGGGAGCCCGGGCAGGGCAAGATGTTGGGGGCTCTCACCAAGCCCCTGGGCATTCCTTCCCCACCTGGCCTAGGCAGGCACTGAGAAAGCTGGGATCCCGATGTGCTGACACTGGCATTTCACCGCTTCCCCAAGCTGGGTTCCTCCTCCAGCTGAAGCGTTACTTGGGACAGCAAATGAGTCACGAAGGTTGAATGGATTTCACATTTGGAGCCTACGTGAGGACACTGCACAAACAAACCTTGCAGGGACCCAAAGCAAAGGCTGACTGGAAAATATCCGCTGTGGCAAGCAATTACAAAAGAGCTACTGAAAATTTTATAACTTGCTTCCAGGAGAGCTTTTCTTGTCAAAAATGTATAAAACCACGTGGTTCTGCTAACAGTTACATCAGAACTGAGGAATCCTCCCCTCCCCTAGCTCAAATTCAATCACTTGGAAAAGAAAAATGCCCAGAGCTTTAAAGAGACACGGGCCTCTGCTTACCGATCAGCGGCACACAGAGGTACTGAAGTCAAGGGAGATCACAGTAGGACATGCAGAGTCCCACAAATTACACGTGGTGCATCCATTGTCCAGATGCTTCACTGACACTGATGCAACTACCAGACCCTGGGCAAATGGAAACCAAATGAGAGAAGGAGCCTGCTGGGGCAGGGAAAGGGGCAGGCACCTCCTCCTCATCCACAGCTCTGCTACTGCTCTGCCCACATTACCTTGGGCAAGTCACTTAAGGCCCCCCCCCCCCCCCTTTTTTTTATTGTCTACATTTGCCTCCCAGTTTTACAGCAAACCAGATCACTGATTCCTCCTTTCACCTTCAGCTGCAGGGATTCAGTCCTCCAGCTGCTTGGCTGGAGCATCCATGAGCAACCCCCAGTGACCCTGGAAAATAGGACCTTGTGATTTACCCAGTAGGATAGTGTTACTCATACAGGGTTCACAGTTTGGGCTTAGGCTTTGAAAGCTCTTGTAGCCCTCAAGAAGAAAAAAAAAAAACCACAACAATACCCAAGTTTGTTACATCTGAGACATTTTAAGGTACTCAAAGGGTCTGATGCAAGAGCAAACTTGTACACCTCCTGTGTAGCCTGGGAAGTCCATTTGCAATACAAAGAGTTTCTCCTGAATTTGGCAGACTCTCTTGAAATATTGCATAGCTTTTGACTACGTGCTGTCAGAAAAGCAGCAGAGCCTCTGTGCATTGAAGGCCTCCCCAGGCTGGTTTCCAAAGCCTGCAACTCACTTTTCCCCTGGTGCAGTTTATGAAATGTTTCCAGCTCTTCACTTGATGGAGAAAGCATGTTTACCTGGAGCTACAGGCCAGTGCTGCCTGAGAGAGCACCTTGTTTCTCTGCTCCCTCTACCTTGCCTTAGTAGTTTCTTCACCAAGAAACAAGAGGTAATCAAAGCCTTAAATCCATTTGGAAATAGCTTTGACTGCTGAAGATCTAAAAGCATTTTTAATAAAAGCCTATTAAAAGGGTTAACCCAAGGGACAGAAAGCCAAGGCTTAAAATTGCACTGGAAAAGCACATGAAAAGATAGTAACTAAGGAGGAAATTTGCATTGACAGCTGAGAAAGTGGGTGAGACAGCCTAAGTGAGTTTTTCCATCTGTGACTGCAGGATATATCCACCCTATATAAAGCCCTAAGTATGTTTGCTACAGGTAGTTACGTCAGTATCAGCCCTACTGCATATTAAAGTAACTGAAATGGAACATTTTCCCTGACTAGACCTGACATCAGCAACGTGCTAAAACCCACCCGTGGTTTTCACTTGACAGCCACTTCCATTTTGCTTGAATTTAGACAGGCCGGAGGCCGCAGCCGGTCCTCGGCACGACGGAGAGGAGGAGCATTCGGAACAAAGTGTGATTTCACATTCAGGAACCATGTTCAAGATGCCTGTGTTTTGTGAGAAAGCTGCACGACAGCAGTTGCTAGCCCCATTTGAATCATGCAGAGTGCCGTTCCAGATGTTAAACATCTGCCTGATGCTTCCACCACAAAGCGGCAGAATCACCGTTCCCACGTTGCACCTATTAGTCATCGTTAATACATCACTATTCTCACCACTGCGCCATCAGAGGTCTTCACGGAGATGGAAGGTGGTGACAAATCTGAAAAGCCTCCAAGGTTAAACAGAGCACTCAAGGGACGAGCGAAAGCAATGATTCTCAGCCTCCTTTTGCAGATTGAGAAATAAGGCGCAGAGAGCAAACTGCTTCTCCGAAGACCACAAGGGCAGGAAATTGCATCCAAGTGTCCTGAGGCCCCAACTCCAACCTCCCCATGAGGATCGCTCCGACAGCAGGGAACATCAGCTAAACCTCTAGCACTAAAGCACTCACATTCTGATCAAGCACATTTGGGTTTTTTTTTTTCCTCCTTCGCACCCCACCAGCCTAGCAGGAGCTGTGTTGCACAAAAACATAGACATCCAGCCTGTCTCTGACAGCTGCCAATATCAGATGCCGAGGAAAGAGCATCTGAACAGGGCAACATGCAGCAATTCTTCCCTGCTGTATTCCTGCAGCTTCCAAGCATTTGTATTCTCACAGACTTTCCAAGCCAGAGGGTATATTTTAACGTTCAAAAACCCTGGGTGGATTCGAGAATCCCTTACCGAGATTTATGATATCAGAGCAACAGGCAAAGAAAGTAACCGGCCCACCGAGCCAGGGAAGGGGAGAGAGAAGTCACAAAGTTTCAAAAAATAAAAACTCTTGAAAAAAGGAAAGCTTGGGAATGCTGTTATGTACCTTATGATTTGCCTGTTATTTTTGCAATTAGTTCAGCAGCTTAGCAAATAAAAACAAGTTACTACATCTGTTTCCAACAGAGCTCTGACCACTGCAGGGGTGGGGATGCTGGGGTCCCCGTAAAGGATCCTGGGGTGCCCTGACCTAGTGCGGTACCCGTGACCCAGTCTAGGACTCGAGATGCCTGCATTTCCTACTTCCAGGCTGTGTGTTTGGGCATGTCTTTTCCACTGACTGACTGGACTGGGTTGTCCTTGCTGGTCATTTCACAGAGCTGAAAAATAAGGTGCAAACTCGAACGGCTCACTCGTGGACTTGAAAAAACACTGTCAGAGCCAGCATGATACCTCAGGCACTGCAGGCTCCAGTACAAAGGTCCCACGACACGTCTCTCTTCCCCCAGAGATGCTGACATACACACAAAAAGAAATCCTGCTCTCACTTGGGACTCTGTTTTAGTGAATCCAACTCTTTTGTCATGGTTTTTTGCCTGTATTTGCCAAAGAAGGGGAAAAAAAAAGTGAGCAAACTAGCAAGAAATAAGCCATCATTTCATTCCCTCGAGGGTATTTCAATCTTCAGATAGCTATAGCAGACCGGCACGCAATGACATTTTCATGATCTGCCTGAGAGCAAAACCAATCCACGTCCATTCCCCTTTCCACTCACAGAGAGTAGGTTTAGAGCGGAGAATTATTGATATAGCAACTCGAGGGTTTGCACTGAGTCTGAACAAACAGCAAAACATCTGAGAAGAATTCAACATGCTGTAGACTTCAGCTTTAAATTGGAAGATTAAAGAACAAAGGATCAAAATAAGTATACTGTAGGTTTCTCAGGAAGAAAGGACTGCTAAGAGCTTTCTCCCGATAACTCTTTACAGATTTGAATGGTTTCCTTTCATTACAGAGTTTTTGTTCCACTGGGAGTATTCAATAATGCAAATACCGGCAGACTTATATTTTATCTTCCAACACCAACGTGTAGAGCAGCTGGGCTAATGGTGAAAACAGACTCCACATAAAAATCAGAAGCAAACAACACTTGATAGCTAGAGCAGACTTTTTAAAATCACCCTCTCCGTGCTTTATGTACACGTGGAGAAACACCTACAACAAGCTGTCATATCAACAAGGAAACCTCATCTCTGAAAGCTCTACTTATTCTCACAGTGTAGCCACACACTGAAGCTACAAGGTAGACCTGGTAAATCCTCTGAAGGATATCTGAGGATCCCAAAGCAGGTATCTGCAACCAACTCAGAAGCTGAATGTGCATCTGCCAAGCTCCCACCTCAGGTATCAACCATAACGTAGAGCCTTCAACAATATTTCAGGGGCCAAGCAGCCGTTCAAAGAGCAATGCTACCTCTAGGAAATAAAACTGGGTTGGCTGCACCCCACATTATAGGAAGGAAAAATAGAGACTCAAGCCCCAAAGCCAATGGGACATGGCTTGCTCAGTCTAAGGCTGAGGAACACAAAGCAGGGAGGGAGAAAACCATGCACAAACCCACAGTTCAGCTTCCTCAATACAAGGGAAAAATCCTGCTGAGGATTTCTACCCACAAAGCAAGAGGAGAGACCAAGCCCAGAAAGAGTTAACTCTCATGGCTCGTGCATGACAGTCCTCCCCTTCTCAGCTAGCCTTGCGAAATTTCCACTTATTTAGGCCAACAGCTGTGGAGATGTATGTGCCAGCCGTTTTCCTTTTTTATTTTCCTCCTAAACTCCAAGTCTTAGAATTCAGCTACTAGCATAATTCAGACCTGGATCGCCAACCTCTCCTTTGCTTATGAAACAATCCCACCCACATACTTGAGGTTGAATCAGCTCTTGCCTTTCTTTCTGCTCTCCAGAACGCTGCTAGTTCAGAGGATGGCGTGTCTTGCATTGCTGACCCCGTGCATGAAGTTTGCGGGTCTGCTCCATCAGTACTGGCCTCATTTGTCAAGCCACAGCTTCGCTTTCATCAAAGACATCCATTCTGGCACAGATGAACTCCATTAAGGGAGTAAGCACACAAGCAATAGGAAATCCTAAGGCATTTTTCTCCTGCTTGGGTTAAGCCTCCTTAGCCTTGAAAGGTGTGAAGAAACAGCAAGCAAGATAAAGCGGGGTATGGAGGGCAGGGGGAGGAAGTGTAGTACATCTATTCCTAGATTCAATGCTCTGGCTTCCACATCAACCTGCTTTTCACTGGAGCCACTTGACTGCGTATAGTGATATAAAAATCAGACCGAAGCTAAAATAACTGTGGTCTGAGGCTGAAGAGATCCTGCTCAGTTCTGCCACAGATCTCCTGTGTGATTTCAGCCACACAAACTCACTTCTTCACCTCCTTGCTGTTACCTCTGGCCTCTTGCTCACGCTTCCTCACCCCTTCTGGAAAGGGAAGACAACGCTAAGCTCATCTCACCTGCTCTGAATCGCAAAGCCTCTGCAGCAAGAGCTTCACATTTGTATTTGCCCAAAGCAAAGATGTGATTTTGGTTGAGACTTCCAGCATTACTACAATACAAATCAGTACAAAGGGGGGGGGAAGTGTCAAACTATTTTGGGTTGGGCCATATTACCCTCCACCCCACTCCTTTCCTCGCCAAGAGCCACGTCCAAGACCCACACTGCTACTCCTCTCCAGTCCCGGACACAAAAGCGCACCGCAAACCCACATGCCACGCTCTGTTATGAAACCAACGACTCTCAGCTTCAGAAAGCCGGGGCCTGCCCAGAGACAGCGAAAAGAAAGGGGTTTGTTTTTGAGCTTTCACAAAAGGATTCCTGGCTCAGAGTTTTCACATGAGCCTCAGCTGCTTTTGTTTCCACACTCCAAACCAAATGCTTCCCTGTGGCTTCGGATCTGATTGCAAAAACCGACACAACTTTCATAACATTTTCTTTCACCTTTTGCCATCTGTTTTGTGTTGGCAGAAGAACTATGCCCAGGACAGCATGCTTGTGTCCTCCTCCACTGCCCGAGCCCAGCGATAGCCCTTCTTCTTGCAACAGCCCTGAGGATGCACAGTAATCAATACAGGGAGGAGATCCCGTTCCTCAAAACCCGACTGCTACTTCGCAGACTGCAGTCGCTACCCTGGTTCCGAATCACTGGCTCCTGGCTGAAAGCAAGCCACAGCAGCTGGGATTTCAGAGGGGCTTTTCAGAAAAGCATCTCAACGCTCACTTTAAACACATGCCCACGCACTCAGCGATGACACTAAGAAACCAGCTAGAGAACTGCATGAGGCAGGCGGGTCTGAACAGCTACGGCTGTATGTGTCTCCCCTACGGCCAGAGAAACTACTCAAATGCAGGCAGAAAGGGAACAATAATGAAATTTTGCTTCTGTGTATTTCACTTTTTTTTTTTTTTTTTTTTTAAACCATCACCATGAGCAATGCTAGGGATGACAGAGCAAGAGAGTGGAGGTATTCAGGACTGGCTCTGGCAGCTATCTGGTCACCAGGTGATTGTACAAGCAGACAGCTTAGGCAAAGGTGCACTTCTTACCACAAATCCTTGATTTAAGAAATGCAAGGGGCTTGTATGCTACGTCTGTCTCTGGCTAGTCCGTCTTCATTGCTCTTCTGCTTTAAGATTCCCTGTGATCCACTCGAACTGCTCTTTCCTCCTTCCTTATGCCTGACCTATCCCACTACCCCTCAGATGCAGAAACCTATTCATATCATCATTTTTCATTTACAATGGGGCTCCAGGATTTCTTGGGCTTCCCAAACACCGAGACATTAAGGCTGCAACTTGGCTATGAAATTAATTGATTTTTTTTTTTTTCAATTAAGAACATAACACGAAATCTTTCCACATAGACTTCGTTCATCCCAGAGGCATCTTCTCTCCTGCATTTAAACCCTTCACTTACTTCCACTGAAATCTCAGCTACCAAGCCTTTTCCCTTGAAGATGACTTTTTAGAAAGCTATCTCTTCACATACATAGGAATGGGTGGAATCTGTTTTGATTTAAACATCTGGAGCTGTGCCTCTGAGTCACTAACAAAGTCCCAGCTGTTACACAAACATGGTGAAATAGATGCTGCAGGACAAAGACGGGTTGCTTACGGGGGACAGCAGTCCCCTGGGAACATTCTGCTGTATTGGACTGCAAGCACTTTTTGTTCTGGGTTTGTGCAGTACAAAAGGGTAAGGGATGAGAGTGCAATTCAGGATTAGGGTCCAGGAGCAAATACAGTACAGATTATAAATGACAAAAGCTGAGGCCTTTGCTAAGCCATGAAACGCTTCAGTGGCAGCCTCATGATTGCCAATGCAAAGCAGGCTAATGAAAAGCACTAGAGAAAAAGAAACGCTGGTGACAGAAGCGAGCAAGAGAAGGCAGGAGCACTGAACCCTGGAGATACTTTGGCACGGGTGGGTGGCTTAGCTTAGGATAGGATGCTGCTCTGTTCTGTGTGCATCATGGCCCGAGGGTTTCATGATGAGCAAAGCTTTTACATTCTCTATTTCCTTTCTACCGAGCTATTTTAAAGACAATCTGGATCAGACGCTGCAAGCTAGCCAGATTTATTACCTGACCTCCGCACTGCAAAACAGAACAAGATCACACTCTATTCTCAGGTCTAGTTAAATATTGCCTTGTGTTACAGAGAAATGGTATCACATCCAGCACAACAGCTGTCAGCTACTCAGGCCCTGGATAGAGTCGGTGCAAGGAGACAAACAGGTTAACCCTGTTCCCCAAGGAACTGCAGCAAACCAATGCCAGCCTTGGCGCTTTCTCAGCCCTACCAGCTCCATAGCTCATACCCCCCACTAGATGACAAGCACCAGCTCTCTGCCCAGCAAACCCAGCACCCTGACATGCCACAAGCCATCACAAAGACACTATTAAGGCAAGCAGTTAGAAACTATCACACACACTTTAAAATTATAGCACTAAAGAAACACGGTGGCTTACCCCAACAGCAGCTTAATTAATATTTGTCTGGAGTTAGCTCCAAAAGAGATGCTGAGGCCCCTTCTAGACACACAAAGCGTCAAAGCATCAGCATTTATGTTACACATGGGCTTATGTTTAGAGAAGTAAACATTTACACCAAGGGGAAAGAAATTAAAACACTGTTGTCATAACAAACAGGCAAATAAACCTTTTATTGTCAAACATTCTTGAGAACTGGACGGTCGAGACATAGAGCTGAAGTCCCAGATGGTGACCTAAGCTGCAACTCCCCACAGTACGGACAGAGTCTCCATTGCATGATAAGAAGCTAGATAAGAGGAAGATTTCTCTGTGTGCCAAGCCACAAACAATGTCCCTGTCCTGCTCCCTTCCTTACACCATCCAGTCAGCAGCAGCTCAGCATACAAGAGCATTTTATATGGCCTCATCCACAGAGCCCAATTTAACTGAAGGCTCCTGAGCAGGACTTAGCAATGCCCTCTTCCCGCTGGTTAAGGAACCTGGACAATATAGTTCAACCCACTTTTAACCTGGCATAACCAGAGCCTTTGAGCCACTGGGCTTTGAAGTGAGATTTTTATATTTCACATACACACAGAAGGGAAAAGGAGGACAGAAATAGCAGCACAGCCTGGTATGTTTAGTTAGACCTTGTCTGCCCACCGTCTGGCCAAAGCTACGGTCTAGTCTCAGGTACCAGATCTATTTGTGAACTTGTAATGGCTGCAGCAATTTGATATATTTAGAGTATATTCTATTTGAAGCCTCCGTGTGTGCACACAGAGGAAGAGGGTGGACAACAAATATTTTGTTAAGGATGTTTTGGGGGATAGGTTAAAAAAATACCTATCGCACATTTATTTAAGAAATATATTAAGGGTAGGAGTTAGTTACTGCGGTCTTAAAATTGCTGGTCAACCCAGTAAGGCAGTCGCAGGTGGGCCTGTGCTGTGTTTGGACAACACAAAGTGGCTACATGTACTGTTTGAAAAAGCAGGTCCTGCATTCCCTGCTCATGGTTTTGTGAACACACATTAAATCATTTTGATTTCAGAGCTTCTGGCATCCTGCAAAGACTTAGGAAAACATTTGAGACCGGGCACACATTTAAACTGCAGGCTTTGGCACCGTATAAAGGAACCTTAAAGCAGGTCCACGCTACCCACCCGACCACTTTCAGACACTTGTGAACTGCAAGACAAGAAACGACCAACAATCGTACTGCACTTCTGCATGGATTTTATCCTGCTCTTTGCACCTTTTGCCATGACATCTTAGTGGAAGGAGGAGTGCAGTTCAGGACAATCAAGATGCACAGATTCTGCTCCCAGCTCTTTTCTTCCACTCAGCTCCTAGAATCTGGCCCTTCCCCTTGCTGGCTACACCTGCAGAACAGATACAGTGCTTACTTGGGGCAAACAGACAGCACAAGGCCCCATGTGCTCAGAGATCTTCGGCTAAAGCAGCAGATTCCACTTGTTTTGTTTTACAAAGCTTGAGTTATTACAGTTCAGTGTACATATTTATAGCACTCACTGTCTGTCCCTCCCGAACTCCATCAGGGAGTCAGGAAGCAGCTTCTGCGTTCTCCGATATGCTTCGAGCACTTGAAAAGTTTAATCATGTTGGGTTTTTTCCTTTGAGGAAAAGCAAGCCTTTTCCTTGACACATTGTAACGCCAACAAGAGTTACCATTATGAATGAAGTGGGTAATGTGCTCTGCCATCATGGTTAGACCCAAGTTGTACATCAAGCCACTAATGTGAATTAGAGTATGCAAAACAGAGCTTTCACTCCAGGCTGTGGCTAAAAAAGAAGGAATGCAAGCAAAAAATCAAACTCCGAGTTAAACAATGGTGTTATTTTAACGACAACTTTGGCCCCATCGTGCTGCAAGCACAGATGCCTCAGTGGAGGACCACAGCAAGCAGGTTCAGCATCAACTGCCTCGTGTTCCCAACCATCCACACAGGCTGCGGGCAGCCTTTAGTTCACACACAATTGCTGGGTTAAGCCACGCTCAGCCACACACTTGCAGTGCTTCCAAGCACAGCTACTGCCTTTTTTTTTTTTTTAACCCTTTCAGGGTGTGCAGCTTACTCTTACAGAGCTGGAGTCTGCAGGAGGGAGGAGAGGAAGCCATATCAGTGGGATCTGCCTTTTCCCCTCCTAATGCTCCCCTCCAAAGGCAAACAGGTAGTAACAAAGAAAATCAAACCGTAAGCCCAGCTCTCTCCATTAACGAGACACTGTGTGTATTTAGTCTACACGCTTTAAAGAGGAAGGGGGAAAAGCCCCTGTGTAAAATGTATTCAATGTCATCACGCTTACATCAGCGTGGAACAAACACCACTTCCCTAGCTTTGAAAAGGTGAGCAACCTTCAGTGTTTACGCAGCCACTGAGCTAAAGGGTATCAGGCTAATTCTGACCAGGCAGCAGCCCATGAAAGGGCTGTCCTGCTATGCACATTCATCACCCTCCAAGAAATAATCCTTTGAACAAGTCCCAAGGCTAAAAGCTGCAGTGGCTGCGGAAAACAGCAAGCAAAAATGATGGGAGTTTCTCTGCCCTTTAGCAACAGACTGATGGATTTCAGACCTGCCCCGGCCTCCGTCCTGTTAGAATAGTTAACCTCTTCCTGCCTGTCTCCCATCCTCTTATTGCAGATCTTCCATCACTCACCCCAGACGGAAACGTTTCACTTAGCCTGTGACCGGCAACTTGTCTTACAGAAGCAAGGGTCAGGCACTGCCCCTTCCCAACAGGGCAGGGAATGGAAAGGCTCAGGGACAGGAAGAGATATGATGTAACCCTCAAAATATGAGCTGTGGCAGGAAACCCTCTGTCTGAGCATATATATATATATATATATAAGCCAAGTGGTTTATGGTGATGGAAAATTTCATCCTATACTACTTATCTGCAGCATTTCCAAACTGGGAAATGGAGATATGTACATTGTCCAATAAAAATAAACTCTGCTCGAGGGCTATCATGTTGCTTTTAAAAGAGTGTGAACTCTCTGCCTGTCAGGTTTTAGGAAGCAAGGCCAGATTTGAGCAAATGTCAACTCGCACAACCCCTCTGAGCTGGAGCCCCATCAAAATGAAGTCAGATGTTGTCTTATACCTACTGGCTTTCCACGTTAAATCTTAGCAGCACTTGGCAGCCCCAGAGAACTTAGCACTAAAGGGTCTTTAAGACACTTTCTAAATGACGAATTTAAGATGGTCTATATCTGTCCCTGGCAGTGGGAACACACAGAGCTCCCTGTTCCAAGGCAAGGGAAATCTAAATGCGATGGCACACGTTTGGCAATGGGTTAACCAGGCTGCACAAAGCATGCATTTCCCCTGAACGCTTGCAACAGGAAAGCAGAACAAAACTGCTGCGCCTACCCCACTGCAGCTTACACCCTGACACATGAACGTACACTGAAGTCAGCGCTTGCTCCTGTTAATATGCTGGCTGTAAACACATCAGCTTGCAAACAGTCAGATCCATTTGGGAATCATTACCATTGTTACTGACTAGCGTGGGAAAGCAACATTGGAAGGTGCAATTGAATACGTAAGCTCTGTGCATCATCTTAAACCAGGCCTATTTTGAGTAAAGCCTGGTTTTAAAAGCAGCTCAAGGGCAAACTGAAATATCTTCCATTGGAAATCTCAGTAGGAAATTTGTAGTGGTTTAGCTCCATCAGTGCAATAGCTGAAGCCAGTGGGACTGGTGGAGAGACCTGACCACAGCATTGCTGCTTGGTAGAAAATTCCAGGCCCTTCAAATCCTGATCTCATTCCAAAGAGAAAACATCACTTGGGCAAGCTTTGGGCTACAGACTAAAGAACCCAGCAGCTTACAAAACAATGATGTTTCCTCTGGTGAATGTGAGGTATGATATGCAGAACTCCCAGGCATGTTAGAGAGGGCAAAGACTTTCAACTTGCATTCACACAAGTCTTTTGACCTCCTTGTTTTGGAGTTTATGACCCTATGAGTAACCCTGCTCATCATCTTTGACTCAAACTATGTCACGCCAGCTGCTAACGAGATAAAGCAAAGATTAAGAAGAGGAAGAAAGCTGAGAGAGG
>NW_008824357.1:2025420-2043931 GCF_000699105.1 Pygoscelis adeliae | reverse complement strand
GAAAGAGTTTAAACATTTGACAGCTAGCTGCGACAGAAAAGTACTTCCACAATGGCATTTTAAAAATTTGTAGCACATCACCTTTAGCCTTAATCCTGCTGCAACGAAACCAGCAGAAAAAAAACAAACAACCTTCAGTTGCCAGTGATCTTATAGGGATATAAGAAAAATCAGCCTGGTTTTGTGGAGTAGAAGCACCAGTATGGTACTAAGTTGTTCATAAAATTCAAGCAGTGATAGGGAGGGGAGAAGCACGCACACACAGACACGGACACGTAGAGCTGGGGGTGACAGCAGCCACCGCCCAGAAAATGCAACACTATTTTCTACCACCAGGACAAAGTCACAGGGACAGCCAGGCTGACAGCTCTCAGCTTAGTGCTGGTACTTAAAAATAAAGCTACTCTTCTATTTTACTTTTTTCCCCCACCAGTTCAGTGTCTTTAGTCACCAGTGCCCCTTAGCAACAGCTGTGAATGCTGTTACTTGTCATGTCAGCGGATGCCTTCATCCACACATAGCTGCCAGGACATGGGGAATATGCCTTCTTTTACACCTATTTCTCCTGAGTGATCCTGTTGGTGAGTCAGGCTTCTGCTACATGAACTGCTTCAATCTCATTATTCATTTTACTTATCATATGTGAAGATTAAGCACCCACACAGCATCAGCACAAGCTAGCCCTCAATTACCCAATGTGTTCAACCCATTAGTCAACCTCCAGTGCTTAGCTAATGGAAAAGCAAAGCCCTCCAAAGCTTTTATGATTAATATCTGAAGCATCTCAGAGCGAAGTGACCTCCGTCTAGACTAAAGCATCTTTTCTTCCAGGCCTCTGTTTTGAGGATTCACTGTGGCTTTGGGGAAGCACGCGTCTGCCAAAGCCATCGCTGATGTTCCATGATCTCGCCTCATTCCCCGAGCAACAACAGTGCCATTGATGGAGGCAGCTTGAGATCCCTCCAGAAAGCCTCCTTTCCCTCCTTAGCCAAATGAAGCAAGGTCAAGGCAACGAAAAGAATTTCAGCTCTCATAACCTATATCTGCACCCTTCCACGGGAGCCTTCCATGAAAGTGCTGAATGCTGCCTGCTCACCCATACAGTGTTCTTCCTAAACCTCAGCAGGGCAATGAAAGGTTTGACTGAGCATATTATCTTCCCTTGTCAAGTATGCTGCATTGCGTTAACCTCCAATGGAAAAATTTGGTAGAAGAAAATGCTGGGAGACCCCTTCTAAATCAGTGGCTATGAAGTAACTGCTAGAATAATTTTGCTTTGAAGCGATAAAAAAGGTTGTATCCATTGTTTCAGATCATGAACAAAGCCAAGATGCAGCCACGGAAACCACACTGTGGTATGCAATACACCCTGGATTCCCTGTCTGCTTAAAATAAGATTTGTCTGTGGTTACTGGATAGGCTCTTTCGATAAATTTTGACCAAGGGCAACCACTGAATTCTCATACTGAAACACTAGAGCATCCAAAACAAGGGAGATGTTAGCCGAGTCACCACAAATACTTTCCAACCTGAAAAGCTGAAGGAAAAAAAAAAAAAAAACCCCCCATTTTTTTTTTTTTGAAGAGCTCAGCCCAACTTCTTTCCAGCCCAGCATTTCCCCAGCTCTTTATTCTGCAGAAATCTAACAAGTCCACTGGAAGGTGATTCAAGCTTTTTGCTTCTCTCACTTCCCCAAGTCTCAACCTCAGCCTTGCAGTCTAACCCAGCCACAATGCAGAACCTTTCCCCCAGTGACCAGCCCACATTTTCCTCTCTTCAATGCCTTTCATCACTTCCAGTACTAATCCCCCATACCCGCAAATATTTTCATACAGTTATCATGGTTACTTCGTCATTGCTTAGCCAAACTGTGCAAAAATGTCTTTATAGCTTTCCTTATAAATCCACCCATTTCAAGCCATGGTTATAAGCCCTATTCACCTCCAAATCCAAGCCTGCCTGCTGAGCCCCACTGTTATACCAGAGATCTCCAAATTGCTCCCAGTACCAAAAGGGAGGGGTCAGCGGAAAGAAAACTCAGTAATTTAGTACTTATGAACCAACAAAGTCACCCAGGTGTAAGGTCTATGAGTACAGCACATATCCTGTCTCTCCAATATTCATTCTTAGAAATACAATAAGCCAGTTTTCAATTCTGAAAAGTGACTGCGGAACAGGAATAATGTATTTTCTCCTTATTTATTCTTATGCTATAAAAATAAAAAAACCCTTTCAAATTCTTATTGTATGCATATGCTTTGAACAGCTGAAATTCAAATCTGAAAGTTGCATCTTTAGCCAGCATCTAGAAGCATTATCAAGAGTTTGCTTTAACCAGAGCGTGCAGCTGGGATATCCTATAACACGTAGTAGCAGACATCCCTGTCCGCAAAAGGCTCTTGATCAGCAGGCTTGTAATTTTAAGTATGTTTACCTCTATTTGGTTAAGCAATGAGTTGTCAAACTTGAAGCCAGGGATTCTCTTTTCACTGCAGACCACTCCCACGTCTTCGGTGTGTTTGCAGTCGGTTACTCCCCAGCCATTTGAAGTGCATGCTGCCAGGGTGGTCTCCTTGCCATTACAGTGGACATTGTCCATCCAAATTTTCCCTGAAGGGGAAAGAAAATAGAACCGAGACTCACAAAGAGGATAAATCTAGATTGTACCGATAGCTGATAGGAAAGGAAGAGCACAGCAGCCTTACTTGCTATGTCAGGGGAGGAGATTACTGCTAAAATAAGCTTGAATCAACAGCTAAGGAACATCAACGATCCACCTCAAGTACTTACTAACTGCAAACAGCTCTGCCCCACAGCCTTCCTTTCACTTATCTGCATGGTAATAAAAGAAAAACCACCACCAGCCTGAAGCAGATCTCTGCTGCCATCCTGCTCACAGTGGTAAATGACCTCCTCTGATGACAGCCACTTCAGAGCACGCAGTGTCACTGGGTCCCCTCGATTTGGCTGATTAGACCCTGCCCTCTAATCCTACTCACCAAGTCATTCCTTCTGTATTTAAGGTTTCTCTTCATATCATTTCTCTTTTATCAAATCCTCTTTACATCTTTTGTATGAGACAGCTCCAAATTTTGATTAGACGCCCTAACTTTCTAAAAGCAGATTTTTACAAAAGCTTTAACAAACCACTATTGATTGGAACCTCTTGTTGTTTGGGTGCTCTTTGAAAACCAATTGCCAGATCCAGTTTCCAGACTGTAATTACCACTTTCCCTCCAGCAAAAACTAGGTGCATATATGCACATGAGTATGCATGTATACATGCATACATATATATATTATATTTTAACAAATCAGGTCCCTCAGAACTCACTTCTAAGATGAGCAGACAAAAATCAATAGGTGTCACCCCCAAACTTTAGGTCATTTTCCCAGGAGCAGCTGAGAGCAGAAGACCCAACAGCACCTCTGAGATTCACCTTTATGAAATGCCCATTTTCCCTTTGGAAATGTGCTGGGCACACACTGCTCCCTGTGATTTGCCCCCTAAATCACAGGGAACAAGGCCAACAAGCAATTCCCATATTTTAGGATCCCAAACGCTTTGCTTGTCTGAAGAATAACACGTCCTTTGGACAGAAAGGACCGGCCTGACCTTCAGAGCCACTAGGAGATTCTGTAGCTATTTCCCTTGGCTGTCCCAGCTTTGTTCCAGCAGCCCCAACAGGTTCAGCTGGTTAATTACCAGATGATGGATCTGCCAGCCCGCTCGGTGCTCCCCGAACAGGAGAGCAGAAAGAGCTCCTGCAAAGCCTGGCTTTAGGATTTGAGGAAGGCACGATGCCCCCTGCACGGGCTTTCTGCATCAGGATTTACCCAGCGCTATTCTGGCGTGCAGAGAACACTCACTCCCGTTAAATCACACGGCAATCAGTTTCTGGTTTGTTTTCAAATGTCATGGCCTCTTTCTCACTCGGAAATCTCCTACTCTACCCCAAGAGCCAAAATCCACAGCTTGGGACAACATTCAAGGTTTCGCGTTTCAGTCAAGTCACTGTTAAGGCCCGCTTGCTTGCTCTGTTACGGGCCAGTTTATAGATGCGAGCACTAACGAGCGGTGCTAAGTAACAGACATACAGCACGTTCATCCCTGCTGCAGCGGAAATAATCTGTCTGTGGGTTACATCAACAGTGTGCCAGGCTTCAATGTTCGCAGAAAAAATTCTCCGTAGGTCAACATTTAACTAACAGCATATCAAAAGATGACAATTAAATCTGTTTAGTTATATACTATTACAGAGCTATTCTCTCTCAAGCATTGTGATTTTAAGAATTCATTGCTGTAACACACAAACATTCATCTTTCCAACTCTTTGTTCAGCACGTATTTGGGAATGAGGTGCAATAAGGTGCAATGCGCAGTTATCCACACATCCATCACGTATCATTTCAAAGAGCAGGAAAGGATGTACAATTCGGGGTGAGGGTGAATAGCTTTTCCCCACCACAAACAGCCTGAGAGTGTCAAAGAGGATTATTATAAATTTAGTCCTATATAGGACACGAAGTGTGCACACTCCTTTGGGGTTTTACAGGCTAGTCTGCATTGCAGAATATGATGCATGCGTTTCTAAAGAGACAAAATTTGTGTAGCATTGCACAGGCAGTCTGTTTAGACCCTAAACAGTTCAGAGGAAAAAAAGAATAGGGGGAAGGAGTGTTTAGAGGCCCTATTTGACTCACTGCAAGGCAATAGAAGCATGAATAGGGAAATGACCGTCTATACATTACACTTGTGGGTGCCGCTCCCTTTTGGGGGAGCCATATTGGCTGCTGAAGAGCCTCCTACCCTTATCCACCGCCAGCTGCTCCCAAGCATCCCCTGCCAGAGTTCACACATCGTGATCTGGTCCTTCAGCTCTTTACCTCGTCATTCCTTAACTTGTTTCAGTCAAAACAAGCAAACACCTTGTTTAAGTATTTAAACTGTTTAATCTAACAGGACCCTGATTTCAAGAGGCACTGCTTCACCTGGAAGCTACTTCCATTACATCTGTAGGAAATACCACTACATCTTAAATTGACTGACAGGTCAAGAATCACTGGGGGTTGGAGAGACAGCTAGTACAATACCAGTGCTCTGGAGTTACCTTACCTTCTCCTTTTCCATACTTCGAGCTCGGTAGCCAAGACACTGCCTCCACGTAGCCCAGCTCCCTGCAGACCACGTGCGCAGCATGGATGGAGAAGTCATCGTCGCACACCGTGCCCCACTCGCCGCTGTAAAACACCTCCACTCTGCCTTCGTTGTGTTTTCTCTTCTGCCCTGCAAGCCGCAGCTGGATCTTGGGAATATTTGCTGGTCTCTGGGGGGGCTGGTACACTTGTGGAGGTGGCTCAGGGTAACCGGGGAGGTAGGGCCAGTGTTCGTACTGAGCAAAGCCCAGCGGGCTCAGGGAGATGAAGAACAGCATGACAAAACAGTGGTTATGGGTAAAACCCAGGAATCTTTCCATTTTCAGTGCTCACAGTTCTCAGAGCCAAGTCCTCTTGCTAGCAGCTGCCAATCAGTGCAGGTAGGTACTGTGTGGCTGTCCTGAAATGAAAGGAAAGCTTGAATAAGGCTTGGTAACGACATGGACTTTATATCTCTTGCTTCAGCAGGGGGATAAAGCTATGGAAGAGACTATGTCCAACGCCGCCTGTAAAAACCCAAGTCAAGTAAATTATTTCTTGTGGGGTGGAAGAACAGACTGAAAAAAAAACCCCATGAAAATAATTTTTAAGTTTAGGTCAATTTGCCAAATAGTTTCAGCTGGAAAATACTTTTTTCCCAGGGCAAAATTCTACAGGTCACAAGTGTTAACAATTGATTTTCCTATTTCTCTGCAAATCCAGTAGTTCAGTGGTTCCAGCAAGCTACGGCAAACCTTGGTTCAAATCCTACGAGGACAGAACTGAACCATTTTTCTCCCATACCTCCTTCAATAAAGAAGCCAAACCCATCACTTAAACAGTGAAAAACCAGAAGGGTAATGAAACGTATTATAATATGGTCCGAAGTGAGGTATTTATATTGAAGTCTGTTTTCCCAATACGATGATAGAAGACTTATTTCTGTCACTGCACGTCTGGTTTCATCTGTAGAGAATCAACATATGTTACTGCACACAGACACTTTGCAGAAGTAGTCTTGGCTAACCTTGTCCGTCCGATGGAATAGTGGCTAATGGTCTCCCATTTTTGGTTGCTAAGTCTGGATAGGGACTGACTTGTCATACAACTGCTGCATCGCTATGCAAGCTAGTCATTTAAGGTATGAACCA
This sequence comes from Pygoscelis adeliae, assembly GCF_000699105.1. Taxonomy (NCBI): domain Eukaryota; kingdom Metazoa; phylum Chordata; class Aves; order Sphenisciformes; family Spheniscidae; genus Pygoscelis; species Pygoscelis adeliae. The sequence goes on along the minus strand of NW_008824357.1, from coordinate 2,037,644 downwards.
GCAACTTTTTGACTCATTAGAGAAGTTTCTTCCAGATGCTGTGCAGAGTTTAAATCCTGGTCCTTTTCTGCCCGCTTCCCGCTCACGTACTCCCCAGCCTTCATTCAGGCACCCAGCACATGGAGTGGTCAAGCAGCACACGTGGGGGTTGATGATTGAATAGTTTCCAAATGAAGCAATGCCAGAGTGCAGTGGGAAAAAGCTCCCCAGTCCTTTAAAGCTCCATTATTTCCTGGCAACCACCAAAGGGGAGGGAGAAGGGGAAAGACTTGGCTCCAAAAACAGATGTCTAGAAACTAAAATCCTCCAATATTTTTGCTAGGTCTTAGCTACCCCTAAAAAATGACCAGAAGATCACATACACATACGAAGACAGCGAAACACATTAACCAGCCTTTCAAGCTGCTTAATGAGGAGATGTATCGGAAATCCCAGGCAACTAGCCTGAAATTCAAGAGCGATCAGTTCAAACCTCAGATAGGACACTGACCTGCTGTGTGACCTCAGGCAGGTCACTTCCAGGGCTGTGCCTCGGTTTCCCCTTGTGCTAAACAGGGCCGGTGATCATGAGCTTCCTACAGAAGTGCTTTGAGACCGGGGATGAAAGGCATTTGCCTAAGGAATAGACAAATGAAATAGAAGCACGTGGGTTAAAAGTCTAGCGTTGGACATCAGGGGAAGAAACAAGAAAAGCAAGGGGAGACTTTAGAACAGGTCTAACTAAATCAGGGCGGGGGGGAATACGCAGCAAAAAATTCTTGGAAAATAAACATTTGGTTTCAAGGAGCCATGTACTTTCACGCTGGATTCACAAGATTGAGATTTGTAAATTTTCATCTGGCATTCGGAGAAATACAGCTATGGAAATGAGGTATTTTTTGATTTTTTACAGGTCAGGAGGTGAGGCTGAGAGAGAGGAATAAAATAAAGTCCTGCCCCACGTCAGAGAGAGTTGGAGGGGAAGAGAGGAAGGAAGTACAACTGCTTTCACAAGGCTGCTCCCCTCCAGCAGCAAACAAATGGGATTTCCCAAAGTAAATGTAGTCAACAGGGCAGGATACATGTGTTCTGTGGAAATAAAAGGCTCCCGAGTCAAGGCACATTAGTACTTGTCAGACATGCCTGACTTCAATACCTGCTAGCACTGATTTCAAAAGAAACCCCTTACAATGTTTTTCATGGATACAAGATGGTTTTTAGCCCAGAGGATAAACACATGGGCAGAGAATTGTCGTGAACAGTATTAAAAAAAAAAAAAAAAAATCAAGTAACCCCCTCAGTCAGATCATAACAGAGAACAACGACGTATGTTAGTTATAAGTAAAAATACTGCAGAACCGCAAGCCTAGTGGTCTTCAGAAAAATATGGTTTTCAGTTTTAATCTTCTTTAAACATCTATTTTAACCTACTTCATTTTATGTGGCTGTTGTTTCTTGCTACTGTATAAATTGGATTTTAAAAGCCTCAGCAAATATTAATTAAAAACTAAGTTGGACTGAAACAGTCTTTCTCTAAAAACCAAGATGAGGGGTAGCAGGGCCCTGACTTAGCTGAAAGCTACACAGTCGGGTTTCTAAAAAGTCATTACAGCTTTCCCATGGCTGTCCCACACACACAAGAATACACTGCTATTTATATATTGCTGGGACCTTCTGAAGCATCTGGATGGTCTTGCTGTGTAGCAGGCAGCCACTCGAAGGATGTAAGGCAAAGGCAGATAACGCGTGGTGAGTAGCCTTACAGTCGAGTCCTGAAGGACCTCTAGCTCTCAAGAGATAAGGCGGCATGTTAACGTAATTAACAGAATATGCCAAATTCCCCTCTAGGTTACAGTTTTGTTTTATGATACTCCAGAAAGCTCAATAGTAAACTAAATAAGAATATTTTACAGAAGAAAAGGATCAACAAACAACATGTAACCAGCAGGTCAGCATGTTTCACTCATCCCTCTTGTGCCAAGGCAAACAATGGCCAGCAGTCAGCCCTGCGCTCAGGTTAACAGGGGTCTTTCGTGATCAGAGGCCAAGGAATAACTAAAAGCTGTGCAACTCCAGTTTCCAGGACTGCTTTCTATTCAAACCAAAGCTCTCGAGTCATTTTACTGACGGACTTCAGCCAAAAGACACAACAATTTGGGGAAACCATTCAGAGGCAGGATGTAATAGTTACCAGCTGAGAGCGGTACTCCCTGAAGTGTTAATTAATAAAGCAGACAGACCACTGCAAGATGCCAGAGCCTTTCAAAAAGTCACAGCACTGGGAGACCTCATGGTCCATGAGCAGCTGGAGGGGAGGGTCACAACAGACTTCCAGGTTACTTTAATTGATACCAAGATTAGCCAAGGAGATACTAATTTAGATTATTGTAAATACAGTAGGTGTAATTTTCACTCTTGGCAAAGCCTTGCCGAGTCAGACACCCCAGGAGCCCCAACACTCCAAAAGGCAACTGCAGGCTGGTTTGCTTTTGTTCCCCAAAAGGTTAGAGACTTTTGGAGTCAGGCGAGACCAAGAAAAACCACCGTTTACCATAGAACGGAAGAAAACCTGGTGAAGGAGGATAAGGTTGCCTGAGAGCCCCCTACTCCGCAGAGTGAAGTTTGACTAGCAAAAAGGAATTTTAACAAGCCTGTATGAACACAATCCTGAACCTTCACTAAGGAAAACGACTTGGGGCACACACGTTTTGTGCTCAGGTCATAGAGCATCGTATCACATCTTTGTCAGGATCCTGCGAGGATCAGGAGGGGCTCCTCAAGGGCCCAGGGGAAGGTACTGGAAAAACATTCAGAAATCTCCCTTCTAGTCCCATTCCACCTACAGAAGAGAATCCCGGAAGAATTCTCCCTAAGATCAGAACAGCAGCAATCCTACGTGCTTCAGGAGACAACACTGCAGTGTGTACTAGCAACCACAGTCTGCTTTTCCTTCAGGTCGTATTAACATCTGCTTCAAAATTGTTAAACATTCAAACGTTAAGAGACAAAGGTTTCACAGTGTTTGCGTCGCCCCAGAAATAAAACCTTCCATACCCAGAGGTCTTGTTTATTGAGGTGCTTAAGAGAAACTATTCAGACTAAGTCACAGTGTCAGGAAAAGCAGAATCCAGTGGAATTTGAACACAGGCATATTTTAGTATTTCCACAAGAAACAGCAGCCCAGGCCCAGGCACAATGGCAAAACTTCAGGAGCCTGGTGTGCCCAGCAGCGTCCAGGGAAGCCACCCAGCATCGCAGTACTGAAAAGGGCTCTCAGCTTTCTGTCTCCTATCAAGATTGGTCAGGAGGGACAGCAGGGAATTACGGCACCAGAGAGGCTTGGGCATCTTCTGGCAGAGGCATCCATCCATACCGTCTGGGTCAGTTTTCACTGGGAGGCAAGACAAGCAGTAACACAGGACCGGTCTAGCTGACTGATAAAGCAGCACAGAGAATTTTATGCCGCTTCTTTCACTCCACAGCACAACAGCCACACGAGTCCTGGATTTATTCTTTCCTGGCTCCTCCTGAAATCTCCCTCCTTAGCTCCAAGACGTTAGTTCTACTTCACCAGTATCAAAGAAAACTGTCCCTGCTCTTCAATTAGAGCACTGATGATTCAGCAACAGACTCACTTAAGAGCATTCAAAGAAGCAAACATGGACAGTATCAGATAGGAGCCAACTGCACACACGCGTTTATGGCAGCATCATTATAAGCCACAATAACAAAATTTAATAAGGAAAATATTTAAGTAAACCCACTCCTCTGCTGCTGTGACCAAGATTTGGACACATTTTTTCCCCAAGTCTCAAAGAAAGCTGCACATGCTGAACTCCCCAAGAACAAATCTAGGCTTAGATTCGCAGGATGTTTGGTTTGTGCTGGTGATTCCCTTTATTGTAGGGCTCACTCCTCCCCTCGCACCCTCTCCGTAATAGCCTCCAGATTTATTAATGATCTAATCCTAAAAGTATATATTTTGGTCTCCCCATTCAAAAGAATCCAAGACAGACCATTAAAAACCTATTGAATAAAGTCAGTGGAGAAGCCAGGAAAATAGTCCAGGTCTCCTGGCTCTCCATCCTGTACTTCAGGCCATAAGATGATTCTCCATCACCGCATTAACATGTAATTTAAGGCTTTAAGGCATGCTCCTGCTAGCTGCTGACTCAGGCCTTTTCAGGACTCCAGTCTTAAGTCGTGAAGGGAACAGATAGACACAGGCTTACAAGGAAACAACAACAGTTTCATTTCAAAATAATGTTGAGCTTTTACTTCTTCAGAGACTTCACCAGGTGAAACTAACAGGCTATTCGTGCCCCCAAATCAAAAGCTTGCTCCTACCAGCAAGGATCCCTTTTTTAATTTCACCAAATCATCCAAACAATAGATCAGCGCAGGCAAAACCAGAAACACCAGCTTTCCCGCTCCCATCCTTATCCAGACAACAAAAGGAAAGTCTGGAGTAGTTGATTTGAGTCCTGTGTGACTGGAGATCCAGCAATGCTGTGTTTGGCTTGGCATCCATCAGGAGGAAGAGACAATTAGCACTCTGACCACTGCTGGCACACCTGGGTCTCAGCCAGGAGCACCAAACAGTTGGTATTCGGCCACTTGAAACGGTACCGCCTGAACTGCGTGCCCTGCATTTCCAATTCCACACCCCATCGCCCAAAGTGCATTCCTCGGGCACGCTCACACATCCCGCAGCGGGCACGGCCATGGGACAGGAACAGGATTTCCCACTACCGCAGCAGCAGTTCTCCAGCCACGCCAAGGGCAATCCACGCTGGGCCCCTCTCCACTACTATTAAAGTGAATAGAAACGCCACCGCTCGCTTGGGTAAGAGCTCATACACATTCTCCCATTCTTCCAAGAGACTCAGCCCTGCCACGGGCACTAGGGCTAATGCTTTCATAGATTAAATCCCCATTGATTATAACCCCGGTGTATGCCACAATGAGAGCCCTCTCATTCACACTCTTCAAACACTAAGCCATAAAGGTCACTAGCAGAACCAGATATACCAAGCAATGGCAATAAATCCAAATCTACGGCAGAGAGCCATTAGCTAGAGGAACAACGTAAGACCAGTACTTACCTCAGCGGATAAAGAGCTCTGGAGAAGACCACATGCTCCCCATGAAACCCACACCCCACTGCATGGCAGGAAAACATCACAATAGATTGACTGGGGTGACCAGAAAAATCACCATCACTCTTAACCCTCTTCCTAGAAATCCCCAGACATCCTTTGGATTGACTTCAGTGTAACTGAACCCGCCTTGGAGCGGAGCAGAACAGCATGGGCTTGATAAAAAAAACCAACTAACTTGTGTACAGTGCCCTGTGACTGGGAAGGCCTCCTCAGGGACAAGATGCCATCGTGCTACATCTGATGGGTCAGGCAAGCCCCTTCTGGTGTCAGTACACAGCCACTTTTAGGAGAGGCTGTAAAGGCTAAGGCAATCCAAAGAGCATGCTGAAGGTGGGAGTTGAATGACTGAAGGAAGCCGAAATGCTGCTAGGGACATCGAAACGAAAGGGTTTTTTTCAGTAAAATGCTGTATAGGATTCAAGGCAGAGCCCAGAACAAGCAGGACAGCAGAAATCATTTCAGGATCACATTTTGGTATGTTACAAATCCAGAGACTCTGCAAGCCAGAAGGACGGCAATATAATCTGCTAGCGATCACTCTGTGGAACATATTTCCTCTGGATTTCTCTTCACAGATGAGGAGAAAAGAACCGGTGCCTATCAGCCAGTACCACTGAGCTGTTGCCATTTGCTCATCCCTTTCACTCGGGCTCCCTGGAGCTCTCTGATTAGCGTAGGGCTTTCAAAAGTCACTTTAGAGAGCTGGAGCTGCTCAGGAACTGAAACCTGCTACCAGGGAGCTGAGAACTACCTTAAGAAAGCAAATTTCACATTATTGCAAACTGGCCAAGGGCAACCAGTAGCAAATTCAACAGTTGTTTATATCAGGGAAGCTATCAAATGCAATTTGCTTCTGCTTGCCTGTTGCGAGGAAAGAGAGCACGAAGTCCCAGTATGCCCTCTGGCAGCAGAGGTAAAGCTTACACAATCCAAGGCTGTAGACTTGCCATGACTTCCCCAGCCACAAGATCTCACTCAAGAGGGAAGCAACATTATTTAATAATTGCTAAAGAACCTTCTGGCCTCTGCCTCACATTCAAATGTACCTACATACACTTTTTGTATTTCCTCCCAGAAGTTTACTGAAGTATGTACTACCTGGAACAGAAAACAGTTTGGAGCGTTTGCCAACTGATGAGGTTAAACTACAACAGACAGCACTTTGAACAGACAGCAAAAAAAGATATTTATAGCCCAGGAATGTTGCTTGCCATCACTTGCTATTGAAGCTAGACAAGAGAAGAGAAGCTCTGATGGACAAACACGCTAGTTAGGAGAGTAGGAAAGAAAAAGCACTTTACTTGTGTTTTCTTTTAAAAGACGACAGCTACAGGTCTAACAACGGGAAAAATCAGTGTTTGTGGAAGTTGCCTAACCAAAGCCCTTTGCATCATGATTTGATTACATCTGTGAGATCCCGATGTTTAGAAGTATGCTGCTCTTCAAAGCTGCACGGACACAGCAATTTTTGCAGGGCCAAACACCCAGATCCATGGTCAGCAGCATGTTTTGTGAAAGGGCTCAGCTGAACGCTTCTTACGGCTTCCAAATCCAGGCTGCGGTCTCTTCTCGGACCTGCTTCTTCAACTGAAGCAATTCACATGTGCTTTCAGTTTTAGCACCTTGATGCATTCATTTATCTTAGAAGGCAAAAAAACTTGCCCAGGGATCAGATGGACACATGCAGCTTCTTCTCTCCATGTCACGGTTGCAATCTAAATATACTTCATTTCGGGAAGTTCTTTATTTTCCTTCTCTCTTCCCTTTGCCTGGTGTCGGAGAACGAAGACGAATAGAGATGTGAATCACAACAACTCAAAGGCTCCTGGCCAGCACCAGCTGGCTGTTCCACAGACCTTTCCTCTTAATAGGAAACAGAACTTATTCCCAAATATACTTCCAAGACAATTAAACAGAAAAAGTAATTTTTTTGAACCTAGTAGTATAAATTCTTTAATTTACAACTAGTGGATGCGATTACGATGACCAAGCAACCTGTTTGTACTTAGCAAAAGCAGCAGTGGCAACTAGAGCTATATGATTCAACTCCTCTTTTCACGAAACCTACACAATTAGTTCATGACATACAAAATTAGTTCATGAATAAAGACCCTACAAAAGGGTGCCACATTAAAATCCACAGCTGACACACACACTCACAGAACCAGAACACACACGTGCATGACCTAAGTTTGAAGAGCATTAGCAAATACTAGATATCCTCCAAGAAGGAGGCCCCCCTTGTACCTGTGTAATGCTGTCTTAATTAAGACAGCGTAACCCATCAGCCGTGCAGATGCAGGACAGGTTGACTTCAGAACAGCATGTTGTTTTTCCTATGAAATATCCCTTGAAATAACAAACTTCCATCGGCATTACTACAGATTAGGAGCGGGACTTTTCCTCCTCAATGTGTATATTTGCAGATGTTCATAGTAAACATGAACCTGCACACACACGTGCTCCCAGAGGATTTCACAGAAAGCGCTTTGCAAACTGACTGGTTGATCTGCTAAATCATTCCATCCACTGGAGTTGCAGTCTCTAAGAAAGAACATCACTGTTTTTAAACAGCACCAAGAATGTTATGAAACAGTTCAGGAGGAGAAAGAATAAAAGGTTAAAATAAACATAAAAGCAAGAAACAGAAAAACCAGAAGGGAAGTTAGCAGTACAGTAAGGTAGAGTAAAAACTATTGAAAAAAATCCAGAGAAGATTACTAGGCATGCATTTTGGAGCCTCTGCTTAACTTGCAAAAGGATAGCACTTTCAGCAAAATGCATGGCTTCTCTATTAAATCACCCCGCTGAAGACAAAGGCATTGTCCTCTACTACATCATCAAGACTCCCTTCAATCTTGGTGGCTTTTCCAAGCTGCTAAAACTTTCCTGAAGGTTTTTCTGAAGACCTCATCTCTGCACTCCTGCCCCAGCACTCACAAAACACCACACTGGATTTGACTGGAGAGCAGACAATCTTAGAGCTCTCTTAAGCCTCATCACCACCTGACTGAAGTATTAAACTTCATATTAGTAACCCATTTTTGGGGGTGTTTTCCAACATCATCCTGCACGTAGAACTAAGATCACATTAAATTCATTCCCACAGCAACAAGCATCCAGCACACTACATTGAAGATGTGGTGTCTCCCTATATGCTCTGCTATTACAGTAGTTCATGCTGATATTTCATTTTATGTTTTCTAACTGCTCTCTAGCTTCCAACCGAGGGAATTCCACCACTGTGGGTGGTTCAATACAGATGAAATGAAACTGGCAAGTAGGAACCCTAAAGCAATTATTTTCAGCCCCTATTCAGTACAAATTTGAAAGCACTGTGATGTCATCTTTATGAGCTGATTATAGAGATGCTAAATAGTTTTCCTACTATGCTCCCAGATAGCTAAACTAGGATCTTTCTCTATAGTCTTCTAAACTATCTTGGTCTTTAGATCTTTTTTTACCCCGCCACAGTAACATCTGTTTAAATTAAACAACAAAAATCAATTTAAAAGACAGCAGAGTTATTTGTGTGCATGCTGAAGAATCAGAACTCAACCTGAGCCACATTAATTCCAGACAGAAACATGTTTCTGTGCTGCAACTTTTCAGGTGGCTACCACTGCGTATCCTGGAGTCATCCCGAAAACTACTGTGATTGCTGCATGATAAAACAGCCTAAAGAAAGTTGCTGGGAAGCTGAGGGCTGCTTTGCAAGGGGCTGTGAATCCCAAGCAATGACAGCAGAAAAGTTTCTTGACTAGGGACATAACTGTTTTGCACCTTCTGCCAATGGGAAACATCTGCACTGAAGCCTTTTCCCTCTGAAAGAGCACAGTTATTCAGAGAGGAGAATTTAAACTGCTTCTGAAGTTTAGCTGGTAACATTTACACAATGTTGATGGCATGTACTGTAGCTTTCTGGTCTAAATCAAGCATATTTTAATAATATTACAGAATACATATTGCCTGAACTTGTAGACAGTTTGCAACATGTCTTTTTTTAGTTCATCTGTGCATGCCTGTGAGCAAGCAAGGGGAGAAAATCTTTAAACTTGGTCACAACATCTTTGCAAAGTGACACTGAATATCTGTGTCATCCCACCCCAGCCAAATCAAGTCTCAGGGGACAGGAATTAGAAGAAATGTCTACCCTCTTCCCAGCCTGCTGGGTCTAAACATCATACTTTGTAAGAAACTGTTGGGAGAGAAAGAAAATACGTTCAAAGAGTAAAGAGAAGAAGAGAAATCAAACTTTCAGCCCCAAAGCAAGAGAGCGTTAGAAATGTTTAAACCAATTCATCAGCCCCTTCATCTCTAGCAATAAAGCCACTGTTCTGGCTTGCAGTCTCGGCAGGACTGCGTTTACCTTGGAGTTAGTGGTAGGCTGTGCTGGGGGTGACCTCTGTCTTGTCGTGCTTCATGAAGTTCTTTCTTCTGGGCTGAGCGCGCCGTCTGAGTGGTCCCCTCTGCGCTGGAAAAATATCCTGCAGCCAGAGAAATACGCTGCAAGAAGCTGCTGCTTCCTGGCAAATTTCACTAGAGTTAGTCAAGCAAACCCCTCCCAAGACCCAGCCCCTTTAGCCTCAGCTCATAGCGGGTGATATCATGGGCTTGTCTTGTAATCTGAGCAGAAGGACTGCAAACAGAAAAGAAATGGAGGTGGGGGGGGAATCTAGCCAGGGTTGCAAGGAAGGAGGTGGATTAGGAATATGAATGCTTTCTCAGGATGTTCCTAGAGAACAAATATTGAGAATCATATCAATACCAGTGTTAAATAATACAGTGCGATCACAGCAGTTTTTAAGCACCCCAATTTGATTCAGAGCCTCACAGTGCTAAGCACTCTACAAATTCACGGGGGTGCATGGTCTTACAGTACAGCATCTTTAAACTTACACCCCTTTCTATAGTTTGTAGAGTCTGCAGCATGCCATCTCCCCAGCTATTCAGGTATCAGCCACCTTAACCCTTCGGCACCCAGCAACTGCTTTTCCAGCAGCTCAATATTCTTAAAGCTCGTAACTACAGCAGCTCAAACCAAGGCACACACTTAAAAACCATCTAGATCTGCAGCAAGGGTTACTCCATACTCCTTGACGTCCCAAGGACTAACCAGATACTAAAAGCAATTCTTCATTAAAAAAACAACAGAAAAATCAGAGCATCTGCGGTGTGAACAGCTAGCAGTGAAATAGTAACACTGGTCTGAGCTAGTTGAAACAGTTCTTCTATCAACAAGTATCAGCTAAATCAATTAGACATTATTCTGAGGCAACTGTAAACTTCTGCAACCTTTTCAACTAGAGGAGGGTTTGTGTTTTTAAAACTGTCCTTTTTTTTTTTTAATTTAGGCTTTTAATGCATCATAACAATTCTATTCACTTCCACTTTCTGTAACTGTGAAAATAACAAGAAAACAGTGGCTTTCAAATCTCTATTGCAGAGAAGACCTTGAAATTTTGTCTTCTGACCCAATTTTGGACAGCAACACATTCTGAAGTGTCAGCATTTCCCAAAGAATGGAAATTTATTTTCTTACCAGCTTTGACCCTGGGTATTTACATCTACGTTCAATGGGTTTTTCAAACGAGTCAGCAGAAAGCTGCCAGGCACAGAAAGAACAGCAGGTATTCCCAAAGGCTAACTTTCAAAGGAATATCCCCATTGATTTCAGTATATTCATATTTGTAAGGGACTTTCCAGCAAGACCTTCCCTAGCACAGGGCTGCTGCCTATAGCATACTCTTCCAGGTTAGTCCTGCCTGGTTTCACATCAATTCTCAAATTAATTCTATTAATTATTTTGAAAAGTTCAAGTGCTTAACCCACATCTCTGGATACACTTCCAGCAATGTAACACCAAACCCTACAAGAACATGTCTGTCATCAGACTTTTCCCTTTTCCCAGGCTTTTCATCACTTCCTAAACACAATTTACCCACACCATGTAATGCCTGCTTCCTGCTCAGAGCACAAGTCCATTTTCTCAACCCCAAGCACAGGAAAAGCAGCATTTGTTCTTAGTCCCAGCTGCTCTGGCACTGATGTGCAGTGCTTCCCCACTCTCTGATGCCACCTTTTATTGGAATCCGATATTGCACTGACCTGGGCACCAACGTTAGAGGAAGCTGCAACACGCTGGCAACAGAAAGGAAGCTAGTTTGGAAGTGTAATGCAGCCCTGAATAATTTAAGGAAGGTCATAGCTTTTCACTGAACAAACTGACAATACCAGAGAAGCTCAACCTTGCTTACAAGAGCCCATAAGGTGTTCAGCACAAAGTCTCTCTTGCTCCCCGTTTCACAGGCTCTGTACATGGAGTAGCCTGGTCCAGAACTGCGGGTTCAGCCCGACATAAGAATAGTCTCCGTTACTTACTGGCATAGCAAGCTTCTGAGATGATACCCACCCAGAGGAGACTACACCAGCTGGTAATATTGGTAGGGACATGACAACCTCATTCCCGTGAGCTGGCAAAGCCTCCTGCAGGCGGTGCCCCAAGGTCAATCCTGTTGTTAAAGGAGGAAAAAAAAAAATTAGAAAGAGGACAGTTGTTTCTTGGTGTGATATAGAGAATATGAAGATGTCGGGACTTAAACCCAGGATGGCACTGAAAAGGAGCCTGGCTCTTCTTCCCAGGGAAGCCAGCACGAGTGGTAAGCAGCAGCAGGTCTTGCACGCTAGTCCACAGTGCCCTAATTTGCCTGTGCCGGGAATGCTCATGAAAGAAGTGAAGTGCTGCAAATTGCAATTAGCATCACGGCTATCAGCAGAGCACCACCTGGTGGGTCAAGCCTGGCCGGACTCGCCTCGCTCAGTCTCGGGGACATCAGGGCAAAAACGTGTCACAGCAGAAGCTGCACAGAGCAGAGCTCTTTCAGACTGGCAGGAAGCTGAAGGCAGTTTGGCCAGAGGAAGGAATGTGTGAGCGTCTGCTGATGAGGGCATGGAGAAACATGACAGCCTGCCGGAGGAATGTTTGCCGAATGCCCGGGTCGGGTAAGGATACAAGCAGCAAATGCCATGCAGGCTTCCAGCTGATGGAAGAGCTTGCTGGTTGCATAAAGCAAAACATTCAGC
>NW_008824357.1:2017211-2025387 GCF_000699105.1 Pygoscelis adeliae | reverse complement strand
CATGCTGGATTCAGGGAATTTGCTGCCCCCTTCATATTGAAGCTGGTTAAGACCAAAAGAAAAGCACCTAGCAAAAAAAATAAATTAGAAAACCCCTCAAAAATCATCTAGGCTACAGAAAAAAATGCTGCTCAAACTGGATTTGCATCATCTGGTCATGCAAACAGGTGACCAGGGAAACCACTTGCCAGGCCCACCAGCCATCCTATCACCTCTCAACCCGTTTAACTGTCACCTCGTTGCTCTTTGGGCTCTGTGGAGTTTGTTGCCCTTCACCAGGAGGTAAGCACAGACCTACCACCCCATACCTTATGCTCTTCCCAGCAGTAACCTTTCAGCTCCTTCCAACAAAAGGGCAAAGATGCACCCTTGTGGGCAGCAATACCATAGCTAACAGCGGGCACTGATTTTCTACATTCAGTGACTCCACACGTAATGGATATTTTCATGCAAAATACTTGTACAAGTACCAGCTACAGCTGAATCTGTCTCTTGGCCGTACACACGGGCACCATTTCAGGTCCACATCCCTTGCCTACATGTTTTCTTCTGCCTGAAGGACACACCTTGCCATATGGACAAGTCAAGACTGGTTTTGACCAAGTAGTCACAGTCATGGTCCATGCTCCCAAAAATTAGGTACGCACTATTAGGTTCTATAATCTCCTTTCTCCAATTTTCAGTTCTTTTAAAAAGGGAAGGCTCATTGCCTCCCCAAACCTTGTGTTTTCACCTTGTAGACTCTCTGGAGCCACAGGTCGACTTGACCTTTCAAATTCACAGAGCAGATACACTAAACTCCGTAAAGGTTGCTCCACACAGAGATGATCTAGGCGATACCTAAAGAACTGAAGGACCTGACTGCTCTGTAAGAGCGTTAATGACACGTGGCAATTTCCACACCAATTGGCCCTAGCGGAAAGTTCCTGCAACGTGTAATTGGAGAGCTATATCCCTGCTTTTGAGCTCATAGGATGGCTAACAAACACCAGCGATTCTGGAGAAGTAGGTCTATGCATCCCTCAAAAAAAGGCATAAGCCAGTTTATATAATATATTTAATCCCTACCAGAATTTCTACTATTTCCACATCAGGAGTTCGGTAGTGACTGAACTGACTTCCCAGACTCCCATCCCCTGCTATTTGGTTACTGCTAGTTGCTGTTGAAAGGACTGTAAACTTGCGTTGCTTCTATTCAGGGAGGGACTCTTGCATGACACAGCTCTTTTGCAGCCAGCAAAGCTGGAAAAACAAGATTCATTTTCTACAAGAAATAACTTCAATCCTTTGAGATCCCTCTTTCTCCTCCTCTGCATGTGTTCTAGTCTAATGGTCAATGCAAGACAGACAATGACCACATCGTGCTCACTTTCCACCACCCACTTGATTTTCCATGCTTTGCAGAGTCACCCCCTCAAATCTGCAGGCCTCAGCTTCTCAGTCTTGCTATTCGTATTAGCTAAGGCACAGCTGACCTCAATGCTCTACAAAAACATGCCGAAACAAGTTCTCTGCTGAAGTCCAGACTCTTAACGAATGGCCCATCCGAACAGAAGTGCAGATCAGCCTCATATGAGATTTGTGATAGACCCATGTCTTCCAGCTCTCGATTTGATGCATCCTCTAGAGGGTAACACACCTTCAACGTCCATTAACTACACCCAGCTCTGAGCAAACGCAAGGCTCATACACCAAGGTGGGTGGAAACCTGAAGCCCTGTGAAATACTCGCAGCAGATACATTCCTGTAGCAGGCACGGGGGCTCAGAGATGATGTCTGTTCTTGTACATGACAGCAGCTGTTCCTTCTCAGTCCCAGGCAGTTTGAACAATAGAGCAGCACATACATCTTTCTTGTATTCCTCTCCTTAACCTTTCAAGAAAGGGGTGGGGGGAGGCCAGTTAGTACTGAAATCTCCCAACTGGAATGTGAGCTTCTGGTTTTCCCAGGCCAAGGAAGACTTGAGCGCCAGGCATTTTGCAAGTACTTTTCATTCTCTATCTGTAAGAGCAATTACTGGGAGATCCTAGATGTCTTTGAGCACTGATTCAAGGAGTCAGCTGTTGAAAGGCAACTTCCCCCAAGCAATCTCCTGACAAAACGCAGGTGGCATACAGTATCTGACCAGCACACACCAACATCCTTCCTCATACATACAGGTTCCTGACAGGCTCCCTCTGTGCAACTCAGCCGCCCAGGAGATGAGTGTAGAAGGGAGTAAACAAAATTTTGCCCCTAAAAAATGTGAAAAAAAAAGAGATTTCTAGAAAGAAAAAGTTTGAGAAATCCAGCTTCACCAATTCGAGACAGTGACAACTCCATGGGAAAGCAGTGTGAACTAATCCCACAGGTGCAGTGAAATGACTCACGCACTAAAAGTCCGGGAAAGAGGGTTGCTTTTTGTCTTCTTATCCTGAGGGATGGCAGAGGTCCTGGCAGCTTACCATCCCCTCCCACTAGATGGCAAGAGTCCCCCTCCTAACAGCAGAGCCTCTGCAAGCGCAGACTTTTGTGTCCAGGGGTCAAGAGCCAGAGAGGGGACTTCTGGCCCTGAAGAGCACTGAGCAGATAGAACAGGCCTCCCATCCAGTCTGTCAGGATTTATTTTGCTGTGATTGGAAAGCTATGTCCAGGAGAAAAGGAGAAGAGGGGAGCAACTGAACAGAATAAGGCAGTTTGGTTGTAAAAGGGGAAGGATGCTTGAGAACACAGCGTACCGGTCTCCATCACTCCCAGGCAAATGCAACAAATCGCTCCTCATCCTTAAAAGGCATTACAGAAACATCTGTTTTAATATCCTTTGTGCTGATTCACTGTGACAGGCCAAAGAACACGTCCTAACAAGGACAGTCTCTGCTAGCGGTTCTGCTCTCGTGCAGAAACTTGAACAATTAGTTCGAGGACAGAGGCTGAATTTGCAAGAGAGCTCACTGCAAGGCCACGACACGGGATGCAGAAGGGAACAGCTATGTAGAACACGCATTACACACCCTTGCGTCTGATCCCACCATTTCATTAACACCCTTCATGTCTATGTGATCAGCTAGGAGCTAAGGACTCTCAGCTTTCATGGCAGGCGATGCCCTAAGAGTTACCTGAGATTACTGCCTTCTGCTATTTATTACTGCCTGCCAAAATTTGGCCATGGCAACCTAGAGAGCCCACTTAATGGGGAAAAAACTGGCACCGTTGGAATCTTGTTTGCAAGTCACCACTGGAGTTAGCAGCAGAAGAGAAACGCTGGTAAAGCGCCATACACGAGACCTAGGAATAGAAAACATCTGCAATCTGTAGGTTCAAATCCTGCCCTGCTCTGCACATTATTTGTAGCAGGGAACATAGAGCTAGTAACTTCCAGGACCCTGGAAAGCATTTGGAGGTCAGGCAAATCTGGACATCACATTTGTGTCTTCACGTTTGTATGTTGCCTGGTACAAGTGTGCTGAGCACTCCCTTTTGAAGATCAGGGCTCTAAAAAGTATCTCCAGCAACACAAACCACTCATCATCTACAAAGACACCCCTAACCTAGTCCCAAGCAATCTCCCAGCACCACTTCCTACCAATCCAAAGACCTTCAAGCACAAGCAGGCAAGAAAGTCGTTGTTGTCCTCCCATTCTTTAAACAAAGGGAGGGTGACCTGAAAAACCAACTGTCAGGACCAGGTCCCCTGAACACTACGCACAGAGAGGCTGATGCCCAGGGAGAGGGACACAGCAAGTCCTCACGAGGCTCATTTCGGCTTTCAATGAGCTTCATGCGTTATTTAGTAGCAACAATGGCAGAAACAATGGAACAAGCAAGAACAAGGTGCCCCCGATCAGGCATGCCATCAAGTCGCTACTATTGACTGTCCCCTTCGCTAAGTGCTGCAGAGACAGAAAACCCTTTTGTTTCCATAAGCTGCAGCGCTACCTCTGTAGGGCTGGCGTTCCTGGAGCAGCCACGTGCTTCCTCCCTTCCCCATCCTCTCCATCATACCCTGCCTTTCTCATGGGTACGCTTTTTGTCTCCCAACCACTTCTTCCATTAGGGGCCACGTTTGGCCTTATTTGCTTTGGACATTTTCCACACACAAAAACACAACAACAAAAAGAAGAGTGATACATTTAAGAGGCCATGAAGCCAAAAGCTTCAGTATCATTCACCTGTCCATTCCAGGTCACTGGGATAGGTCAAAGAGCAGTGCCCTTGCCTCCCCTCTGTGCTTTTCTGCGTGCCTTACCTGTCCTTAATGGACATGGAGAAAGGCCAAGGTGAATAGGAGAAGCAGAAGAAAGAAAATAAAGCATGTTAATGCAGAAACAGACACAAACAGATAAACATTACCATTGTGACTTGGGAATCCGAGCCCAGGAACAGGCACTGAGTGAAAACAGGTATTGCTAAGTCTCTTAAAGGAATCATGTTTCCCATGGTGTCGTTGCTTAGTGTAATCTCTTTGGAGGGGCTTATCCAGGGGTGGGATGGAAAGGCTTCTTTTTTTTTTTTTCCTCCCATCATCTGGAGCTACAAAAAGAGCTGCAAGAATAATATGGTTTTAGTCTCCTTCTCAGGAGATGTCACAAACTACTTCCTCCTCTTCCAGAGCCCCTGCCCCGCCCTGCAAACCCCTATGGGAGGGAAGGGAAAAAAAAAAAAGAAACAAAACAGAAAACCACCACACACACACTGTAATGCTAATTATTGGGACATTACAGCCACATTTTCAAAGAAGCTAAAAACTGAATTTGCAAACACTTGCCACAGGATAGTTCAAGCACTAAAAAGCACAGCAGTCTTGTAAACCCAGGCATTTAGGTTTGGCACTTAGCTGATTGCTTTTGAAAATCTCTGCCTCCTCCCCATGCCTTGTGGGCTTTAAGCTCTTAAAGCAATTAAAAGCACCTGCACATCTGTCAGCCTCAATATAGCAAACTAGCATGCAATGAACTCGCACAAAGCCCTCACACCGTCCATGTGCTGAGATCGTGTGCTGCATTACACAGAAGGATGGCGCGTGGCTCAAGCTCCCCCCGGCCCTGGGGACTGGACTGCCAAAGCCTCGTTACAGTTAATCAGCAGCACTTCGAGCACCCCAGGGGAGGTGCCCATGAAGGGGCTGACTGTTCCCCAGTCCTACCCCACAGGCCGTCCCATTAGCCTCACAGACACACCGGCAGTGAGGCTGTGGGAGCAGGGGGATCTGCAGGGTGCTCCAGTCTCTTCCTCGCACAGACACGCTCTCTGAGCGCACTAAAAACCTGTACATAAGTATATAATCGGGCCGACATGCTCAGCACCATTTTTGTTGCCCTCCACTGCCCTAATGGTCAGGCTGGTACTCAAAACTGGTTTTTAATGTCTTTTCTTCTAAAATACACCTTCCCAGGACAAAATCCTACTCTCTTCCATACCCAAAACCCAAGCACATCCCAATTACAGCATTAAAACCACCTCCTGAAAGCAGCAAAAGCCTGAGGCTCCAAGTCATTGGTGTTCTACTCTTTCCAAAGGTACAGGCCAAGGACAATCAACCTTTTTAGATCCACAGCCTAAGAATCTGCTGAAATTCCTCTCGACACACTCACTTTTCTCTAAGCAACAGCAATCTACCCCAGGACTGCTGCTAAATCAATCCAAAGCCACCAGTCAGTTTTAGCCTTGGTTTTCCACTTCAGTTCCCCGCTGCAAACCACTCCGCACACTTTGCTCTCCTCCACAGCATCATACCACGCTTTTACCGCACCTTCCCCACGGTTCCGCAGCAATGAAAACACAATCCCATCCCTTCTCCAACAGGACCAGAAAACTTCATTTTGAAGCTAGAATACCTGAGATAAGCAGATACATTGCCAAAGAGCACCAGGCAAGAGCACAGCACCATCTCCTTCCTCGGCCCTATGTTCTCCCAGCCCTTATAGGCTCTTGCTTCTAATGAGTATGATGGCTTTCTCCTGTGCACCTTTAGGACACATAATTAATTCAGCTGCCTCTCCCTGTGCCCCCTATACCTGTGTGAGATCAAGGGGCTTAACTCCCAGCTTGCTGGAAGTAAATAGGGTCCCAGTGCTGCTTTTGCACAGTGTACTCAATTCCCTGAAGCTCACTGTACTCCTACCAGGGTGTGCAACATATTGGTCACAGATGGAACAGCTGAGAGTCAGGGTTTGAAGAAACTCAGCCCATTCCCCTCAAATCTTTCAGTTAGCATTACAACAATAAAGACATAATGCAGCAGAAAAACCTGCAGAAAGAAACACAAATCTAAGAAGCAACTGGGGGAAACAGTTTATTGGAAGAAGAAGAAAAAAAAAAAGGCAAGCTGTGAAACTGAGCCTCAGTGACTGGCATTACCATGACAAATTGACCCTTCTCATGCACAGGGAGGGGCAGCTGAGCATCTAATGAGATTTCTTGGGAAAAGCAAGCCCCCAAGCAGGTAAGAGCCAGCTGGTTTTAGTTTTGAAGATAGTGTTCACCCCCACCTCGCTTTGAAGCACCTTGACACCTGCTCACCTTATCAAGCAGTTTACCACCCGATATCTGAATGAGGGGGAAAATACACATACAAAACAGGGCTCTGTGCACTATCTTGCATGAATGAAGAAAGCTTGTTTAAGTTTCTAGGCCTTATACTTGTTTGACTCTGGTTTTTCATACAGTGCTTAGATTTTTAATGAACAGTAGCTGCTCCCACAACCAATCTCTGCTGGCAGTATCTTTTTACTATCATAGGAGGAAACTGTGTATTGGGCCATCTTTATTCTGCCCTTCCTCAACCAAATCAATAGAAAAAGCAGGACAATACTGCTGGGATCCTGGAGGAGAAAAAAGTCAAAGGAAAAAAAGAGACACTGTACACTGCAGAGCAGTCACTGGTACGTTGAAAGCTTCCTGCCCGTTCATGCCCCATTTTCCTGATCACTTCCTCACCACCATTCGCCATCTTATCTTTTTTTCACATTCCAAACACTCCTGCTTCGTATCTTCATGCCCCAGTGTGGTGCTTTCAAAAACAAGTGTGGAAACCCTAAAGCAGGCACACGATACTTTATGTAAGCACAAGACCAATCTGTCTCCCTTATCCCAGTGCTGTACCTGTCCCTACTGTGTTCACCAAGCTTGCTAGCTGCGGCTTGTTCTACCAAAATCTTCTTAAGCTCTGGGGGCCATAAACCACATACTTCATTGTGCACAGCCATAGTTTGTCCATCCTACAAGATAAGAAAGCAATGTCGAAATCCTGCGCTTGGTTCAACCATGACATAACTTTAGACAACTGTTTTTCCTTTCAGAAAATGTTTTTACCACCTTAGTTAAGGCCAGAGTAGGTTTTTTTTTCTCTCATGACTGTCCATTATTTAATAAAAATGAGCTTCTGATTCTAATGAAGAATCAATTTTAAAGTTATACATTAAGATGATTTTCTCTTTTTTTTGTTTTTGTTCTCTTAAGCGTTAAGAACATTGCTAAAAAAAATGCTGCAGCATCTAAAAGGAAATTCTATTTTAGGTCTGAAACATTCTTCCTTCAACTTTTTCATGTTTTTATAATTTTCAGAAGTTTTTACTGGCCTTTTTGGAGTTGGTTTTTTGGTTTTGGTTTTTGTTTTTTTTTTTTTGCTTGCTGCATTTGAGACACTCTCTCTTCTGCTTAGAGATGCTTGGCATCTGCCTGGATTTTGCCAAGTCACACACTGATACTTCCTCTCCCCTTTACCACTAACATCAGCCCTTGTCCAAAGGGGGCTGCTTTATCTAAGCACGCAATTAGAGGCTCTGTACTCAGATTTAGGCATCTCAGAAACAGGAAGTACAGGCTCTGTAACAATTGGCAGTGTCAGTTTTCTGATAATTCTTATCAGCCTACGAGTGCAACAAGTTTGTACCACAGTTCCAGACACCAGAAGTGAGAGGTGCATTATCTAAGCTTTCGCTCAGATGGTGCTCAAAAAATAGCAAAATGCAAAACAGACTCTCAGCTGGTGAAGTGCTCAGATTTGTCACGTACAAAAAATCCTTTACAAAAGGGAGACATTATTTGTTATTTCTGAACATTCAGTTAAAGATTCTGTTGCCGTTTCAAAATTCCACCGCATACCCAGTTAATTCTTACGACTGCAACGCAGCCATCTACCAGACACTGGATGGAAGGAGCAGGAAGTTTAGCACCTAAATTTAGCTGCAGTTCAGCA
>NW_008824357.1:2008317-2017176 GCF_000699105.1 Pygoscelis adeliae | reverse complement strand
CAAGCATATCGAAAGGAGACAGTAGAACAATTCAAAGTATCTAGATTTTTAGATGAATACACTGCACCTTAAGTATGACAAAAATGGTATCAACGTGTCTAGTTCTCCAATACTGCGAGAAGTAGTTTTCCAGCTTATTCACACCTACTAGAAGAGAAGAAAGTTTTGCCAGTTGGATACAAACCATGAGAACAGAAGTGATACTGTGCAATAAAATATCCATACACCAAAAGTTCATATAAATCCCACTTTTAATCATGGACAGGTTTACTTTCAAGTAAAATTAACAGTTTTAAATAAAATATAAATTAACAAATCAGAGTACTCCGAAACAAAAAAAGAGACACTGTGCATGTCTACTCTAGCAGAAAGAAAAGCCTAGGCATATTCCAGTTCTCTTCACCTTCCTGGAGTTTCAGGGAGATCTCTGAATGATTATGAAACAGAAATAAAGGATTAAAAAGTAGTGACTTTTGCCACTATGAGGATATAGCTTCCAAGACAAAAGGGGAAACTGTCGCAAATAAACAAAACTGATTTAAGCAGTTTTGTGGAAGCACAGCATTGGGTGCAATAGATTTTTCTTCTCCATCACAGTACTTATCCCAGAATATAAAATCAGATTAAGCTGTCCTAAAAGGTTGTTTTCTTACTGCTTTTGAAAACCCTGCACTTCTTTTTCTTTGACTGAGGAGACTCAGAATTGAGAATTCAAGTGATATCAATCCTGGAATCTGGAAAAGAAAATAAAAACAGTCCTCATTCATCCTAGCTAACATGATTTGACAATCTCACCCAAAGGATGAGAATTCACACTCATTTGTTTACCATACATAGCTTAAGCTGCTGCTGCTCATTTACTGACGAGTCTTTGCTCGTCCCCGTACACACAAAAGTGCAATATTAAAAAAAGAAGTAATTTTTGGCAGATATTGTCTAATGAGACTAAGCCAAGTTGACCCCATTTTCCCATATTTTCAAAGCCTAGCTGCATTACACACTCCAGGCAATCTGCTGCTTCAATGATTCAAAGGGACAAAAAGGAGGAACCCTGAGGCAAAAATGGCTTTTTGAGTAGCAAGTCCAATAAAAGCTCTCCATCACAGCATCTCATAAGGGTCCTGCTATCTTCTGTGGTGGGAGGCCTTCCTCAATCCATAGGGAAGTAGACGAGCTGTTACGCAACATTCGCCTGTGGATCCGTCTGAGCCTTAGCAAGTACAGCAGGATGGAGAGCAGCACAATCAGAAAACAGACAAAAAACAAATAGTGATTGTAAACAAAGGAGAAGCTCCTCCAGTGGGAGTGACTTCCACGGAAGTTTTCTTGCTGGATGTCTCTGAAAAAAACCAAAGGGATAACAGACATAAGTTGCAAATCAAACTTTGCCTTCAAACTATCTTACCACAGGAAACAGAGCCCATTTTAGTAGAATAGTCTTTATAAAGCATTACTTGAGCTACCTGAAGTAAGTGCTGAGGTTACGTATAATGCACTAGAAACAACATCTTGTCTCCCCCTATCTGTCAGCTGCTTTGCTATCACCATACTTCTTCCCTTCATAAAACCCCTGTACCTTCCACCCAAACACTCTTCCCAGACATTTGAGAAAACAACCGGTACCTTAAAGGTAAAAACCGTGTTCGGTAAAGAATGGCTCCCAAGGTCCATTGCACCTCTTTATCATAAACCTGCAGAGCTGTTTTCAAATTGCTGTAACTCACAGGAAAAGAGAAGCCACTGTGAAATACTTCATACATCCAGGCAGACTTAAAACACTGGTACCTATAGAAAGAGTAGCATAAAGTCAAGCTGACGGTTAAAGAGTCCCAGAGGACTGGGGAGCACACACAATTATCAGTACTTTTTTTATGGCTGATGCAATATTTAAGGTTATATTCACACTTCCAATTATTTCATTAAATGGATCATTTGGACATGACCTCTCCCTGGCAACTCTGCATGAATGAATTTGCTGTACAAACACAAATACTTACTTCAATCTGTGGAGATCAGCATGTGATGCATAAAGACCACGGTCAAAATGTTCCCGTAGGACAGACCACTTAGTGGCACAATAATCCTTCAAGGAAAAAAAAAAAAAGGAAGACTTCAACATTGCTTCTGCCTTGAGAAGAAAAAAATGCCACTAGATAAGATGCTCTGTAGATACCAGAAGCTAGAAAACTCAAAAATAACGGCTTCCCTTGCACTGCTAGTAAGTCAGACCACAAATTCCATGGTATTTTCTGTAACATTTTGATCCATACTTGGCATTTGTGATTAGTTTAGTATTCAGTAGCACTTAAACTCTCTGGTCATGTACTTGGAGATGAAAAATAGACAACCTATTTTTAGGGCATTGACAAAGCAGGTCGTATTCCTCTACTTCATGTTGTAGCCTTACTTTAAACTGTCCCCAACAGACTGATCCCTGTTAGGAGCAATGCCTGAGAAACTGGCACAAAATGTACAAAGCAAGAAGAAAAGGAATTCTTTTTCTAACAACCAAGACATTCCTAAAAAGAAGCAAGGGGTGGAAGCAGCACGGATTTCCCCATTATCAGTAGTTCTGCTGGAATTTGACTACCATGAGTCCCGTTCCCTCTGAAGTCAATTTTACTATTGTGCCTTAAAACAAGTATTCTAAAAGAAAATGCAATGAGGAGAAGAGATGCCCTGTGATAGTTCATTGCAGGGTAAAAGGGTTTTGCATCTTTAAAGGAAGAGTTTTGCTGCAAGACTTTCAGAACAAAATGCTTCTGGAGAGCAGTTGTTTTGAATTAGAAAAAGTTTATCTCAAGAACACTTTACCTTTGCGGCTTTAGTAAATTTAGCAGCATTGTAATCTCCTCCCATGCGTAACACGTCCTCGGTGCAGTAGTAGAACTCTGAGAAACCATAGAATTCACTGTTCTGAAAGTGCACAGCAGGCTGATAGACACCATTAAGAGACGTCTGCGTTTCGTTAGTCTTATTCATGAACGGTTGAATAATTTCGCGACACAGATTAAAGTCTCCTGTTCCCCGCAAATACATTATCTGTCCGTTCTGCTGGATCTCATCCTGAGCATCCCGGGGCAGGCAAGGGTCTAGGTAGGGTGAATCAGAAGTCATGCCAGTCTGTTTGCCCAGCAGTCTGTATAAAGGAGCAAGCACAGTAACAACTGCATATTCAGAAACACCAAGCTCTGAGATACAACAGCATCAAAACAAAGCATCCCCATTTAAAGAAACTTCAGCATAGCATGCGGCCCGCTGTCGAAATTAAGTTTTACATCAGGATACTTTACTAAATATATTCAAGTTAAGGGGTTACTGAGCCTAGTGATGCACAGAACCCGTATCTCCGAGCAACTGCAGCCAGCTACCTGTTTTTAAGCACTGTAGCTGTAAATAGACTGTCTTCGTATCTCTGGCGTGCTGCATTTCCTCCAAAGCCAAGGAATGTTGCAACATAGACTCTATACACGTGCTCAGTTTGATGAGCATCACAGCCCAAGTTGAATTCTGCAAGTAAGTTTTTGGCTACTTCCTCCTGCAGGAACACAAGCACCGAGATTAAATTTAAACAATATGAACCAGAACCTAAAGATGAGTTCTTTGGACAACTGGATGCCCCTGGCATCTTTAAACTTCACTCCTTACTCGTCTATTTTGCTTTTCACAGGTCCACGTTACCTTCTACTTCATATGGAGAGCAAAGCATATTGACTGCAGGGAACTGCATTATCACTACTGATACTCAAGGAACTGTAAAGGCCAGGAACTGCTACTATGGATGCTAAAGTATCTTTTCCTATGAAAAAGCATATGCTGTGGCTACTAATTTCAATGCTACCATTTCTGACCGAGTCCCCATACTACCGATTGCTAGGCTAGGTAGATGTATGGTCTGCCCAGCAGAACTGTTCTTCGGTTTCCAATCTGGAGTTCTCAAGCTTTTCAGGAGACCTGTCAGTCACTCAGCTCTCCTCACATACCATACATCAGTCACCTGCAGTAGCTTTTCAGATATTTAAGAGCTGTGCAGCAGAAGCACTTCATACAGACCACGCTTAGAAACGTAGCGTAACATTGCACGGCTCCCAGCTGACGTTGTAAATGAAAAACAGCAGTAGGACTGTAAGCGTCACAGTCAGTTGTTTGACTCTCTTGTCATTCTCTGTCTGGGAACCTGGACAGGTTCCATGACCAGAATACCTATTTTATATTGGCTTATGTTCAGATAGAGCCATACAACAGTCATCATATCAATTGTCTGCAACTCTTCCTATTTCCAATTCATGTTTGACGGGGGCAATCTGCTCTGAATCTAAACGCCCATACTTTTGTTTAACAGTCCAAACTGTGTGTTACACCATCTGTCTGAAAGGCATTGTAGTGACTAAAACCTGTAATAATGAAACCCCATCATTTCACAGGAAGATTTAAAAAAAAAAAAATCATTATAACAGTGCATTGAGAGTCGAAATGTAAGAAAAGCATAAAAGCTCTCTTTCAGATAATTTCTCAATGAAGTTAACGGGAAGTTATCCAACTCCAAAAATTCAGAGATTACTCTAGAACTCAGCAGATTGAAGTCAGAGCAATTTATGTTCCATTTAAGACTTACAACAAAGAAATTTGCTTCCTACAACAGATGAACTGTGCTGAGGACGTAGGACATATTTAAACAAACTGTAGCGTTACCCCCATGTTCTGTTAATTCAGTTTCTACCAACCTAACTTAAAGGAAGAAGCTGTATCTTATATAAGTTCTTAGATAAGAGTCACCACCACACAACTTTTGGTTTCTAAACTCCAGAATACAGTCTCTTAAGTATAACAAATTTAAGAATCGTACATACATACATGCACACACACAAAGAATGCATGTCCACTTACAACTTAAAAATTAATGGCAAACTATACTAATTGAAATAAACATTTGACTGAACAAAATACAAATGAATTGCTTAGCTGATGAAGGACTTGTATTTGCCATCTTCTCTTGCCTTGGTTTTGGAATGTGATGTAATGAAGAATAGGACTCAAAACAAAGAAAACAAAACAACAAATATGCATTAAAATAAACCAAAAGGAAAAGAAGAAAGTTGCACAGATAATAACCTGCTGCGAAGAGGCAAAGCTTACAGTTTTAGGGACTTCGTATGCTATCTGAGTCGACACTCCGCCCATGTCAAGAATACCCACTGTCCTCTTACGAAAGATGGCCTCTTTGTTTTCACTGCCTGGGACATGCACCTCCACAATCGCTTCATCCTCTGGATAAAACAATGAAAGGGCATTGAGAAATACAACTAGGGTGGGCCTAAAGCAGCACTACACTACTTCTAGTTAACTTATTTTTTGTAGCAATGCAGATCATTGAAATTTCACACACAAATTAAACCAACATCAGCATCTGCACACGCACTACTCGCTAACGTCTCGATCTAAAAACATACCAGCAACAGCGAAAGCACAGGAATGTACCTGAAGTCCTTCCTAAAGTCCAATTCACAATTAAGACACTTACCATCATCTGTATGTTCAAATCTTCCAAGAACAAAGTTGATGCCAATCCATGCATATACTCCTACATGCATAAGAAAACATATTTCAGGAATATCTGGTACATATCATCTTAAAAGCAAAGAGGCATTTTTTGCATATGAGTTAAGATATATCACTGCTCATATTTTATTACACAAAATACGTAGAAGCTAAACATTCCTGACAAGTTATTCTACTCCTCCTCTCCCAAGTCAAGGCTATGATAAAAATCCTAGTTCAACGTATTAAAGGCAGTCTGATGTGTAAATTTCAGAAAAAAAGTAAGCACGTTAGCTTTTAGAATGATTTTAAGCCTCTAGTGAGCTAATCACATCAAAACATCGCTCCTTTAGAAACCTTTTTTCCCTGCGAAGTTTCTTCCATCGAGAATGTTGTGCCTTATCCTTAGCCCCCCTCCCCAAAGCCAGAGAAAATTCCTGCTAAACACAGATAAGTTTTTACTGCTAATTAGAAAACATTTAGACAAGTTAGAAGATCACAGCAGATGATCATCTCCACACTCCATATGTTGCTACTGAGGAATAAGGTCTCTCAACCGAACCAGAATTTTAAAAAGCAACAAAAAAAAAATTATCCAAGTTGTACGGTGAAAGTAAAACATTTCAAAGGTAACTTTTCCAACATTAACCTACCTTCCTGTTTCCCCGAAATAACCTCTGCATGCGAGTCCGAAAACAGAAAATCAAAATGCACAGGAATATCAGTGAGCAGATCTTCAAGTATTGCCTTCTGCTGGCTGCAGAATTACATTTTGAACAGTTAAAAATAGCCAGACACACCAGGATCGCTATTCTAAATGCTAAAAATAAGACAGCCAATAACCTTTCTGGCAGAATCCTCATTCCTGCAGTACACAGAATATAAAGCGGAGTCTCTTTGTGTTTTGCACGTGGCACGTGTTCGGCAGCAAAGCTCAGAAGCGGAGAAATATAATCACTGACCTTTTCAGGAGAGCTGGCAAACTCCGAAATGCCTAGTGAAACAGATAAATATGAAAGCGAAGCAACTCAAGCTTTGGTTATCAAGATTTTCCAGAAATACCCAACACACAGGAGAAACAAACAACCCAAAGCCAAACCCAGGAAATCAACTACGGAAATAAGAAAATAAGAATGAAACTAACACTTCATCATCCTCAAACATTAAACAAAAGCCTGTATTAGGTATATTACCTATTTATAGAATTGGTTCAAATAGCTTTACAGAAAGTCAATTATTTATTCACTAAATAAACAGAACCAAGTTAACTGACAACTGAACCGGCAACTGTCTTAGTCTACAGAGAAACCTCCCCCTCCTGCCCGTCAGTGTCACGTTTCAAGCTTTAAAGCTGAACAAAGCTCTCTGCAAGCCAAACCCAAAGAAATCTGGAGGAGTGCCACGCTGACAACTTGCAAGTGTCCTTTACCCGGACACTTTAAATACGGGGTTTGAAAAAGCAAAGTTAGGATAGGCAACTATCTAGAAAATTGCATCTAAAATCAATTTCTTTCCAGTACCTGGTTTAATTTTCATAACCACTGGTTTTCTGTTTTTGTCCCTCATCTGTTTGATGTCCAACAGATCATGCGGATTACCATTGTGCCTTGGCCAACAATACACAAAAATCCTAGAGCCGCTGCTGCCACAGTCCACAACGATTCCATAGTTCAGATTGGGGTTGTTCGTATCTGTAGCTTCAGTGTCAGTTACTCGGGCAAGATATCTAGAAGAAAACCAGGCGTTACTACGTGGCAATTAAGTTCCAGATGGGAGTTTTTCTCAACATCAGACTCAAAACAAGACAACAGTTTCCATCGTAGGAATCACACAGTTTTTGCTATTGTACCGTTGCTGAAGAAAAAAAGTGAAGCGCCACCCGTAAGAATCAAATTCCCAGACTAAATACCAAAAGTAATTTCCAAAATAATTTATTACACAATATTTTTGCACCTATAGTTTTACTGAGCTGCTACAGATACATAAAATAAGATATCCGAAAGCTGAATCATTGATAAATTAAAATCAACTTGGATAAGGAAAGCTTCCTAAAAAAGCAGGAAGTTTTTCCCCGCCATTCCTGTATTTTACAGACACAACCTGTCAGCGCTTTCTCTTTCACACCAAAACTACCTTTCATTCCTTTCCACAAAAGCCTTTTCAGCTCTCACCTGTGGAACCTTTTGTCCCTGTACGCACGCCCATACTTATTGCGGAGGACTACTAGAGAGTAGTAAAGCAAAGAGACAGCAGCAGCAAGTATTCCTATCACAACGATCTGCCGCAAAGTGGTGTTGAGAATACGTGGACATCCCACCGGGGAGATGCTGAAGTGCCAAGAAGCAGGAAGCAAACATGAGATGCTGATCCTAAAATTCAAAGAGGATTATCTGCTTTAAGAACGGACTTCGTTACCAAAAAGAAACACAATGCATTCTGAAACAAGCTACGGGCAAACAGATTCTTCATAAAACTTGTTACTTTGCTCTAGCTTTGCTTTGCTCATGCTCTGGCTTGAGTGTAGTCAAGACACCATTCCCACCTTTGAATTCATGATTAGCCATGAATTCATGATGAGGGTCGCTGTCCTTCACTCAAAAGACATCACAATTGAATTTGACCGTTCCTTTGGGATTCTTACCTCCCCATTTTGGGATATGATCAGCGGACGGAAAGACCAGCTGGTGTTCAAACGTCAGCCGGTCACCTCAGGCCGAGGTGATGGCACATCAACCATTCTCAAAACCATTGCTCTTCTGTTCCTGAATTAAAGAGAAAACATAGATGATCTTCTAGACAGCATTATGAAGAGCATTGCCAGCAGGTCGAGGGAGGCGACCCTTCCCCTCTACGCGGCACTGGTGAGGCCACATCTGGAGTGCTGGGTCCAGTTTGGGGCTCCCCAGGACAAAAAAAATACATAGAGCAAGTTCAGCGTAGGGCCACAAAGATGAGGAAGGTACTGAAGCACCTCTCACGTCATGAGAGGCTGAGAAAGCTGGGCCTGTTTTACGTGGAGAGGAGACAGCTCTCATGAATGCATATAAATATCTGACTGGAGAACATAAGGAAGAAGGAAGCAGGCTCTTTTCTCACTGGTGCCCAGTGCTGGGGCAAAAAGCAATAGGCACAAACCGAAATACAGGAAACTCCATCCGAGGGCGGACGGGACACTGGAAGAGGTTGCTCAGAGAGGCTGCGCAGTCTCCATCCTCAGAGACGCTCCAAGCCTGACGGGACACGGACCCGGGCAACCCGCTCTAGCTGACCCTGCCTGGCGCACAGCCGCGCGCTGCTCCGCTCGGGGAGCCGGACGAAAGT
>NW_008824357.1:2002272-2007445 GCF_000699105.1 Pygoscelis adeliae | reverse complement strand
CAACACAAACATCTGCGCGTGTGTTACAGACACACAGCCGTGCTGCAGCACCGGCAACAACCGTCACTATGACCTAAGCAACAAAGACATGGGTCTGGTTCAAAAAAAAGGCAAGCAGAAAGCTGCTCCCCGCCTCGAAGGGGCCGAAAACCTGCCGGCGAAGCAAGGAACCCTCCTGCGCGTTGCCGCTGAGCGGCAGCACAGCAGCTCCGAGATCCCCTCGGAGAACCGGAAAGGAAAAGTTTATCCCTGGGATAAACTAGAATGTATTAATCCCAGGAATGACCTCGCGGAAAGGCTGGGGAGCTTTGCCGGGGGGTCACCTCTCCCCCTGGGGAGCGGTTCCCGGGGGTCCCGGAGCGAGCTTCGGCCTCGTCCCGGCTGCCGCGGTGAAATCGAGCGCGGCCGCGTGAGCGAGACGGCGCGCTTGGCCATTAATGCATGTCCAGGCGCAGGTTTGGAGGGTGTTGCATAAAGCTCTCCTGGGTTAAACGCTGCTTTCCCAGGAGGAGGGGGGTAAGCGATACGCTGGGTGATTTCGTAAGGTCAAAAATTGGTCCCCTGTGGTCCCTGTTCATTTGCAGAGAGGAGGAGCTGGACCTGTCAGGCTGCTCCGGCTTCTCCACTTCTCGTTCCCTCTGCCACCACAAATCGTTGTGTTACAGACTTCACCTTCATCCCTGGGAGCCCAGCAGGAGGGAATTGGAACAAAACTGAACACCCAGCCTGACGGCTGCTGTCATTTCCTTAATGCACGCTGAGTGCCTGCTGTTTGTCCGTCTGTCTGTCCATCACCCGCCTCTGTAGTCGCTCAGACGCAATGCTGTATTTTGGATGTCCCAGCTTGAAACACCCCATGAAGGCTTTGTCTCTGGACAGTGCGAAGCCCTTAAGCGAAGGAGCATCGAGCCTCTGCCACGCGTGTCACGGGAGCATCCAGAGCTACTCCTGGCTTTTGAAAGCCACGGTCACATCGGGAACAGAGAAACCAAATCTGGCCCGTGGTGAAGAAGCAGAGCCGGGATTGCCTGGCTGGTCCCCTTATGAAAAGCAGACGTGACCGAGGAGCCGCATTGCTCTGAGCAGGATCCTCTGCAGGACTTCTCCAGCTGGAGGGGAACGTGGAAGGCAGCGGGTTTTCACACGAGTTAATTTACTGCTGTGTTTCCTCTTCCTCTTTCTCTGCTCACAAGAGAAACTTTCATCTTTGCCCCTCAAGCCGCTGTCGGTGCTTCTCAAAAACACTTTGGCTTTTGCTTCCCCACTCGGCGCAGAGCCACCAGTGCACCCAGCCGTCCCCGGGGAGGCCCGCCGAGCCCACACGCTGGGTTTCACATCTGGGTTTTAAGTGCTGAATTTTGCATGACGGCTTTTGCACGCCAGGTTTTACACACCGGGTTTTACACACCAGATTTGGCACACCGGGTTTTACACACCAGATTTTGTATGCCAGGTTTTGCACACTGAGTTTTGCACACCGGGATTTGCGCACTGGATTTTGCATTCTGGGTTTTGCACGCCGGGTTTTGCACGCTGGGATTTGCGCACTGGATTTTGCATGCCAGGTTTTGCACGCCGGGTTTTGCACGCTGAGTTTTACTGCCGGATAACCAGGGTGGGGTCAGGGCTACGCTTCCCACCAGGGCTCACCGCAGCTACTTTGCCATGCGCTGAGAACGAAGTCGCTTGTTTCCAGTGTGTTTTTGCACGATAGTTGAAGTGCTTTACTGAACTTCTCATAGAAGCAATGCAGAAATATAGTGACTAAGCCAAAGGAACGCACGGTGCCCCGCGGAGCGAGGGCAGGTTGCCCAGGCAGGGCAGGGGAGAGGGCTTTGCTGGGGGCTGGAGGGAGGACTGCAGCCACCCTCCAGGTGTACGGCTTTCCAAGACAGCCAAGACATTGGGCTTCTTTAGGATTGAAACGTTGCAACTCTTGTCCGTGGGTATATATCCCTCGTTAGTTTGGACCAAAGCGGAGCAGACAGTATTGAACTTGCAGGGAAAGCTGTGCTGGGTGTGGAACCCATCCCCGGCATGGCTGGACGAGGCCCTGGGCAAGAAAGCAGGTGCTTTGGGATGGCAAATTATGCCGCGCTAATGACAAGACCTCCGGGGAGCTCTTAGACCTGCTCTTGCTTTGCAAGAGAAATGCAGAGCCCTGGGGCAGCTGCTGGAGCTCGTGTCAGCGCGAGGGCTTGGAGGAAGGAGCAAACTTCTGCCAGCGGGGTTCAGCCCAGCGAAGGTGCTGAGCCTGTTGTCCCACGGGGTGAGGAGGTGTCCCCTTCAGGGCTTCCCTGTCCTCGCTCACCACGATGGACATTCAGCCACCGGCCTGGTGGGACCCATCCTGGCATTGCACAGGCTCCCACCGGCCGCGCAGCTAAAAGCCCAGCTGCTCTGGGCAGCCCCTCGGTCCCTTTCCAAGCTTAATTCGACCCAAAAGCAGTTGCTGCAACTCGTGACGCTGCGGGGAATGGCTGCAGGGCAGCCGGTTCCTGATGCTGCCGTCATCTACAGAGACGAAGGCACAAGCAGGAGCATGTCAGCAGCGGCAAAGTCTTTGTGGAGGGAAAAAAAAAAAGAAAAGAAAAAAAAGCCAGCGCTGCCATCAAACCATGCAAATAGAAAAGCTGCGCTGGGGGGTGGTTTGCCGGGGGCTGAGCGTGGTTTCTGTGTCACCGGCAAGCTTTGGCCAAGGGTTGGCCTGGGCCGGACTGGGTGTTAGAAATATTGAAAAATATGCAGAAATTGAGAGCTGCCGATAAAACCGTCGTTACCAGAGTCTGCAGGCGGCACAAAATGGAGGCCTAGGAGGAATGTGCAAGTTGTTTTTGTGCATGCTAATTATTTCCAGATGCATGCTCTTTGCAGCGACGGAGAAGATATTAGTTGTTTGTGAATATATTTCATTCCACTGTTAACAGTATCACCAGTGGGAGTAAAACTTCCCCCACTGGCTGTTGCTCGTGCTCGTGAAGCGAGCCCGGGCTCTGGCTTGGATGATCTGCCGAGGAGAGCTCCCAGCGTTTTTGCACGGGAGGAAGGTTTCCTCCAAGCACCAAATCCTGCTTTGTTCCCCCCATGCAATTCGGAGGAAATCTGGGATAAAGCCACGCTGCTAAAATCATCGGGCTCGCTCTGAATTGGTGCCTGGAGAAAGCAGCTTGATGGAGACCCAGAGCAGCACCGCAGAGTTCGCCGTTAGCGGGGCATTTGGGCATCACCCATTTCCAAAGGAGAAGCCGCCTCTGGGACATGCACAGGTCGACCCTGACAGCCCGAGCAAGGTGTGTGCAGGGTGCCCGGCCCCTATCTCGGGGGAGCACGTCGCCCGCCCCGCCGCACCCTCCCACATATCAGCCCGCGGTGTGCACTGGGGCGAGCAGATACGGGAGGAGCTGGGGCGTGCGGCGGCTGTCGTTGCTATTCAAGGTGGAGCACCCCGTTTTTTTGGCCGGCAGGGGTGTGAAGGGGGATGTGGAGGAGGAGGCAGGGCTGAGCCATGTCTCCCAACTGGACTTTTCTTCTTGCATTTTTGTGTTTATTTGTTAAAACACCCCTCTTCCCATTTCAAAGCCGGAGAGGCGTCCCCGCAGCCAGACCTCCCCAGACGTGCTGGCTGTGCTCACCCTGGGGCAAATAAAGCTGATTTTTCACTTGCCTGCAGGCTAGGACTGCCCGCCAGCCACGGCCCCATTTGCAGAGCCTTCATCTCATCCTTTTTTGCTCGCCGTCTTTTAATCACACAAAACCCTGCCCAGAAGAGATGGTGAAGCCCATCAAAATTAAATGACTTGACCAAGGCCGTGCGAGGAGTCGGTGGCAGAGCAGGATCATCCCGGGCTTTACACATCCCCTGAACGACAAGCCAGGATTTTCTCCCTCCTTTCTGGATCTAATTTTGCTAAGTGCTAGAAACAAGGCCAAAAAAAAAAGAGAAGAGCCATACCCAAACCCAGCAAACCCTGTGGGATCCTTTCATCCTCCTCTGCCCAGTGCCACCAGTCAATCCCGAAAGCACCACCAGCATGTGCTGCGCCTTTCCCATTGTTTCCCCAGGGCTTCAAACCAGAAAGGCAAGTTGATGAAAAAATTCGGTCCAGGAAGTTATACAAAAGGCAAGCTTAATTATACACATTGGGTATTGCCTCTCCCTGTTCCACTAATCCATTGAGCTAGGTTATGGTAAATTAGGTGAGATTATGTGAGCGCTGAAATAAAACCCACAGGCCAAATTCCTCGCATCCACACCTCCTTTACCTCTGAGGTTGCATAAATGTTGATGGGCGCTGGGTCTGTCTGCATTGCTTTGGTGGAGCTGCAGTGCTGAGTTTTCAGATTTCGGCTCTTTTGGCATAGGAGTAATCCCGCAGCATCATTAGAGCTTAATTCTCTCTAATTTTCTTTGCATTCATTTTCGTGGCCCTCACTGACATCACTGCGGTTGATCTGTTCCATATAAGCCTGTTACGCACACGCTGGCTATGAAACAAACACCTTGGTAATCTGGAGTGCTGCTCTGATGAATCGAGGCAAAAAGAGACGCTCCGAGTTTGTACCGGAGCAGGGATTAATGTTCTTGATTTTCCAGTACTAATCTACCTACTGGCATCTTGATGTGCTCAGCAAGGACTTAAAACCAGGGGATGCCTTACGCTGATGTTCAAGTAAGTGGGTCAGTCCGCCCCGAAGACAAAACAATGCTGTTTGCTTATTTTTATGGCGTTTGCTAATATAGAGATAAAAAATAACTGGAACGCATTGGGTTTCCGAGCGGCTGATATTTTTCCACGGCCGACTCTTCCCGGGAGCATTGCAGAACGCGCCCGGGTGGGCAGGAAAACCCAGGCTGAGACCCTTTTCCAGGGCATCTTCTGAGGCTGCCGCTGCCTTTGACCTAAGGACACTTCTGGGGAGTGAGGTCCAGGCTCGCCGCTTAAAATTTATTTTGAGGCTTTGAACATTTCTAAGGAGGGATGGGGGTGGCACTCCACAATTCCCACAACGTGCATCCACGCCACGTGGGATGGGGACTCGGCGTTCTGGGGTGTGCTGCTCACTGAGCACTGGCAATTCCTGCATGAAAATCATCCTTCCTCCAGCGTAAGCATCTGGCAACACAAGCTAGCCAAAAAAAAAAAGCTTGGGGGGCAAAAAAGTTGGGGGGGTT
>NW_008824357.1:1998955-2002088 GCF_000699105.1 Pygoscelis adeliae | reverse complement strand
GTCCTGTCGCAACAGGCCCTGCTAAAAAGTTTGCCCCCATCTTTTTTATAAGCCCCCTTTAAGTACTGACAGGCTGCAATATGCCCTTACATACGTTGCCTCTGATCCCTCTTCTAAAGTGACGCTTTGCACCGTGCCATGAACAGGTGCCTCTTCCTTTCCACAATTAAAAATACAATGACCTGCTGCTGAACACCTAAATTAAAAAAAAAAGTCCTGTAATTTGCTGCTATGTGGCATCGCGCTGCTGGAGGTGAAGTGGAGTTCCCCCGCCCCCCAAATTCAGCACCCATGGCTCCACACCGCTGCCGGCAGCCCCGTGATGGTGGCGGCAGGTCGTGAAAAGGACGAAACCCACCCTAAAACAAGGTGTTGCTCAGCTGTTAGAGAACTTGTAGATTTGGAAAGTGAAAAAAAATACATATATCCCACTGGATCTGGCAGATAAGCCGCAATTTCTGTGGTTCCCAGAAGGTGTCCGCCTCCCAGCAGGACACTCCTGCCTTATCGGCGTGGGTGCAGCCGTGGTGTCCTGCACCTCCTGCCCGGCGAGGGGCCGCGATAAGCAAAACCGGGTCCTCCTAATCAGCTGCGGAGTGCCAGGCAGATGGGGACCACAGGCACCTTCTTTGGGCAGGGACTTACGAAAGCCAAGAGCATTTCACTTCATTTTGCAGGTTGTTTCTCATTTCTAGTTATGTTTCTGGCGGCGTCTTATATTTCTGCTGTTTAAAAGCTGTCCTACGGTGCAGAGGCCCCATCAAGAAGGTTGCATACCAGTGGGGACTCAGATCTGTGGGTCTGGTTCATAATTTTATTTAGCTGCTCGCAGTGATGCAATGCGCGTGCAGATTGCGGCGGTGTATTTCGCGTCGACTTGTCAGTGTACAGATGAGCGTGCTCTGTGCACCCTGCAGCCAAACTGTGCTTTTAACGGCCCCGATAGCTTTGCCCTTTGCTGCTTCTCTGCCGTGATGGAGTTTGGGGCTCGTGGAGCTCCTGAGGGACATGCTAACCCCAGGGGAGCTCTGGCCACCGGGATGGGGTGCTCTGGGAGTGGTTGTGCCCTGTGAGGCAGGAACGGAATCGTTGCACAAGACCGACTTGTTTCTAAGGAAGGTTTTGTAAATCGACTTGAGTTCACTTTGTTGATGACCTGCGAGGGATGACTTATTTGCCGTGCCGGGCAGGGATGGCAGGAAACCATCCAAGAGACACAGGCTGTTCCTTTTCCTGCCAGGGGGACATGTGACACGACAAAACCACAAGCCAGACCAGACGCCCTGCCCCATTTTCCTCCACAAACGATGAATAATTTTGTCCCTTCTTCATGAACATGGGGAAAATCCTCGGTCCGCGCACATCTGCTTTGGCATCTCTGGCTGCAGCAGCTCCCTGCGCCCTGGGGTGGCCCCTGGCACAGGGCATGGAGCAGGAGCAGAAAGGATTCCTCGTGCCAGTGCTCCTCAGGGTTAAAATACAACCTGTTCCTACCTGGAAACAGCACCATATTTCAGACTGATTCATACTATTTCTTATCAGGGAGCAAAACCTAAGACTGTAGGGGAAAGGGCTCATTAAGGTAAGTGACGCTGTAATTTCCCCACCCTCCTCTGCCCTGCCAAGAGCAGTGGAAGGAGATTAGCTGCTGTTGACTGGTGTTCATGGAGAAAACCTAAATAAGCTTTGTGGAGTAATACTGGAAAGTGTTCCTCTTTGAGTTTTAATTCAGGCATTTCCTTGAATAAGGCTGCCTTACAAAAAGGAAGTTCTCATGCCCGTGTTTGATTTACATCTTGCAGACATGGGTGATTATCAGGGAGCGCTGTCTGCTGGAATTACATGTATGCACGTGGCTCTCTAGCTCCGAAATGTCATTTAAGCTGGAGAACACAGTGTCGAACCATCTGTCAGCAACACATATTCGGGTTAGTCTCTTTTGGAGGAAACAAAGCCGTGATAATCCAGGGGCTTCTGCCAGGGGGCAAGATGCGGGGGAAAGGGAGGAGAGATTCAGCAACTGCTGTGTTAAATTCCGTGTTGTTGAAGGACTTTTTGTAGTCTCCGCTTTCTACAGGTTTCGGAGCAGTTGATGACGCCTGGTCTCATGGGACAGTGTCCCGGCTTGGACACACCAGGACGGTGGCCAAGTCTCACCTCCGGCTCTCCCACCCCCCGTACAAGCGCTGCTCCAGGTGCAGAAAACGCTGCCAGGTACCCAAAATCAATCAGGAGTGAGTCACGCGCGTGACGCTGGTATTCTTGTTATTTTTTCCAGCGGTACCGTGTTCCCACGGAGAACAGAGGCTTCCCAGCACAAACGCGGGGCAGGAGCGGGGAGGACAGCACGTGCCAGCGCCGGCCCCAGTGCCGCTCTGCTGCAGCCCCTCTCCAGGTACCCGGATGGGAGGCGAGGATGAGAACAGACCAGGCTTTTCTCACCTCGTGTGTATTCATTTCATGGTTAACGGGGAAACCAAGCACTTTATTTTTCCGCTTTCTTGGGCCCTCGGAGGATGGTTTTCTTACTTGCTTCCCAAGGCTCAAGCAGCAGTAAGTCGCTTTGCATTATCATGGTGCTTCAT
Organism: Pygoscelis adeliae; assembly: GCF_000699105.1. NCBI lineage: Eukaryota > Metazoa > Chordata > Aves > Sphenisciformes > Spheniscidae > Pygoscelis > Pygoscelis adeliae. The sequence goes on along the minus strand of NW_008824357.1, from coordinate 1,999,503 downwards.
GCAAATGGTTAACCTTGATTTCAGTACACGCTACGCAACGGCACCTTCCCAGCAAGGGTGAATTCCAAATGATCCTTCAAGGAGGAATGAAATGGATCCCATCTGCCCAAAAAGCCTTTGCAGGGAAGGGCAGAAGGCTCTCCCAAGCCCTTCCATGAGCTGTTCTTTGCCACGCCGAGGCTCAAGCCCGTGCAGGGGGACCGATGCGGCGCCTCATCCTGCTGTCCCAGCCCTGCCGGACGGGCTGACAGGAGAGGGCACCGGGCTCTGTGCCAGCTGAGGCACCCGGAAAACCCCCGCAAGCACAACCAAAACTAGATCCTATCGTAGGCAAAACTCCCCCCGAGACAAAGCGGCAGCGGCACAAGGCCCGAGCTGGCCCCGTGGCCTCGCCTGTGCTTTGGGGAGCGTTTGGGGCTGTTTGGGGACGTGGAACGCCCGCGTGCCGAGGGCTGCGTTACTCCCAGCGATGCCGTAGCCCTCCAGGAAAAATACCACCTTCGCCCCTGTAATGCCCACGATTTCCGCCTTCCTCCCCTCCCCGCCTG
>NW_008824357.1:1988424-1991510 GCF_000699105.1 Pygoscelis adeliae | reverse complement strand
GGGGGGTGCCGGGGTTTGCGCTGGTGCAAGCGGGAGCGCACGCGTGGGGTGCTGGAGGTGCGCAGTGGTGCAGGGAGGGGGGGGAGTGTGCAAGGGCTGTCGGGGTGCAAGGGGGGAGAAAGTGTGCAAATGCTGTCGGGGGGCACGGGGCTCCCGGGGTGGGGAATGTTGCTTGGGGGGGAGCAGAGTTGTACCGGGCTGTTGGGGAGTGTGCAAGAGGTGCTGGGGGTGGGTGAGGAGCGGGGTGCTGCAGCGTGGAAGGGCCCCGAGGTGTCACCCCCGAGGTCTCCGACGGAAGCCGGAGCTGTGCACCCACCCTAGACCAGTCCCTGCAGCCCTTCGGGTGCCGTCCCGGGCAGCCCCAGCGTCATCGGCCCCGGCAAGCTTTGCGCAACCCACGGTGCAAAGGTGTGCGCTGGGCCTCGCCGCCTCCCGCTGCAGCAAGCAAACTCCTCGTGCTGCTCCCCAGAACGGGAGATGCCGCCGGTGCCCTCCGGCGTGGGGCTGGAGCCGGAGCCCCCGGGCAGCTTTTTCCCTCCTGTAGTGTTGGAATCCCAGCCCAGGAGGGAAAAGCTGGTGGGACGGGGTGGTCCGTCCGTTTGCCCACCAGGCTGGCTGCGAGGGGTGTGAACCCGACCCTACGTGTCACCCCAGCCCCGTGGGACTGGTGGCTTTACCGTGGTCGGGGCTTATTACGGGGCTTGCACGGCTGTAGGTATGCCGGTGGCCGTTGGGTTTTAAGGCAGATGAGCTGCTCGGAGTCTGACGGGTGAGCTCTTGGTGCTGTTGAGTACACAAAAGGGAAGACTTCGCAGCGTCACCGACTCGGTAGGAAGCGTCACGAAGGGTGTTTCCTCCCTCCGCTCTGCCAGCACGCTGCTCTGGCGGCTTAAAAAGAGAAAATAAGGTTGGGAAAAGCTAAATGCCCTCGATATCGTATTGCTGGTGCTGACAGATCCTCCGTGGTCCGGTCGGGAAAGGCTGCAAGCAGATGGTCTAATTTCTCCTCTTCTCAATGCAGGGCTCCCTGAAAGGGTAGAAGGAGGAGAGGAGAGGAAATGCCTTCGCTTTGAGGCACTGGAGGTCTTGCCACTGTGCTGCGATAAGCATTCAAAGGAAATATTCTCTGCTTTTTTCCGTGTTTTCCCTCTGGGTCTGTGCCTGCTGGACCTGGCTTGTAGGTTTGGGCTGCTCCGCATCGCGGGTTCCCCCCGAGGCGCGGGGTCCGTGCCCATCCCGAGTGCCTCCTCACCGGCTCCTTTCACAAACAAGCCCGGTATTTTCTGCCAAGTCACGGTCAGAGCAGCGTGTCGTCACTCTGGACCTTATGCCGTTGTTTGAGAGGGCATTTCCTCTGTGGGGAAAAGGGAGAGGGAGAAAACGAAAGTGGTGCCTGGTTTCCCGGAGCGGGAGGTGCTTTCTAGGAAGGTAAAAGTGCCGATTCCACCAGGCAGTGAATTCCCTGGTTGCTTCACAGCCAGCAGCGCCTGTGCTAGGAGAGTGCTGGGGCAATGCCTTACGCTGGGAATAATCCCGCTCAGCAAACTGCCTTGAAGTGCTCGGAAGCAGATAAAATACTCTGGCTGTTGGCTGGCTGCGGGAAAACTCCGGTGGAGCGTGGCCAAGGTCAGGTCACCCCATGTGTCGGGGGCAGAGTGAAATCCCGAGCTGCAGGCTTTGGGTGTTGTTCCCGCAACGGGCACCCGCCGCTGGTTTGTGCCTGTTCTGTCTGTCTGCCTCGGGAAGAGGTGAGAACTGACCCCAAAAGGGCTGCTTTTTCGTAATGGGAGTAACCAAACACTAATTAAGCTTGTAAGAGCAGCTGTCTTTCGCTTTACCATGGGGAAACACGCCGCTCTCCTCCTACAGAAGAGCAGCAAAGCTCCTTCCTTAGTCTGACTTTCTGGATAATAACTACTGGGATCGGTCGTGGCTGAGCGTGGCTGAGCGATCCAGTGGAGGAGGTCAGGGGTTGTGGACGCTGCAGAAAAAAAGGTGTTTCAGGCACCTGGCTAGATAGTGCTGTAGAAGAAATGTTTTGGTTCCAGCAAGTCATTTCCTCTCAAAGAGAAATCGAAAATGTTTTAATCTGGGGAATTGTTTGCTTCAGACACTTGCACAATTCCTGAGCTTGATGAGGTCAGGGTAGGGCAGGTTGCCATGGTGGTGTCCTATTGAGGTTGGTCAAGGCAAGCAGTTAAAATAGTACCCTATGGACCTCTGTGAGGTTCCTAAATATGCCTGTGTGACAGCATAGAAAATGCCCAGAGGTGCTGTTGGTGCTCACGGGGCAACACGTGCTGGGATGTGATGAGGGAGGGTGTAAGTCCGTGATGCACGTGCCCGTGGGCAGCCCCTTACAGCACCTGGCTGCGGTTCCCCTGCTGTAACTTAAAGCATTGCTAGTCGTATGTGTGTTTTGCAGCAAAGTCGCTATTTGTTTAGTGGGGAAATGTGTTACAGGTTGTGTTTTACCAACTAAAGCTGCAGCTCAAGGATTATTGAGACTTGCTTGGTGTCTGTTCCTTCCCATCGTTTTCCTTCTGGTGGTAAAGACCCCCTTGCAGCTTCAGCCTTAACTACACGTTGGCCTCTGCCTTGCCCACTTACCGCTGTGGTTGTAGTAAAACGCTGGCTTGAACTGTAGGTTTTTAGATGTGTGCTGCTGGTGTTTCTCATAGTGCTTAGGCTTGTTTTGTTTTGTAGCTGCTGAAAACACAGCTGTCCTGGCAAGCCTGATCAGTCTCCAAATTAATTTTAGAGATCAGCGTGTCAGGGACTTCTTGTGATGGCGCCAAAAGGGAGTTTCTGGAGGACTCCCCTGGAGCCTCCTCTTGCTTAAGCCATTCGGTGGCTTTTCTGCAAGGCTGCTGGAGCTGGCTTCCCAGGGCGGGTAAAGTAGCTGCCTTGAGGATGTGAAGGACAGCTCTTGTCCTTACCTGGGAGCTAAATGCTGATGTGAGACAGCTCAGTGAGAAACTGGAGATGTGCTGGGCTTGAACCTCCCTTCCTCGCAGTGGATGGCAGTTGCATTAATGACAGAAGGTCCTTGCTCCAGCCCTAACCACGCTGCAGTCCTCCATGAA
>NW_008824357.1:1982375-1988320 GCF_000699105.1 Pygoscelis adeliae | reverse complement strand
GGTACGGGAGGTCCCGTACTGTAATGGGAACTCCTGGGCTGAAGGGTAGGAGAAACGTCTAGCCTACATCTGCAGTGCCAGAGAGGGGAGTGGAAAGGAAAGGAGGACAAGTACGATGGGGCTTGTTGGGAGGGATGGAGCAAGTGTTTCAGCGGCTCCAGCTAGGACAGTCAACTGTGGGTGACCTGCCTGGTGCAAGTAGACTTTGGAGCTTCCCTGCTTGTAACTAAGGTCTTGAAAGCACACAGGTATGACTGAGGGTGGCAGAGAGATGAGCTCCTGTGAGCTGTTTTACTGTGGTTTATTTAGACTTTGGGGTTAAGGATGCTTGGCCTGGCTTGGGTTTGGTGGTGGGAGGTTCTGCATCCACCCGTCTCGACACAGGTCCAGGAGGAGCAGTTACTCTTGTTTCAGCTGATAGTGTTGGGGTGTTGGAAAGTCACGGCTAACCTGTTCGACTGACCCTATGCTCCCCTCCCATGGGCCTTAGCAGACACGGGTGGGTGCCACACCAAGTGCGTTGCTTGTCTGGGGAGCTGTTCTAGCTGAAAAACAGCCTAGCAAAAAAGAAAAGGGAGTTCAGAGCTTGAGCATGGCATGGGTCGTGCAATAGCAAAGCCTTCTCCGGTCAGCAGGATCTGACCCGGTCACTGAAGAAATGCTGGTTATTTCCTGGTAAAAGCGTACTGTGTTCTCTGTGTCTTTTGTTAGCTGCGGGGAGACCAGGGTGGTTGTCTGTCAGATGAATGTGCAAGCTGAATTTTGAGAAAGCATGCCATGTTCAGAAAACAAACACCAAAGGCAAATTATATGTGAGCTTGTTTTTACAGTGGCATGTCAAATCAGTGACCCTTTGCAAGAATATGCAGAACTTGAGACCTGACTCCTGTTCGTAAAACAATTCTAGATGGAAAACAACCCTGGACTATTCTTGCGCTTCTGGCAGTGGGAAGGCTGGGTGCTTTCCCCCAAACAGCATCCATAAAGGCGGTGCTGGTCCACAAACAGCAGGTAACCTGATGAACCTGAAGCTGGTGTTGCTTCTTATGCCCGAGCTGAAACCAGGACTACCAGGATGCTTGTGGTTGTCAGTGCACTCTTGCCTTATGCAATGAGGATTAATCTAAGAAGGTGAAGTATTTCTTGGCTGGTTAACAACAGGGGGGTGAGGCTCCTGGAGGAGCTTGCTGGCTTCAGATAGGTGGCAGGACCTGGGGGGTAAGGGCTGCATAGCTCGTAGCAAATCGTCATCGTTCACACCACGATAAGCTTAACCTGGACGAAACGGAGCTGAACCTGTTTTCAGCTATGTGCCTCTTGGGTTGCAGCAGCCACACGGGAGATCCTGGGTTTGGTTACTCCTTGGGCTGTTTGTCCTGTTTGTGTCCACAGCTTTAATGAAAGGTGCAAACCTGTGGACTTGGCTGTGCTGGTGGTGATGCAAACTACAGCGTGTGTGGATTAGGCAGGTACAACATGCACTTATCGCCCGCTCTGGGGTACGGTATGAGGCTTTGAACCCCTCTAGAGTGGCTCAGATGATCAACAGAAAAATAAAAATTGGTATTTATCCGTCCTCATGTGAAAGCAACTGGACCCTCAGTAAGGGTGGAGATACTCGGGGTTAGTTCCCCACAATACAGCACCACACGCTTTGGTCCTGCACATGCCAGGCTGATAGTTTATTGCTTTACAGGAGCACTTATCCCTGATTACCTTTCTGATGAGATGACGCTGCTGCGTGCTTAAATTATACCGGCTGCTTCGAAGGCATTCCAGCAATAGACCAGGGTGAGATCGAGATCTCCTGGGGTCAGTTTTGGAGTCTGAAGCAATGCCTTCAAGTTAAAACTAGCAGAGGAAAAAAAAACAAACCCAAAACCAAAAAAAACCCAAAACCAAAAACACAAACCCCAGCTGGATGTGACCAGCTCGGCAGCGGTGGGTCGTGCTGAGTCACGCTGACAGCAGAGCGGCTGCCGGGAGTTTCTCCGGGGCATCGTTAAATCCAGCCCTTGCCCAGCCCTTCCCGATGAGCATCCGTGGGACGGGAAGGGGCAGAGACCCATAGAGGGGTTGCAAGACCCTTACGCCTGCTCAGCGAGGGCTGAGCGCCAGATTTAAAACCTGTTTTTTAAATTCCAAGATAATTCAGGGCTGTTGCTGCCTTTCCAGGAGGATTTTTCTGAGCCTTTGGGTTTATTTCCAGCGCTGTTCATAGGTTACAATGCATTTAGTGCTCTGAAACAGGAAACTTTGCTTGAGGCCGCCAAATTCCCTGTTGTAGGGTGATGCCTTGTCATGACCACTGGCTGATGCTTAAGTCTGAAATTCAGCTAGCTGCTGAACTAAGTCACTTTGCAAATGTAATTCCTGTGCAATTTTTTTTAGAATATTTACTACAAATACAGTAATTTGTTTGGCTTAGCCTCACATATTGCTTTGCTGCTTTCATAGCTTGGTTTTATTAAACTGGGTTAAAGTCCTGAATTCAGCTCTGATCTCTTCCTTGGTCTCAGAAAGTGTACGTGAAAGTGCTCTTCAGTTTCAAGTACCTAGAGTGGTTTGGGGAATCAAAGGTCCAAACCCAGAACACTTTCTTGGCTTAATCTTGCCTGAAAGCTTAGCTGTAGTATTGCCTGCTGGCTAATTGAGTGAATCGATAAGCTTGAAGGGCTGTGTCCCGGTGAGGAAGCATGGAGGTGGCATGGGCAATCCTTGCTTTTTCAAGGGCTGTTGAATCTCTGCTGAGGACGGAGCCATTCGTGTTGCTTTGCCCGCGAGGGCAGCACTGGTGTCTGCATGCTGCCAAATCGTTCGGGGGAAACTTTATTCTGAAGATGGGGTGTCCCAGCTCACGGGGTGGAAAGCATCCTTCCTATCAAACCGGAATGACCTTTTAATTGCACTTTTCAAGGTTCTCCTTAAAAGAGCATTAATTTGATGGAGCCTGTTGCAGGCTGCTAAACACTTGTCTCCTGTGGCTATGCCGTTTCCCAGGAGCCTGCTGTGTTTGTGTTTTGAGGTGTGAGGCTGCCACCAAAGGCTGCATCCCTTCAGACCGGTTTCGGTGTGATGGGGTGTATCAGCCGTGTTGCAGACCGGCAGGACTTGTGGGCCGCTCGGCAGGAGCGGCAGAGCCCTTTGCATCTTGACGCTCTAGATTTGCTTGGCCTTGCTGGGACGCTTGTGGAGGTTTAAGCCCTGCCGGTGTCTTTCCTGTTGCTGGTGGGAGGTGGCTGGGGTCCGTGCCCTGCAAACACCCGTCGCAGGTTGGCATCATCATTGCAAAGGCTTTGAGCGTTGCTGGTGTGTGGTGGCATCAGTCTGCAGAAGCCTGAAACAAATGAAAAAGTAAGTTTTCCCATGGTGCATAATTAAGTGATGGCAGTGAGTTTAATAGGATGCTTTGGATGCCAGAAGCTCAGCTGGCTTCAAAAATGTGTGGAAGAAAAGCCCGTCGAGGACTGTTGAACAAAGATGCCGATGAAACCTCCTGGCTCAGGCAGTTGGTGGCTGCCGGGCACCAGGAGCTGGGAAGGAAGACGGGGCGAAGGGCGGCTCCGTGCTCGCCGTGCTCTCCAGGCTGCTGGGGGACGTCGTCACCCACTGGGTCTTCCTTGGGTCGCTGTGCAGGAGAATGGGGTGGCCTTTACCTGTCTCTCCTTCTACGGGAGGGGTTACTGCAGGTACCCCATTTTCGCGGCTTGCCCTTCTAGGAAACCTGTTTCCCCATCGAGCGGGCTAACTCTGCACACCGAGTGTCAAAAGCAGCTGAGCAACTGCAGGAGAAACAAGCCGGGGCAGAGAGCCGGGAGTGTTGTAAGCAAGAGGCAATTAAAGACCTAACTGTATTTCTTCACCGAGTCTTTTGAACAACTGCGCTAGCTTAATTCCCTGTACTTTCCATGCATAAACAAGAGCAGAGGTTACACTTCCCTCCGCTGAGCGCTTGTCTGAGCGGCCTCGTAATGTTTTGGTGTTGCAGTGGGAGCACGGAGTTAATCTTGCTGGTCTGGCAGGCAGAGCGTGGATAAATAGTGCTGTGGCCCTGGCACGGGTGCAACCAGGGAATAAATTATTGACCCCTCTAATGGTTTTGGAAGTCTTGTAGCTCTTTAACTCTATGGCTTGTGCTTGTTGCATTAAAGACAGGTAACTGAGGCCTCTCCCTTCGTGTGCTTTGTTGCAGACAAGGATGCAGAGCTTGCAGCCGGACCCCAAAGCCCAGTACAGGAGCGTGTACGAAGCTCTGAAGAAGATTGTCCTTACAGAGGGTTTCTGGAGGCCTTTACGTGGGATTAATGTCACCATGCTGGGGGCTGGCCCTGCCCATGCAATGTACTTTGCCTGCTATGAAAAAATGAAAAAGTCTCTAAGTGATACTATCCAGCATGGAGGAAACAGCCACTTGGCCAATGGTATCTTTGTTTTTTGCACAAAAAAAAGCTTGTAGTTAATAGCCTGTCCCTTGCTTGCTTCACGGACTTAGCCTGGCGTCCTTCACTGTGCTCTGCTCCTGGAACTTCTGCTGTAGGCAGCCTGCATTCAGACTGACACTGTAAATACCCGTATGGGAGGGTGCAAGATGCAAACGTAACCCCGGGCTTGCGGGTCTTGGCACCTGCTTTGGGAGGGCTGGGGAGGCAGGGGGAGGTCACGTAGGCAAGTGTGGCACTGGCCCTCTAGTTGAGCGCTTCATGCTGGTCACCATGCTCCTCTGAAACGTGTGCCCTGTCTTAGGAACTACTGACTGCTCGGTAGATCTCTCTTCCAGAGGGTAGAGATGGCCGGGCTGGCTGTCAGCAGCAGAGTAGAGAAGCCCTTCCTGGCCTGAAACCCCTGATGGCACTGTTGTGCACCCCCTGAATTCTTAGTCCAATCTAGATTTCTGCACTACTCTTTAATCTCAAATTATTCTAGCACAAGTAATCAATACATTGGACAAGAGGTGTTCAGATGCTGTTGCAGGCTGTTTCTGGCTTTATGTTGAAGGCTTCGTCTAAACCTCTTGCGGTTTGGAGTACAGGTTATTCCAGATGTCTCCCTTGGAGCCCCAGCATGGTAAAGTGCACTGCATCCTCTGTGTGCTCGCGTGCTTTGTTAAAGATTTTGCTTCTACCAGGAAGGCTTTTGCTTTTAGGTCCAACAATACCGCTGTAACAGCAGAAACCCTCTTAACTGAGCAGCCAGGGGTGTTACAAAAGGGTTTGTACAGAAGGCATTTCTGCCTGGTCCTTGACATGGTGTGACGGTAGGAAGTCGAGTGACTGCCATGGCAGATTGACTCAAGCAACTCAGTTAAGGGTATATAATATCTTCCTGGCTTGCTGCTTTTTTGCTAGTAATGTGCTTCCTGTGTTTGCCTTTCAAGTAGCTACAGGCTTTCAGTACCAGCGGGAAAACTGAAGCGTTGCGTTAATGAGAAATGACCGAAAGTCATTTGGGCAAGAGAGAATTTGAGGTGGAAACCTACATCAAAGCAGAAGGTGTGGCTCGAGAGGCCCATCCTAGAGCCAACTGCAGAATCGTTAATGGCTGGCTGGATGTTTGCAGAATCTGTGCAATTAGCGTTTAAAACGAGACTGAGTAAACAGATGAAAATGCCTAATTATGGATGTGCTGAGCCAGTTCTAAACATTGCTCATCTCTCAGTCCGGTGCAGGCTGAGTGAAGCCGGTGGTGTCTTGTGCAGGCAAAGCCTTGTGAGTTGTAGGGAATAGCAAAGGTGACGGCTGTGAGCGGATCCTGGTTTCTGTCAAGCTGCTCGGGATGGGCTTTTCTCCACTGGGAATGAGTTGCGTTGCTGGGTGCTGCCTTGGGCTTGCTGTGGAGCTGGGCTGCAGCTCCCCAGGCAGCGGTACCCGGGTGCTTGGTGGTGTGTGGGCTGTCTGTGGCATCGGCTGCTGCCTCTGAGGGTGGCAGTGCCCGAGCAAGCCCCTGGC